>NC_082649.1:88960171-89261421 GCF_028023285.1 Balaenoptera ricei
ACTCCGGATTCAAAGTACTTTCTGGTACCTCTTCATAGGGGGACTGTTCAACTTCCCAATCAAACTCTTCATCGTCATCTTCTACTCCTTCCTCAGAAACCTCAGAAGCACCTAAACGTGTGAAATACTAATTTGTTAAAGCATTGGATTTCCTAGGTACAACTTGGGGAAGAAAAAGTATAGGAAAAAAATGCCTGCCCATGTACCCCAAAAGACATATATAAGGATATGAATAGCCCCGCTATTCTTTTTTTTTCTTTAATTGAAATACAGTTAATGTACCATACTAGGTTCATTTCAGGTGTACTACATAATGATTTGACACTGGCAAACATTACAAAATGATCACCATCTGTCTCCTTACAAAGTTATTACACCACTATTGACCATATTCCTTACACTGTATATTACATCACCGTGGCTTGCTTATTATGTCACTGGAGGTTTGTACGTCTTAATCCCCTTTACCTGTTTCACCCACTCCTAGTCTCACTATTCTTATTAGCGAAAAAAAAAAAAAAATGGAGCCAACCCAAAGTTCCATCAGTAGTAGGATGCATAAATAATAAATGCAATGAAAGTAAAACAGATCTCAGCCATATGTGGATAAATCTCACAAAAATGTTATGTGAAAGAAGCCAGACAGCAAACAACGCCTACTGTATGAATTACATATGCAATTCAAAAGCAGGCAACACTGAGGGTAGTGGTTACCTTGGAGAGTAAGGAGGGTGAAATAACCAGGGTAGGATTCCAGGATGTGGGAAATGTTCCATTTCTTGACCTAGGCAGTGCTCACTTTATATTTACTACACTGAATTGTAAGCTTCTGATTTTAGCTCAAGAGGCCAATATTTTGCCAAACACAGAGATGCTATTTCAATTCGTCCCAAAACATGACTGACCTACAGGTTCAAAAGAGTTGTTTATGTCTTTAAATTATGTGTCAGCAAATGAACTATTTTCACATGGTGTCACATGACCTCCTTATCTTGTCACCTGAAGTATTTTCTCCAATTTCCTGTTTGCTATATACCTTTTCCCCTAGAAACACACAGCATTCCAAATATTCGTTTACCTGTATTTCCTCCCAAAGGCAATAAACATACCTATTTCTTCCACAAGTGGTTTTGCAGTCCTGGATTTTCTTGGTGCCAGTAGAGCAGTTAACATGTTCAGCCCTTCAAAATGCTGGCCAGGAGTTTCTTTGGGCAATCGAATGGTAAAAATTCCTTAAAGATAAATTTGTTTTATGCTTAGCTAGATTTAAAAATTCAAAGACTTCACAAATACAGTTAAGAAACAGGTATCTTGGTAAACTGTAATTCTATTACATAGAGTTCCAAAATTACGCCCTTATTATATAGTTAGTGAAAAAGGCTCAAACAAGATTTTTCAGAACCACTGATTCAGCTGTCACCTCTATGAGAAATTAATCTGTTAAAGCCACAGAATGCTTAAATCCTACCCAATATCACCTTCACCTATTTATAATATTAAAGGTTCAAGTCAAAAACACAATGGCCTGAGAAGGCAATAGCTTAGGGTTAGCCGTAGCTACTCATAAGATTTATTTCTGGACTGGGGGGGAAAATCAGGATATTTAATCCAATGAAGAATAGCAGCAGTTTCAAATATACACGAAATCTTAAATAAGGCAATGACGGCTGGATAAAGCTCTTGATATCTCAAGAGATATATCCCTAAAGTCTGTCTAACGCAGACCCAAATTCCATCTGTGTACTCCTTTTCTTTCCTTGACTGGGTTTATCAGCTTCATCTAGGCTTGCCTATGAATGGATTACATTATTCACTACTCTTACATTTTAAAACAGTTTACCTCTTTCAGTGCACTTAACCCATATTCTAATGTATAAGCTACAACTAAACCCAAATATTTCCACATATACAACCTTCTTAAACCCCCATGTACTTTCAAGATTTAATAACTTTGCTTCCGTATGCAACTTACTGCAATTAAAAGCAGATTTACTACCTAGAAAGGCAGTTTCATTATACTTTATTACCACATTAGTTATATTGTGCTATGGGTTAGAACTTTGTCATTTAACTCTTTCATCCCATCTTTCCTCCCTTACCCTAGTTCACTGAGGTCAATAAATAGTCACTGAATAAATCACACAACAGTACACAAGTTTATTCTTACTCCAGATCCAGTGACAAAGGAAAATCCAGTGGTTTCTACAGAAGGAAAATAAATGGTTTCAAGACGAGTTGAAATGAAGGGCTCATCAATTAGGAGTAGAAAATTCAATCAGCCCTTAAATGCCCCCTATGGACAGTTTCTCTCTCACCTACATGTAATTAAATTTTAAGATTGAAAATTGCACAAGAAAAAAGAATATATATATGAATACATATATATATTTAAATATGAATATATATATATATACTGAATCACTTTGCTGTACACCTGAAACTAACACAATATTGTAAATCAATTACACTTCAATAAAAAATAAATTTTTTAAATTTAAAAAAAAAAAAAAGAAAACTGTACAAGAAACATTCGACTCACAACTTACAAAAATCATCCACATCTTTTCTAATTGGTCACCTCCCACAATCTAACTTTAACTTTTAAACACTTACTAAATGGAGGGAGAAGTAGGAAATAAAACCTCTAGAAAGCAAAGCCAGAGTATATAACTAATTAAACTTTACTTTAAAGAATATTGTGAAGTACTTTAAAGGACTGAGGAAATTGTAACTGTTAAAAATCCATGAATAGGGCTTCCCTGGTGGCGCAGTGGTTGGGAGTCTGTCTGCCCATGCGGGGGACACGGGTTCGAGCCCTGGTCTGGGAGGATCCCGCGTGCCGCAGAGCAACTGGGCCCGTGAGCCACAATTACTGAGCCTGCGCGTCTGGAGCCTGTGCTCCGCAACAGGAGAGGCCGCGACAGTGAGAGGCCTGCGCACCGCGATGAGGAGTGGCCCCCGCTCACCGCAACTAGCGAAAGTCCTCGCGCAGAAACGAAGACCCAACACAGCCATAAAAATAAATTAATTTTTTAAAAAAATCCATGAATAACAGGCATTGGACATTAAGAAACAATAAAAAGTGACAGGGGCAGATTGCACTTGCCATACACCTAAAGGTCTGCATAGTACATGAGATTATTATTTAACTACTCCGACAGGAAGAATCCAAAGGAAAAAAACTAACAAAAGTTCCAAAGGCAATACCTTTATCTGCAGCATAGGATCCCTGCTCGCTTCCATTTTCTACAATTCTTCCAGGAAGGGTTAATCTGCAGATTTAATAAAAGGTCTCATGAAGTCCTTAAGTTACAAAGCATCATAAGAGACCATCTGTGACAGTAAACATCAACCACCGAAAGCAACAATTTTAAAAGGATAATCCTAGCATTTAAATTTTACAAACTAAATAACTTATATTTCTTCTCTAGCTAAGAAGAAAGAAATCTGAGATGACTCATCTTTCTGTTTGAATAGGCGCTCGTCACTGATAAAACACTTAAAAAGAAAAGCCACAACAAATATTAGCTATCATTACTGTTATAGTTTTTTCCCTTCTGAGTGAGAGTTATTTATATATCTGGTGCCTGATACAGCATGGGTTCAATAAAACTAATATACTAATTAGCTTCCAAAAAAAAAAAAAAGAATCAAGAAATGAGAAAGAATAAAGAACCAACAAAACCAACTGTTTATATTGGGCAAGTTACTACTTTTAAGTAGTAAAAAAAAAAAGGCAGAAAGCAAAAGTGTTTTTCTCATATCTCATTAATTCTATATGGGGATTTCCCCCTCTTTCCTACTAAAGGACATGAACTGATTTCCCTGTTTGCAGTTTCACCCTGGGTCAGTCAGTCTTCCACTGAGGCCCCAAAAGAATTCTTCTAAAACAGAAATTTGATTGTCACTTTTCTATTAAAAAAGCTTCTATGGCTGCCTTGATACTGACTAGATAATTTAAACTCACCAGTACTACATATGAGGCCAGCTCCATTCCACTCCAAACTTAAAATATGAACCTCCTTTCCTCCCACACTCCCCTCCTCCATGCTACCTATTCTAACATCATCACCATCATCATCATCATCAAACTTGGCAGACCCCAAAAGGTCCGGGGCTTTCCAACCTACCTACCTTTGATCCCAATGTTTTCTGAAGCTACAACACATTTTCCAAACAAAAATCTCTTCTAAACTCAGCCTAAAGATTCAGTTACGAATACATTAGTTTGTTATCATGGATACAAACACTAACTTTACTCTCAGAATCTGAATTAAGTCCATTTGTGGACTTAAGTCCAAGTTGCGCCATTTACTAGCTCTGTAACTTTCTTAGTACAAGTTCATTAACTTCAAGGCTCATATTCGTCATTTATAAAAAGGGGAAAATAACAGAATATATCCTAGGGTTACTGTGAGGAAGAAAGGATAATGCAAAAAGCTTAGTGGCTAGTACAGTAGGCAAGCATTCAGAAAATGTAAACTATTATTATCATCTCCCTTTTCCTAAACTCTTTGTAACTATAGAGTTAAATTCGTAACGCATGACGGTGAAATCATATTTGCTCACAGATCTGCCTTCCCCGCTAGACTCTCAATTCCTCAAGGAGAGAGGTGAGGTTTTATCCATCTCTGATATACTGTAGCAAACTGTATTTCCAAAGATGGCCCATCTCACATCACTCCTCCCAACAGTGCCATCTATGTCCCCTCCCCTTAAAAGTGAGTGGGCTTCTGGAACTGTTTTAACCAATATAATATAGCAGAAGTGACACTGTGATTTCTGAGGTTAGGTTATAAAAGATGACATGGATTCTGCCTTGCTCCCTGGAGTATTTGCTCTTAAAACCTTCAGGTATCATGGAAGTGGTGCAACTCCCTGAAGGAATCACAAACTAGACCATGAAAACAGACCACACAGGGAGGTCCTGAGACCACACGAGAAGAGATTCCTTCCTCCACCCACCCTATCAGTCCCCAGTTGCTTCAGCCCTTCCTGTCCCAGGTCTAGCCACCAAGTGATTACAACTAAATTAAAGACCTCAAGCCAGAACAGCTCAGCCAAGCCCTTACCAAATTCCTAAGGCACAAAATCCAGGAGAGGGAGTTAAATGATTGTTGTTTTACACCATTAGGTTTGACTGATTATTTGGCAGCAGATAACTGCAACAGTAAGATGCTCTTAATAAATAATAATACCTACCATTTATTGAACACATAATTACCAGGCACAGTAATAAGGATCATGCATGTATTATCTCAATCCTCACATCAACTCTGTAAGATCACCAATATTAGTCCCATTTTACAGATTAGGAAACTGAGACTAAATAACTTGCCAAAAGTCACAGAACTTTAAGTGTGCTCAGACCCACAACTCCCGAGCCTCTGTTACCCGAGGAATGGATGAATTTGTATTAAAACTACTCTTTAAATTGCTTCACACATGTCCTCTTACTTTGTCTTCATCAAAACTCCCAAACTTAAGCAAGTGGCTTTTATTTTGAAATTTTTATTGTATTGTATTTATTTTACAATCCTATCTCATTTAATCTTTTCTCTGAGCCTCTGCGCTCTCATCTCTAACATGGCTAAATAACAGAACCTACTTTGTAGGACTGTCCTAAAATCAAGTGAGATAATTTACATAAAGCACTAACCTGAAGTAAAAAGTCAATAAATGTTTGCTAACACCATCATCATCTTCTACCCATTCTTCATGTTCTGGCTTAAATGTCACCTCTTCAGAAAGGCTTTCCCTGGCCACTTTGTATAAACCCAGGCTCCTTTTTATTCTCTATCAGTGCACTTTATTTTCCTTCAGAGAAATTACCACAATTTGTAGTTATATGTTTACTTGTTTATTGTTTTTCTCTCCCCACAAGAATGAAAACTACGTAAGACACCACCACATCTCCAATACCAAAAACAGAGTCTGGAATATACTATGAGCTCGATAAATCAAGCGAAAGAACGAAAGAGTGAAGAAGTAGGGAAATGCAATATATTCAAATAGGTGGATTAAGTTAAGGCCTAATAGATACCTGAGCAAAACTGGTTCAGGCCCAGTGAAGGAACCAGCTCGACTCAAGAGCAATGTCTGTGCTGGTAAAGTATTTAGTTGGGCAGGAAAGGTAGGCTGGAATGAGAAAGATGAGGAGAATGGATTTTCCCTCGGCGGAAAGGAGAGAACAAGGTATTGACAATGTTAAGTAAGAATAATCTGGCTGTGTTCTCTCTAAAATGGGGCTAATAATAATGCCTATCTCCATGGATCGCTGTCCAGGTAAAATGAGACAATGCACACAAGTACTCAACCCGCCACTTACACGCACTGCTTGCCCGTCACACGAAAGGGGAGGAGAAGGGGTTAGCTGTTACCACTGCTGCTACGGTTCTTCAAGGAGAAAAATGCAAACAGACAAGTGCTGAAGGTCCCTCCCTGAGGCTTGGGGGACGACAATCACAACGAAGGGGCAAAACCAAACAGAGAAGCAGACAACGAGGAGGTAGGAGAACGAGACGACTTTGGCGTCGGCGGGGCCAAAGAAGGCGGAAATTTCAGGGAATAGGGAGCGGTCAGCCAAGAGGTCGGGGAACAGAACGTGGACTGAGAAAAGTCAAATGGACGGGTCAGCTGGGAAGTCAGCGCGCGCCGTCCCAGGGCAAGGACGACTAACGCAGAGCGAAAAGAAAACAGAAAAGGGGACAAGAACTAGGGCAACAGGACAGAAAATGGAAAGGCGATATGGTCCCAAACTCCACGTTTTACAGTGGCTCCGGAATCTCTTCCAGGCGGGGATGTGAGGTTTAAGAAAGGATGAGCTTCTGCAGCATCCAGAGCGCACGCCTGGAAGAGTTCGCTTCCTCAGCACGTGCTGCAGGGATCTCGGGAAAACGTAGTCGTGATGCTGAGAAGCGCTCTCTTGTTCTTTCATCCTCCCTCGATAAGCAGTTACTTAATGAGTGAATAAATGTATAAATGAATCCCCAAAACACGCTTTTCCCGCAGCCAGGCACCCGGAACTCGCCTGAGAAAGTACGGCTTGGCGTAGAACTTGAAGTCGACCCCCTCGAAGTAGACGTCGAACTCGGAGACCCGGGCGTAGGGCACGCGGATGGCGACAGTCAGGAAGTCGGGGTCCTGGCTAAGGTCGAACGCCGGGGTCAGCATCACCACGCCGGACTCTGGTGCCCAAGTCGGTCACCCTCGCGGCAGTCGGAGTCCTGCCACTCAAACTCTCTAAGAAGTCCCCACGCTCCGGTACCCCTTCTGTTAGGCACGGCGCTTCCGGCTCGAGGCGGAAATGCTCGTGCGTGAGAAAGGAAGTCCCGCCCCACGGCGATCTCCGTGGAGACGGGACGCTGTTAGTGGGGAGGTGGAGAAAGAACACAGTGAATGAGCCTTTGGGCGCAGAAATTGAACCCAGGGCATAACTTGGAAGAACCTGGGCTAGAGTCCGCCTTAGACCCACCAAGCCTCTTTGGAGGTTCTTAGAGATGATTTGAACATTGGCTTTGCAGGCAGAGAGACCCGCGTTTGAATCCCTTCTCTCCAATTCGCAGCTGTAAGACCTTGGGAAAGTTACAAAACCTCTCTGTACTTCAGATAGCTCTTCTATAAAATGAGGCTAGAACATAGACTCGTAGAGATGATGTGAGTACAGCATGAAATTATGCATGTAAAGCTCTAACAACATACCTGGCAAGCTGTCAGTGTTCGGTGTGTTGGAGCCGTCACCGCAGTAGCCACAGAAGCATCGTTACTGTGGTTTTCCTTAGTTCTCACCTGCTTTGTCAACAATTCCCCTTTCTCCCTCTCCCTCTCCGTCTTTCTCTACCGATTTCTATCTCCTCCTTCTCCCCCTACACGTCCCTCTCCCTGTATCTTTTTCTGCCACTTTCTCTCCTCTTCCTAGGTCCTATTTAAACAGAATTTTCTCGTTTAGAGAGCGCCCATCCCACTTAGCTCGTTTAATCTACACCACGAACTCCGAAGAACACGACTCACAGAGATTAAGCAATATGTCTTATAATCATGCATTTTACAGTTACCAAAACCCAGAACGTCTGACTCTTAAACACTGTTAGTGCCTGTAATTGACGAATTGCAATGCCTCTGTACTTTCCCCTCTTTCATTTTCTCACTTTTCTCCTTACACTTAATCGAGGTCCTCTTTTCTGTCTTTTTTCCTTCTCTTCCTTGTATTTCCGCTCTTTACTCTATGCTGGTCATACTCTCCCAATGCCTCTCTCACTAGTCTCCCTCCTCCCATGCATATTCCCTTGGCCTTCCTTCCCTCTCATTTTATTTCCTGTTATTCCACCAGTAACTAGAGTAGTCCAGGAAATGTTTTTATTTCCTGGGTTTAAATATCAGTGGAAGATGGGTGACAGTCATCTCTGGGAACCGTGGACCAGATAACCTCAAAAGGCTTTTCAACCTCCAATTTTTTATGAGTCTTGAAAATTAATTAAGACTCATTAAAGCATATTAACAGGAGTAAATAAAATAAAAAATTCAAAATAAAAATCATTCAGCTTAAATCTAGGAGTTTTGATAAAGACAAAGAGGTTACGTGTAAAACAGTTTAAAGACCACTCTTTACACATTTATCCATTCCTTGGGTGGCAGAGGAATTAACTGAATTGACTGAATACTCACTGTGTGCCAGCACTGCACCGTATCCTTTATAATGATCTCATTTCCCCATTCTGACAGCTCCATGAACTAGGCTTTATATATCCCCGCGGTTTGCACAGGATTACACAGCTAGTGAGTGGTGCCATGGAAATTGAAACCCAAGTGAGTCTGATTACTGAGCCCAAGCTCTAAAATACTATAGAGCTGCCTCCCTTTAATATTACCACATACCCAACTTTTTTCCCATTGGAAGCACAACTCTCGCTGCTCTAGAACATATTGGGCCTTATAAATAATAGGCACTCAATAATGAAAATGAATTGATACAAACTTGGAAATAGCAAAGCTCTCAAAAGGTCCCTTGAGATAGACCTTTGGCTGGATCATTCCAAATTAGCTTCTCTAAAAAGAATCTTTACATTTACCATGGGACCTCATTCCTGGAGGTCACAAGCATTAATATTTTTAAATTATTAAAAGCTATGCATGAGGAAAGTCTGTTTGAAAGCACTTTACAAAGTAGAGTTATGCATTTCCTGGATGTTTTATACTTTGTTTGGCAACACACACACACACACAAGATTGCAACACAGAAAGACTATATGGTACATTGCTGCTGTTATTTATTTATTTATATGAAATATATATTGCATTTGCTATATCATAAAATACTGATATATATATAACAGGGATTTGTTTACTTGGATTTCTAATTAGTGGTAAATTACACAAGTTAGAAACTCATTCTCTTTTTTAAAAAACAGAATACCACAGATAAAGTTCCCTTGACTGCTGTCCAACTTCGGTCTTTTCTTCTGCTTCCCCAAGAGTAATCCCTCTAGCCACTCTTGCAGAGCTTTTTATATTTCTATGTACATATTTCTAGGTACCCTGTTACTTTATATCTGTAAGTGCATGGGTACATTATCACACTATAAATGTAAATCTGCAACATTATTTTATTATTTTTCTTGGGTACTTTTTTAGGCATAGCAATATCGATTCAAAGATCCAGTTGAGTTCCTGTTTCTAGATATAGACATTGCTTGAAAATAAACAAATCATTTCAACGTTTCATTTTAACTCTGCTTTAGAGGGAAAACAAACAAGAATGAAAATTTTCATCATTTTTGAGCATTTGAAGTTGCTGTATTTATTTATTTTTGTTTGTTTTTCCATTTTCTTAAGGCTTACTTTTGGATGGCCTTTCACTACTTTAAAAATAGTTTTTTCTGTGGCCAATTTATTGAGGACAAGCATATAACCTGCCATCTCCAATTATATTAAATTAGCCCCTCTTCTGGTCTAACAAACTTGATTGTGATTCACAAGGCTCAAGATTAAATGTCAAATTTAAAAAATTTTTTTCCATAAACAATTCCAGTTTCAACCCTATTACAAAGTGCTACTATTAGGAGTTTTTTAATGAAGTGCTCCTAGCTTCCAGAAGGTGGCAGGCATTTAGGCAAGTAAGACAGTGTTATCTTAAAGAACGTACTTTTAACCTATGTTGGAAATAGCTTCCTGAATAAGCTGTTTATAACTCTAGTTCATTCTCTGAGCCATTTTGGGGAGATGGTGGGATCTTACATAGAACCTGCAAACTACACCTTAACCACTGTTATTTTTTTACAATACATCTTTTCAGACTCAGTCTATTCATAAAATTCATAAAAAGTATCTTTCTATTCATAAAAAGTACAGAACGATTTTAAACAAAAATGGTATCATACTCTTCTTTTCACTTTTTCCACCTAACTTAGCATTATAATATTTCAATTTGACTACTTTTTTGTCAAGAATATTATAGCATAATTATACCCTTCTTATTTATCACTGTTAGTAGTGTTAATTCTTAAGAAGTGAACAAGGTGATGATTCATTTTGAGAGAGGAAAAAAATGAAACCAACAGTAAAATCATAAGCACAGATCACAAAACTAGAATAAAAATACAAAAGTTGGAATATAAACTAGATAGCACATTTTGAAGTTTGAAAAACAACTATCCTTTTATATACAATGGGACTAGATATCCTAAGTTTTGCAATTCTGAGTTATAAACTAACTCTAAGAGGGCTTGGATGAATTCATGGATAACTTACAGATAAATACTGGATTGTAAAAGAGGATTAAGGGATGGTCCCAACAGGATACAGACAGAGCAGACCATAAATCTAACACTGGTGATGTCTCCGAAGTTTCTTAAACCCCTTTATAGTTAAGCACAACTACTTTTGATCCTTGCACCAATCCGTCAGCCCATTCAAATTACAGTTGTTAAAAGGGCACAGTGTTAGCAATAATATAGCACAGTCATGGGTATTTCTGGTAGGATTTAGCCTGATTCCAATTGTATACAAGCTCAGTAAAGTTCTGAAGAAAATCTAAAACAGTTACAGCTGATCCCAGGGTATTTTTGTTTTGTTTTGTTTCGGACATTTTTGTGCAGTGTGTAGCTAAGGGCTTAGCAACATATATTTCAAGATGCTAGTCCCATCTCATTAGATGAAATGCAGATCACAGGGGAATGCTAACCAAACTGCATTTTGAACTTCCTTCATTGTTTTTTTTTTTTTTTTTTTTGGCCGCCCTGTGCAGCATTGCGGGATCTTTGTTCCCCCACCAGGGATCGAACCCGCACCCTCTGAAGTGAGAGCCTGGAGTCCCAACCACTGGACCTCCCGGGAAGTCCCATGAACTTCCTTCATTGTTTAATGTTGTATATCGAAAAGACATCTACAGAAGGTACCGTTTTGATGCCCTGCCCAGATGTTCTTTATGGAACCGGGGAGCCCATCTGTCACTGGCTGCAAACACTGGGGATGACCTCTTCTCCAAAGACTTTCTCTAGTCCAGGGTTTCTCCACCTCAGGTATCTGGAGCCAGATAATTCTTTGCCGTGGGGGACCCACCTGTGCATTGTGAGATGTTTAGCAGCATCCCTGGCCTCTTACTTCTCAATGCCAACACCAGCCCTGCTATGGTGAGAACCACAAATACCTCCAGACTTTGCCAAACGTCTCTTAGGAGACAAAATTGTCCACAGTTGAGAATGACTGCCCTAGATTGATGGGAGGCTCCTGGAAGTAATTACCACCACAACCGTGAGGACCGGTATGGGGTACAGAAGACTGCCTTAAAGGGCAGATGACTCCGGTGTGGCTTATGCTCCAGAGTTCCTTAAGGGATAGGGCCAAGGGTAGATTTTCCCTGCCCACATCTTTGCTCAGCGCTTCCCCTTTCCCTGTCCTTCACTTCCTCCCTTACAGGTTTCCCCTGATAACACCCCACAATAAATCCCATGCATCCGAATCTTTGTCTCAGGTTCCGCTTCTAGGGAATAGGTTGAAGGTACCTGACCTATGTGCACATCTTGAGGAACCCCTTAACACTCCTTACAGTCCCTCAAAACTACTGGAGAAAAGTATCTACAATATCTATGGAGAATACATGACACAAGTTTTTATGTTACTTTTTTAAAAGCTCTTATAATCCTGTTATCCTTAACATAACTAATCTTTTCCTTAATTCATAGTGAACACGTTTTTAGTCCATCACGCACAAATAATTTCTACCCAGCTCTTTTGACATCAAAGATTGTGGTGGGATTGTAAATTGGTACAACCACCTTAAAAAATTATTTGGCAGTATCTACTAAAGCTAAACATATGTATGCCCTAGCACCCTACAATTCCTCTCTTTGATACATAACAGAAATGAGTGGTAATCGTCCATTAAGAGACATGTACAGGAATGCTCATAGATGCATTATTCATAACAGCCCAAACTGGATACAATTCAAATGCCCATCAAGAGTAGAATAGACAAATTGTGGTATATTCACTCAATATTGCTAAACGGAAGTAAGAAAGAATGGACTAAAGCTATACACAACATGCATGAATTGCATAGGCAAGTTAAGTCAAAAAGACCAGATCCAAAAGATGATGTGGTATATATACAATGGAATATGACTGAGCCATAAAAAAGAATGAAATAATGCCATTTGCAGCAACATGAATGGACCTAGAGATTATCATACTAAGTGAAGCAAGTCAGACAAAGACACATACACGACATCACTTATACGTGGAATCTAAAAAACTGATACAAATGAACTTATTGACAAAACAGAAATAGACTCACATAGAAAACAAACTTAGGGTTAACAAAGAGGAAAGTGGGGGGGATAAATTAGGAGTTTGGAATTAACAGATACACACTATTATGTATAAAACAGATAAAAAACAAGGACCTACTGTATAGCACAGGGAACTATATTCAATATCTTGCAATAACCTATAATAGAAAAGAATCTGAAAAAAGCGTATATATAAATATATCTATATGTTCAAATATATGTATATATTTGAATCACTTTGCTATACACCTGAAACTAACACAACATTGTAAATCAACAATACTTCAATTTTTTAAAAATAGTGAAAAAAAAATTTTAAATCCAAAAAACAGATACCCTCTGCCTTTCTAAGTAATAAAATCGCTCAGATAAGAGAGTTATTAAAGAACATTTATATGTCAGGAAAAAAAAGACCAGATTCAAAAGAGTTCATACTAGACATTTCCATTTACATGAAGTTCAGAAACAGGCAAAACAATCTATGGTTATAGATGTGAGAATAATGATTACTTTCGTGGGGATGGTTATTGACTGGGAAGAGGCATGAGGAAGCCTGCTGGGTGAGAAATATTTACTCTATATCTTGATTTGGGTGGGAGTTATGTGGATATATACTACATAATATTCATAGAGCCACACACATATTTAAGATTGGGCACCTTACTGTATGTAATTAATCAATATATAATAAAAGAAATTCTGTGCATGACTAGAAAACAATAAGAAGAGCTGACTCACCCCTGGATGCTGGGAGTATAGGCTGCTGATGGCTCACAGCCGTGTCCCTCACAGGGCATTGCCCTTGACCGCAGAAAACTGCCTTGTCCAAAGTTACCCACCTCCAAAAGGCTAATGCAGGATACAAAGGTCCGGCTCGCTGCCTCAGATGGGACAACTCTGAAAGCCATCCCGGCTCCAAAGCTCCCTGCAGGATTGGCAGAGGCCTTGGTTGCAATGGCACTGTGGGCCTCTGTCCAGTGTCACTTTCTCTTTACAGGTATATCTCCCAAGGCATCCCTCCTAAAACCACCTTCACTCAATGGTCCTCCTTAGACTCTGTTTCCAGGAGCCCCAATCTAAGATGCCGTCTGTGCTACAGGTCCACTCTTCCAAATAGAGTGGAATGCCCACCTTGCTTTCAATATCGAAATTCCTAAAATTAACTCAACAGCCTACTTCTTGATTTTTCTGCAGTGTCATTTCCTGGCATTTCTTCACCAAGGGGTTTTGAAGCCATGATTTTTCCTATGTTTAAAAAAAACTGTTACCAAGACTCCCTTTCTTCCTGAATGCCTTTTGATTATTGCAGCCACGCAGAAGAAAACCAGCCTTTTGGAGAAAATACTAAGCAAAACTATGAGCTCTAAGGAGGAGAAAAATAGGTCCCTGTGCAATTTGAAACAATTTCTGCTGGTTAGGTGTATTGTAAACTCATTGTAAGTACTTCTCTGTAAAACTGAAATAGCATAACTGGATTATTTTACGTTATTTTCCCAGAATAGTTCACATTAGTCACTTTTTTCCTAAATAAGAATAAATCCTTTCAACTAGAGGCCATAGTATTTGAAATGTAGGTAGTAATTATGTCATTGTCAATGGTACATAATGAAGACCTAGCCTTGAATCCTCTCCTAATCTTCTCCCTTGGCTTTGCTCCATTCTGCACTCTGGTTTTTGCATAGTTTCTAAGTGTTCATTCATCCCTCAATTTATTTACACTTTTTCTCCTACCTTGACATTTTCTTCGTTTCAAATCAATATTTTTTCCTTATGGGTTTTGTTTATTTACACTTGCTTTTCTTGGTCATCTCAGTATTTAAGAACCTTTTTATTGTGATTTTTTAAGTCATAATTTGTAGCCAATTAGATGTCTTCTTTCTTTATATGAGACATGAAGAAATAAGAAAATTTAAACTTACGTCTTCATGGCATCAGACGTCTCCAGCCAATTGGACAGAGCCTGCTGCCTTCATTATCATAGTTTATGGAATTTTTTTTCACCCTGGAAAATAGTGCTTGGGTTCTTTCCTTTTCCTCTGGGCAATACTGTCCCCAAGTTATCATAAATTTATGGTATAAATTTAATCAACAATAATAGCTGCTGATATTTATTGGTCACTTATTACATAGGAGCCATTTTTCCAAGTGATTTGCAAACAATGTCATTATTCCAGCTCTAGGAGGAAACAGCCGTTATATCACCAGCACCCTCATTTTATAGATGAGGAAACTTGGACTTAAAGAGGTTGAATGTCTGCCCGGGTCTCATGGCTTATAAGTAGCACAGCCAGGATTGGGACCCCTGAGCTTATCACGCCTCTAGTCCAACATCTATAAAACACATGTTTCTGTTCTTGATGATCTGGGAAGAGGAGAGAGAGGAGATAATACAAGATGAAAGAAATGATCTCTAACTTCAAATAATTTAGACTTTAGCTATGAAAATAAAACACAGAAGGATTAGCAGTTGTGGTAGCCAATTTCCAAAGCTGTGTCTTCCCACAATGAGCCACTACTCCCGGTAATCACACCCTTGTGTGGTCCCTTTGCACAGTGAATCTGGGTTGGCCCTGTGGAGCCAACAGAATGCAGCAGAGGTGACCCTGCATGACTTCTGAGAGCCAGGTCATAAAAAAACCTTGCCACTTCCAACTGCACTATTGAAATGCATGCTCTGAAGGAAGCCAGCCACAGTGCAAGAAATCCAGCTACTCCTGAGACCACCAGGCTGTGGGGAAGCCCAAACTGCCACATGGAGAGGTTGTGTGGCCGGCCCTAGCTGCCTCCGCCATCCCAGCCCAGGCACCATTCCCAAGAGTGAAGAAGTCACCTTGGACTTTCAAGCCTCAGCAGATGTCACATGAAGAAGAACAGAGGAATCTCACTGTCAGCCAGAAACACACCTCTAGGCTTATGGCTCCATCCCACCCACCTCTAGGATCTGAGCCACCCCAGCTGAGGCCCCAGTTACATCAGAAGAGAGACAAGCCATCCCCGCTGTGCTTGCCCTACTTTCTAACTCGCAAAATTGTCAGCCTAAGAAAATGATTGTTGTTTCACATTGGTAGGTCTGGGGGAGGTTTGCAATGCAGCAATGTATAAATGGAATAGCAATGAAAGACAATACAGTGTAGAAATTCAGTCAGAGAGATCCAGAAATAGAGAAATGCATGGGGGTTGGAACAATTAGAAAACTCTCATTTCTGATAAGTCTGGGGCCTGAGCAAAGGCTCCCGGGAGAAAAATTACAGATAAATGGGGTGGAACCAGGTCACCTTATCTGATGTGGAGGATACAAAAACTGAAGCAACAAGCATTAGGATTGGAAAACAGGTTGGGGCAAATTGATAAGGGTGGTGAACGCCAAGGAAGGTAATTTTGCAGCTGAACAGGACTATAAAAACCATCTAGTACAATCCACTTTTTTTTTTTTAAGATAAAGAAATTGAAACTCAGAGAAATGAAGTGATTGGGGGAAGATCACATAGCAAGTTGGTAGCAAAAGTTAATAAGGCTAAGACTTAGTTTCTTTTCTCCAGGAGCCCACAGTTGGCTAAGGAAACAGAATCATGATTCTGTGCCTAACTCTAGATAAGCTTTCTCTCCTGGCATCAAAAATACCACGGTGGATTTCCATGGTGGTGCAGTGGTTAAGAATCCACCTGCCAGTGCAGGGGATATGGCTTCGAGCCCTGGTCTGGGAAGATCCCACATGCCGCGGAGCAACTAAGCCTGTGCGCCACAACTTCTGAGCCTGCGCTCTAGAGCCCGTGCGCCACAACTGTGGAGCTCACATGTCACAACTACTGAAGCCCGTGCGCCTAGAGCCCCTGCTCCACAACAAAGAGTAGCCCCCGCTCACCGCAACTAGAGAAAGCCCGCATGCAGCAACGGAAGACCCAACGCAGACATAAATAAACAAACAAACAAACAAATTAATTAATTAATTTTTTAAAAAACCAAACACCATGGTATATCCATCCTTAATATCTGGTAAATATCTGGACAGATCCTGTAGTATTTAATGCCAGATTCTTTCCTTTGTAGTTGTAAAGTCTCTAATCATTCTTTCCTCATCCTCTCCTTCCATGTTAAAACCAAACCAAAACAAAACCTCTAAACCTTTTAGGCTCTGAATTTTCACCAAATTCTCCATTAAGTTTTTAAAAAAACTTTATTGAGGCATAAATTACATTTAATAAAATTCACTCTGTTTTAAGTGTACTGGTCAGCGATTTTTTCTACTGAGTTGTGCAATCATCACTTTAATCTAGTTCCAGAATATTCCCATCCCTCCCAACAAAATCTCTCTGCATTTACAATTAATCTTTCTTCCTGCTTTGAGTTGCAGGTCACAAATAATTTACATTTTTTCTCTATAGATTTGCCTTTCTGGACATTTCAGGTAAATTGGACCATACAATAAGTGGTCCTTTGTGTCTGGCTTCCTTCACATAGCATAATGTTTTTGAGGTTCATCCACGCTGTAATGTGAATCAGTAGTTAATTTCCTTTTGTTGCTGAATAGTATTCCATTGTATGGATATGCCATATTTGTTTATCCATTAACCAGTTAGTGGACATTTGGCTTGGTTCCACTTTTTGGCTATCGTGAATAAAGCTGCTTCCACTAATTTTTAAAAGTAGTAAGGATTGCTTAGTATAGAGAAGTCTCACAGAAGTTTTGGGAGTTTTGTGGAGATTGTTTATTTAAATAAAAAAATACAGAAAAACATAAAGAAGAATATAAATTCACCATTAACCAGACTATTAATGTTCTACACTCTTTTGCTAAATACATAGATTTTTCTTATAATAAGATTAAACTGTACTTACTTTTTTGATAGCTTATATTTTTTAAGATTTTTTTTTGATGTGGACCATTTTTAAAGTCTTTTATTGAATTTGTTACAATATTGCTTTATGTTTTGGTTTGTTGGTCTCAAGGCATGTGGGATCTTAGCTCCCCAACCAGGGATCGAACCTGTACCCCCTGCATTAGAAGGTGAAGTCCTAACCACTGGACAGCCAGGGAAGTCCCTTGATAGCTTATTTTTAAATTAATGTTGTCATGAATAACCTTTCTATGTGAATTACATTGTATTGAATTGAGGTACCACAATTTATCTGATCTCAATGATTAGCTAATTCAGTTACATCCAATTTGCTGGCCGTTATAAACAACAATGACTTTGGCTATGCTCACAAAAGCTGTCTCCAAACTAAATTCATAAAACTATTTACTTCTGTGTTCTTTCAGCTCTTTTATGGTTTATTGTTTATATTCAACTTTTTATTTCTTCCTGATGGTATTTTGGCATTTGTTTACCCCAAAGTCATCCTTCCACACTGACTTAAAAAGCATTCTTTAATTCACAGCACAGATGGATATTATCCAGAATCATTTCTTAGGTTTCTACTCTATTTCATCAAGTGACTTAAGTGCCAATAACATCCTGCTGTAATCAGAGCTGACTAGAGCATGATAATACATAGCTGCATTAGTCTTCCTTCAATGTTATCTTGTTTCTTTTTGTGCAGTTCCCCAACAAAAAATCCTCAGAAGTCTAATTTTAGTTAATATGTGTATCCTGGAAATTTAGATAAAATTCACACATTTTAATAGCAAAATTGTTTTCTGAGTTCACCAAGAGAACTCCTGGTTGAAGAGACCTTGGGGTTACTTATTAGGAATCCATGTATCAATAGCCCCCTCTTGTCCCTCTTTGTCTATCATCTTCTACTCCCCCCACATGACCACCACGTTCTATTCAGATGGGAGTTCTGCACTCTTTCTCCTGTCCCTGTGATGAGATGGTCATGAACTGTGAGTCAGGCTGTTCTCAAAAGTAGATGGATCTGGGCTTCCCTGGTGGCGCAGTGGTTGAGAATCCGCCTGCCATTGCAGGGGACACAGGTTCAAGCCCTGGTCCGGGAAGATCCCACATGCCGCGGAGCTACTAGGCCTGTGAGCCACAACTACTGAGCCTGCGCGTCTGGAGCCTGTGCTCCGCAACAAGAGAGGCCGCGATAGTGAAGAGGCCCGCGCACCGCGATGAAGAGTGGCCCCTGCTTGCCACAACTAGAGAAAGCCCTCGCACAGAAACGAAGACTCAACACAGCCAAAAATAAATAAATAAATTAATTAAAAAAAAAAAAGTAGATGGATCTTAAAACCCTAGTGTACCTACAAAGCACCAATACAATCCGTGTTAGGTATGAACTTTCAACTCAGGTACCAAAAAATGTAACTTTGATTTTTCCATATCTGAATTTAATTTCTCTCTCTAGCAGCAGTGTGCCTGTCAATTTATGGTAAACTCAGTCACTTCAGAGCTTTTCTTTAATCTCTTCGGGGTAAACTCAAGGGGTTAAGGTTTTTCTCTGCCTCCCTAATTCACCCCAGGGTGTCATTTTATTTCTAGGAAGTTTTTCAAACATCATGGAACTGAGTAGAGTGGGGTGGGTCTGAGAGGGCATCTGATGCTTGGAGTCATTTCTGTTACACAGACACGTGCAGGAATGCCCAGTCCTGTGTGATCCTCAGTCATGGTCATCTCTCCATACTACCATCTACGGAGACATCCGAAGTCCTATGTCATAGCGGTACAGTCCGTTCCAGTTTCCGCTGAGAAATCCCCTCATCAGCGCAAGGACGTTTATTGTCCTCAAACCACAGGTAGAGTGGCTCCTGCTGGGCCCCATGTTTTATTGAGACCCACTGTGGCCCTTGCCAGGCAGTGCCCATCCAGAGCCCTGGACCCTCCTCCTTCTAGAACACACTCTGGATAGCCAAGACTCTGTGATTCCTTATCTAAATGCTCCTGAGCCCATCTCCAGGGTTGGTGCAGGCCTCCTTCCTGAGTGGTCCTTCTGAGGGCAAAAGGCCCCTAGTGTACACGCACTTGGATCTGAGCGTGGCCAAAGGGCAGCTGTTTGCAGGGGCGTGGACAAAGCTTAGACATATGGACAGGGGTGCCCATGCATGGGCCAGGGTGGAGGGAGGAGGGGAGGAGCTCAAGGCTGGGGCTGAGTACTTGCTCTCTATCACCCCCGGGCATACATGTAGAAATCTTAAAGCTCCTCCTGGACTTCAAGGTTGTTATCAAAACATATTTGCCATGCAGGAGCATAGAACATATGTCATTTGACAGTGGTTAGTTTGACTTATAACTTGTAAATAGTTAAGCGTATGGTAGGTGGGTCTCCATTTTTTTTTAATTTTTATTTTATATTGGAGTATAGTCAATTAACAATGTTGTGTTAGTTTCAGGTGTACAGCAAAGTGATTCAGTTATACATATACATGTAACTATTCTTTTTCAAATTCTTTTCCCATTTAGGTTATTACAGAATATTGAGCAGAGTTCCCTGTGCTATAATGGTGGGTCTCCATTTTTACTCTTGCCCCAGACCCTGAGAATTCTAGGGATGGGCCTGATAAGATGGTATTGCTCAGCTGAGTGATGCTTTATATAGTCTGTGACTGTTATAGTCAGAGTGTCACTCTTTGGGGGCCCCAGTTTATTCAAGTGTTCCCACTCCAACCTCATGCCTTGCTTGGTTGGGCTCTAGGTTTTATTTCCTGTCCAAAGAAAAATTTGACTACAGTGCTGAATAATCTCTCAGGTTTCTTACTTTCTTGTAGTTTCTTGGCCTCAGAGATTTTCCTCATTTTCCCACCCGCTCAGTTATACTTATCAAAAGTTTATGCATCTTTGAAGGATACCAAATAAGATTTGAACCAATAAGGGACATTTAATCACTCTCGATTGGAAAAACAAGATTGTGCAGATGTTAATTTGTTGTAAGTTAATTTAAAAATTTGTCTTAATGCCAATAAAGTTGTTCTTTTAATTTTAGAATGAGACAAACTAGTTCTGAGTTCATATGGAAAAACAAATAAAAATAGCCTGGGAAGCTCTAAAACAATAGGACTCATCCTGATTGATATATAAGCATGTTTTAATGCTAAGTATGTAAAATTGCACTCTCACACGGGAGACAGACAAGCAGAATGGAATAGAAAACCCAGAAATATCTCAAAATACACCTAGGAATGCAGCACATGACCAAGGCGACATCTCAAATTGATGGGGGAAAGATGGACTGTGCAGTACTGCTGTTGAGAAAACCATCTGAAAAAAAAAAAAAAGTTGGGCCCATACTCACCCAGGATAAATGCCAAGTTAATCAAAGATTTAGGTTTAAAAATGAAACTATGTTTATTGATAAGGGTTCTTTATGCAGATTCTGGAGAATCCTACAAATCAATCAAAGGCAACTCAACAGAAAAATGAGCAAAAAACTGGAGCAGATATTTCATAAAAGACATAAACTAAGAGTCTAATTGGCCAATACATACATGAAAAGATGCTTAACTTCATTAGTCCTCAGGGAAATACAAATTAAAACCACAATACCACTACACACCCACCAGAGTGGTTAAAATGAAACAAAACAAACAAACAAAATGTTGGCAAAGATGTTTAGCAACCATGACTCTCATGCATTACTGGTAGGTGGGTAGGTTGATAAAATCACGTGGGAAAACTGTTGGGTAGCATCCACTAAAGGTAAGCTTATGCGTACTTTGTAGCACAGCAATTTCCATCCTAGTATATATCCGACACACATGCATTCATATGCTCACCAAAAGACAAATACAAAAATGTTCACAGTAGGTATCCAGTGGAAACATTTCCTTCCACCCCTGTCCTCCATCTGTTCTGGATTTCTTACTATGTAAGGTAAAGATGTCTTTATTATTCACGTCCTTGCTACTTAAAATGTTGGATCACCACTAGCAGCAGAAGCAATGTTTAACAGCTTGTTAGAAATGCAGACTCTCAGGCCATGGCTCAGACACACTACCTTGATATCTACATTTTAACAAGACCTCCAGATAATTTGTCCACCCATTAAAGTTGGAAAAGCCATAGATTAAGCCACAGTTAGTCAGATATTCTCTTCCGTTCCTTCTAACTGATACAGACATAACCCCAAACCTCCTGTCCTGCCCACTGAGGTATTTATTGGCTACCGTCTTCTAGAGGTCATTTCACAGCCTTCTCTTTGCTCAAGCAACATATATACATTATACTCTGCGGGGCATGGTTAACAACACAGACAGTAGAGTCAGAGTACTTGAGTGAAAAATCCCATACCTGCTTTTAAAAAGAATAGATTTTTTTAAGAGCAATTTTTTAGGTTCACTGCAAAATTGAAGGGAAACTACAGAGAATTCCAATACACGTACTGTCTCCTCTCATACACAGCCTCCTCCACCATCAACACCTCAGCACCAGAGGGGTACATTCATTCAGTTGAAGAATATGAATTGACACATCATTATCACCCAAAGTCCACATCCAGCTGTGTGGATGCACTATAGTTTATTGATCCATCACCTGCTGAGGGACACCTTGGTTGCCGCCAAGTTTTCACAATTACTATTAAAGCTGCTATTACAAATTACTAATAACTAATTAGTAATAACCTGCACTGAAGTGCAGGCTATTGTATAGATATGTTTTCAGCTACTTTGAATAAATACCAAGGAGTGTGACTGCTGGTTGTATGGTTAAGGGTGTGTTTCATTGTGTAAGAAACCGCCAAACTGTCTGTACCATTTTGCATTCCCACCAGCAATGCATGAGAGTCCCTGTTGGTCCCCATCCTCGTCAGCATTTGGTGGTGTCAGGGTACCAGATTTTGGCCATTCTGACAGGTGTGTAGTGGTATCTCACTGTTTGTTTTTTGTTTTTGTTTTTTAATATTTATTTATTTATTTGGCTGTGCCAGGTCTTAGTTGTGCCACATGGGATCTTCACTGCGGCATGCAGGGTCTTTAGCTGAGGCATGCAAGATCTTTTTCTAGTTGCAGCATGCAAACTCTTAGTTGCGGGATATGGGATCTAGTTCCCTGACCAGGAATCAAACCCGGGCCCCCTGCATTGGGAGCGCGGAGCGTTAGTCACTGAACCACCCTGGTGAAAGAACGTGGAGCATCTTTTCATTCGCTTACTGGCCATCTGTATATCACCTGTGGTGAAGCATCTATTAAGGTCTTTGGCCCATTTTTAAATCAGGTTGTTTGTTTTCTTATTGTTAAGTTTTAAGAGTTCTTTGCATGTTTTGGAGAACAGTCTTTTGTCAGATGTGTCTTTTGCCAATATTTTCTTCCAGTCTGTAGCTTGTCTTCCGAATCTCTTGACTTTTGTCTTTCACAGAACAGAAGTTTTTAATTATAATAAAATTCAGCTTATCAATCATTTCTTTCATGGATTGTGCCCTGGGTATTATATCTAAAAATTTGTTGCCATCCCTAAAGAGTTGTAAGCAAAGGAGAAATAGGATTCAGTTTATGTTTTTAAAAGATTATTCTGGTTTAAGGATTGGAAGAAGCCATGGGAAAAAGCAAGGAGATCAATTAGAAAGTTTCTAGGCCATAGAAGAGCCACTTATATAATTCAGAGTCATGGGGGATGGAGTGGGAATAACTTATGTGAAATACTATGGGAACAAGGCCATTAGGAATTGGGCAAGGTTTGATCTTGTCAAGCAAACACTATTGACAATTCAGGAGAGAAGTGGAGAGATGCCGATTATGTCTTGGAGGCAGAGTCAACAGAACTTGCTGACTCTTTGGATATGGGAGGTGAGGGAAGCAGGCTTCTAAAACAGCTCCCAGTAATCCTGGTATTCAGGTCCTTGTGTAATCCTCTCCACCTGAGTGCAGAATGAATTTAATGCCTTGCTTCCAACAAGGAGAAGATGGCATAGTGATGGGATGTCACTTCCAAAAATAGATAATAAAAAACTGTTACCTCTGTCTTGATGGCATTCTCTCTCTGGCTCTTCTGATGTACTTACTCTGATAGAGAGAGCCACCTGGCAAGGCACTGAGGGCAGCCTCTGACCAAGAGCCAGCAAGGACCAGAAACCCTCAGTCCAATGACCTGAAACCCTTCTGACAACCATGTGAGTGAGCTTGGGAGCAGATCCTTCCCCAGTTGAGCCTTCAGATGAGACCACCACCCCCGGGCCAACACTTTGATTACAGCCTTTTGAGAGCCTGTGAAGCACAGGACCCAGATAAACTGTGGATTCTTGACCCACAGAAAGCATGAGGTTGTATGTGTATTATCTTAAGCCACCACACTTGGGGTAGTTTGTTATGCAACAACAGATAACTAATACAGGAGGTGAGAGGAAACAGAGAAACCAAGGATGGTTCCCACCTAATTTCTGGCTTGAGCAACTGAGTATCTAGACAAGGGGAGAAACAGATTTCTGGGGTAGGGGGACAAATACACAAGCATTTGGTATATTTGACATCCAAGTGACAAATGGGATGACTCATAGATATGGTATCTGGAATCTTTTTTCCATGATGTTAGATATCAGAATGGTAACCAAAACATGAATTTGGACTCAGGGGAAGGAGATAAATCAGGCCTTTCCTTTGTTTCAGCAAAGTTAAAGAAAACAGAGCCCTCTGTTTGGTCAAACCTAGTTGTTCCAAGTTCTACTTTGGTGTTTGAGGCCAAAACCTTAGCTGTTAGCCAAGTGTTACTTTGCCTTATTTTATTCTTATTGCACGTGTCTCCTTGAGGAACAGAGGAAGTGGCAAGACAGAGTTTGGGAATTCTTGCTTCACTGGGCCACATACTAACATAATAGTGGCCATTTCTAAACTTGGAAGGCCTGAACACCAGGCTTTAGCCTAGCCCAGTGTTTCTCCACAGTGCCCCCTTGTTGGCAGTTGGCCCAGGACAATTCTTTGTGCTGCTGGAGTGTCCTGAGCATTGTGGGAGGTCTAGTATGTGCCAGTAGAACTTGCCAGTTATTGTGACAACCCAAAACATCCTTCCCACAATTCCAAATGCATCCTAGCGGGACGATACCTCACCCTCAGTGGAAATCGATGGATTTTTTTGTGCTCGTTCACCTGCAACATCTGCTGTGCACACCTTGAGCCTGCATCCTGCCATTTCTTAGGTGCCTACTTGGCCAGAGGTTCCAGGTGTTTAAATATTCTCATTCCTACAACTTTAAATACAATGGGATCTCAAAGAATTAAAATGTATTGCTAATATGAGAACCATTCGGAATATACCTGAATTTTAGACGATTTATAAGGCAACATGGAATCCTGTAGAATCTCAGAGACATTGTCATAACTGCTGTTCCTTGTCTTGTGGCCAAGCAGAAAAGAGAGTTAATAGAATGCTGGCTGTCAGTTCATGGTGAATAATAAGAGGAGGTGCCCTCATGCTTCCCATTTATGATTGGCGATGCCCTGGAAGAAGAGTTGGGAAACTCTGGAAACTTGATCTGGTGATTGGGGCTGTTAAAGTCTCAGAAGAATTCATTTCTACACTGGGTTGTGAATATTACTCTATATCAAATCTATGTCAGAAAGAAAAAATGTGCATTTATGTATATATGACAAGCTCTGTTTTATTGTACTAATTATCACAGAGCTTGTATTGGGCACCAATTGTGAGCCAGGCACTGTGCAAGTTTCTTCGAATGCTTTGTTTAATGTAATGTCCACACAACGGCTCTGCGGAGGGCAGCAATACAATCCCAGTTTGCACGTAAGGAAATTAAGGCTCAAGAAAGTTGTGCCACTTGCTCATGATCACCTAGCCTAGATGATGAGCGGCAGAGTCAGATTTCAAACCCAGACTCTAGAATTCACTCTGTAACTTGTTTAGACAACGTGGATCTGGAGTGGTTATCCTACAGGTACCCACCAAGTGCCAGGCCCTGCATTGGGAAAACGGGACAGAGATGTTCCTGCCTGATTGGATGTATGGATAGGTGCACGAGTGCGTGGATAGATGGGTAAAAATAAATGATGGGGCAAAGGCATGGAATAATGAGAGAATCCGATGAAGAGAAGATGGAATGGGAGAGTAAGTGAATGAGTGACGGAATTGAGGAAGTAAACGAGGGAATGGAACGGAGTGGGAGACAATGAATGAATGAACGAATCAATGAATGAGTGAATGAATGGTTGAATGAGGAGGTGAGAGGTTTTTAGGCTGCCCTACCTGAAGACAGAGCGCCTGGCGGCTGGCGGGTGCGCGGACGGACGGGCGGCTACTCCACACAGTACGGTAGGCGCGGGCTGCCCCTCCTCGGGCCGGCTCACGCCTCCCCCTCCCTCCCCTTCTTCCTCCGTCGCGCGCCCGCTCGCCCGTCAGCCGCCCGGACTCCAGTCCCCGGCGGGCTGGCTGAGGAGGCGGCCGTCGCGCGCCGCTGCCCTCGCCCCGCCGCCGCCGCCGCCGCCCGGCGCGCCGCGATGCGCAGAGGGGCCGCGCTGCCCAGGGGCCGCCGCCGCCGCCGCCGCCGCCGCCGTGCCACACCATGAAGCTCCGCAACAAGGCGGCGGCGCTGCTCCTGCTCGCGCTGGCCGCGCTCCTGCTCGCGGGGCTGTCCCTGCGCGCCCGCCGCGCCGCAGCCCCTGCGCCGCTCGCTCGCCCCGCGTCCGCCCCGCCGCGCCGCCCCGCGCCGGCCCCCGCGCGCCTTCCGGGCCCGGGTGCCCTCCCGGGGGCCGGCCAGAGCGCTCGCCGGCGCCGGCCTCCGCGTCCGCGCCCCCGAGGCAGCCGTCGGGGCGCCGCGAGCCTGAAGAAGTTGGCGAGGTGAGTCGTGGCAGCCCCAGAATCCCATCCGCGGACCCGTGTCTCCCTCCTTCCACCCGTGTCCCGTCCAAGGGAGGCTGTGGGCTGGAGGGACAAACTCCAAGTTCACCCACGGGCTGCCCACTTTTCTTTCTTTCCCCGCTAGAAATGAAAAACCGTCTTCGTGGAGTCCTGGTAACAGCGCAGTGCTGGTCATCACGTACCTTTTGGAAAGAGAAGTGTCAGGGAAAGTGGTCTGCATGGTACATTTTTAACTGTCAGGGCAAAGGGTTTTTTTTTTTTTTGCATTCTTGCAAACATGCGCCCTTTGTCGAATTTCTCAAAAGCCATCACGATGCAAGAATGCTTTATCTAACTCTCATGTTTCACTGGAGAATTTCTACCAAAAACTTAGATCTGATTGAGTTGGAAAAGTTAGATGTTTACTAAGTACTGGCTGCCTCTCATTGAACCGCGAATCTCCGCCTGTGCTTAGAAGAGGCGCTCGACCTGAGTGTACTAAGAAGTGTTCTCCTTGGAAGCGTGGGGCTTTCCCTGTTCCTCCTTCTTTTTCAGACTCATGTGTGGTCAGAGCCCTGCAAGGAAAACATCTTAGCCTTCGACATTCTGTCTGATATCCTCTTTATCTGCACAGAGCTTAACCCGCCACAGCTTTTCATCTTTGGCCTTAGGGTTGCTGGAAAGCCCGCAGGTTAGGGATTTGCGTTCATTTCCTTTGTTGTGGAGAGCTTTTTAACAATCCCCTTGTCTTGTAGCCCTCTGTTTCCTCTACCCTTTGGAGACTGTTGATGTTTCTAACTGCCAGTTGCAACGTCCACATTTGCTGGGCTCCTTAATTACTCGAAACGAGTGGAAGACTTCTTTTTCACCGTAATGACTAAATTTGGTTTGGCGTTTTTACTGTAAGTGAGAGAAAAGTCAGGAAACCTCAGTAAGTAGCTGTGTCAGCTTTTGTTTCTCTTCTGCCTGGTAAGAGATGTACAGATGGGTATGGACAAGTTTTAGGGGAAAAAACCCCAGTGATGTATAGAATTGCTTTTAAGTCTATTTAGAACCATTTACAATCTCTTATGAATGTATTCACTCTTTAAAATAAGGATATTTCTGTTAGGAAGTTAATAGGGTTTTCCCTCCTATGTACTGAGGTTTCTTGTAATGGATTCTATTACGGTTTAACTGCAAAGTTGCTATGATTTGTAAGTTGATGGGACAACTTGGAAGATAATTAGAATGGACACCATTTATCACAGCTAACTTTTTACGAGGCATAGTGTTAACCACAGTACATTAAAATAGTCATTATTAACACTTAGGTTATGTTCATTAACTACGCCATCTGCACCATAACCCTATGATAGTGGTTCTCTTGGAGTTCTCTATGAACCAGCAGCACCAGAGTTACCTGGGGCTTTGTTGGAAATGCTGAGTCTCACCCCTCCCCTCCTCCACCCAGGCCCACGAAATCAAAAATCAAGAGGTTGAGTTCAGTAGTATGTGTTTTAACAAGCCCTCCCCTTGTTTCTGATGCACACCAAACTTTGAGACCCTGCTCTGTGAAGTAAGCACCAATTAAGCACTAATATTATCTCCATTTTACAGATGAGGAAAATATTACACAAGGTTTAGCAGTTTGTCCAAGGTTCCATGATGAGGATACAGATCCCAGCAGTCTTGGTACAGGTTGAGCCCTTTTGTACTAATGCAGATGTCATACACTAGGCTTGCCTGCATTCATAATTTTCCTGAAATTTTTCTGAAGAAACATCGTAGATTTTTGGAACTGTCTTCATCCTTCAAGGTGTTGGGAACATTGGGGCAGCATCTTCTTGTCTCTGTCTGAACAAATTGGCTCTGACTCGGAAGAGATCATGAGCAGAATCCAAATGGTTGTTTTCGGGAAGGACTATTTCCATGAGCAACAGTACCTCCTGAAGCCATTTTTCTTCTAAACGTTATCTCTTAGATTATCATGGAAATCATGGGCAACACCATAAGAATAAAGAACAAAATTTTCAAACTCAGGAAAGAGGAAAAAACAAAAAAGCCACAGGAAGTCTCAGGCTCGAATGCATAAACATGAAAGTCTAGCGTCCTCTGGCGAAGTTGACATTTTCAGGGACTTATTAATGTTTCTTTTGCTACCTGGACAGAAATAGCGACAGAGCAGTAAGGGAGCAAGAGGAAAGATCTCTGCATGGACGCCTTTGTTGCTTTCCTAATCCTGCCTGGGTTAAATTTTTGTGGTTTAGGAGGAATTTCATTTTAGGGAGGGAAAAGAAAGTCTCATGTTTTCAGAAAATGAGTGCTTTAATCTCTTTACGTGGCTAGAATCCAGAAGAGACGAAGGCTACGTACGTGATCTCGTACCTAGAGCCTGGGGAGTAGTCGGCAGAACGCGTGGAGTTAGGTGGGACGCAGCCCACCGCCTGCTGACCATCCTCAGGCCAGGCTGCACTGCTCCCCCCCAGGGTCCTGGTGTAAGTGAAATCCTGCCACGTCAGCACAGCAAGCATGGCACTCTCCTTCCACATCTTGTTTTCATTTCGGAGAAGTTTCCAGGGACTTGCCTAGTTAGCAGGCAGACCTACAATTTTATAACTAGTCATTTGTATGCAGTCTGTCCTGTGGTGGGCTCTCCTTTCTATAAATATAAAGCCGGGAGGTAAGGTCTGAGTTTTAGGTCAAGGGTGGGATCTGAAAACGTACACCACACTATAAGTAGCCGTTCCAGTGCGCAAGAGAAATGAAATCTTCCTTCTATTTTGTTTTTCTTTCGTGATTTAGACCTGGCTGACTTCCAAAACAAATTTGAGACGACTAACAGTAACAGAGACATATACAATAAGGCCATTGAAATACTTATGAAACATGAAAAGTCATAAAGAGGAGTGGGAAAGAAGTACTTTTTGTCAAAAACTAAGGCCACTGTGTTTTGTTTTGTTTTGTTTTGTTTTTAATTACTAATTTTTCCAATTCTGAATTCTATTTATTTTTTATTTTTGCTGCGTTGGGTCTTCGTTGCTGCACGCGGGCTTTCTCTATTTGCGGCGAGCAGGGGCTGCTCTTTTTTGAGGTGTGCGGGCTTATTGCGGTGGCTTCTCTTGTTGCGGAGCATGGGCTCTAGGCGGGTGGGCTTCAGTAGTTGTGGCACGCGGGCTCAGTAGTTGTGGCGCACAGGCTTAGTTGCTCTGTGGCATGTGGGATCTTCCCGGCCCAGGGCTCGAACCCATGTCCCCTGCGTTGGCAGGCAGATTCTTAACCACTGAGGCCGCTGTTGTTATGAGGATTAAGTGTTCAATTTAGCTCTAATCTTCCTGGCAGCCATGTCAAAAAGGGAACCGTGATGGGCTACCTTATTTTCTTTGAATGATAAGGGGAAAAGTTTATCAAGAGGGGTCATTTATTTTTCATGGAACTGAATTCTAAAATGAGAATTTTACGTTAGTATAGACTTCGGATTTCAGAAGACTGTCTCTCCAGCTTGCTTCTGAAAACTCTTCGAGCCTACGTACGGAAGAGGAAGTTCAGTATAACTGCCCATCTGTGTGATAGGAAAAAGAATTTGGCATCTGGAGTCCGGAGGATTGGGTGCTAGTCCTGAGCCATTTCACCCTAATTTGCTTATCTGTAAACGAGTGGGTCGATCTACAAGTTTTCTAAGATCTCTTCCAGCTCTGACATTTGATGGTCCTGTGATGAGATCAACAAGTTCAGCTGCAAAATCCCAACAATGACTGTTGCTTAGCCCTTTGTGCCATCTCTTGCAAAATCACTGTTTCTCATTTACTGGCTGTAGCCTAGAGCTCCAAGTGATTAGTCAGCCTCAACCCCCTCCTGAACTTTATTCTTTGTCTCTGTGTTAGCCTGGCTATTGCTGTTTTCTCTTAAAATATGGCTTCTAAGGGAGACTTAGCCTACCTCTGTCATTTTATTCCACAGTCATTCAGCAAACGTTTATTGCACATGTATCCTGGGGCAGGTACTCAGTGTGCAATGGTGAATGGAGTTGCTTCCCTCCCAGAATTTGGGGGAGGGGGGAGGGGAGACAATACAGAAACACATTACACACTTGGCAGCCTCTGGAGCTGCCCCGAGAGGAAGCGTGCGTATTTGCTCATCAAGAGACAGCACTTCCTGCAGTTCTCTTTGGTCTCTGAGACAGGTCTTCTCAGAGGGTTCAAGCCTGAATAAATGTCTCACTAAAGAGGGATGATGTTATACAGCAAAATGCCAAGTCTGTGGCCATCCTGTAATTAGCTGGTCGCCCCAGAACACATTACAGATCTCTAGATCTTGGGGACCATCTATGATATTTTGTCACTGTGAGTCCTGATTCTTGTCAAATTCATTTTTGTTGATTGGTCCGTGAGACCCCTCTTTCACCCTCTCCGTGTATTCAGTTAGTAAGCCCTCTTGGTTTTATCCCCAAATATAACCCCAATCCCACTATATCTACCACTTCCATGCTACCACTGAGCTAAACACCATAGTTTGACACATGGACGACTACAGTAGCTTCTCTCTGGCTTGGGGTTTCCACTCTAGCGCCCTCTACAGTCCATTGTCCATACAGCTGCTGGAATAATCTTAAATATGTAACCGGGTCACTTTGCTGGTTCCAGGGCCTAACTTTCCACCATACAGAGTAAAATTCAATTTCTTAGTGTGGCCTTTGAACCCTTGTTTGATTTCAGCCCATTTAGCTCTCTGACCTCATCTCCTACCCTTCCCCACTTCACTCACTCTGCTTCAGCCACACTGGCCTTCAAATGCACTCATTCCTACCTCAGCACTGTTTACTTTTTCCTGTGGTGGAATGTTCTTTGCTCACACCTTGTGTGGCTAGCTCCCTCATTTCTTTCAGGTCTGCTTTCAGATTCTGTCCTCAGCGGGATCTTCCCAGCTGCCCTAGGAAAGAGGACCCTGCCCATCATCTTCTACCTCCTTACTCTTATTTCGTATTTCTTTTAAATAGCACTCATCGTTGTATGAAAATCCTACTTTGTTTGCTCCTCCCCCCTTCATGCACACTTCATGTCTTATTAATCAATGTACCACTGGCACCTAGAACAGAGATGATTTCACAGTAGGTACTCAATAAATATTTGTCAAATGAACTACTGAATGAGTAAATGCAGCAACCCCCCCCCCCTTGTGCCAGCACTATATTGATACTAAGACTTTACTTATATTATTAAGTTACATGTTATCTAATAATATTCAAAACAATCTTACACCCTTTAGGAAAATATAAGGATCTGTAATAGTAACATCCTTCCAAGAGAGGGAATGTTTTTCTTTTTAAGAGGTTTTATTTTTTAGAACAAATTTGTGGAAAAGTTGGGGAGTATGTAGTACAGAGAGTTTCCATATACCCTGTACCCAGTTTCCTCTCTGAGCAAAATCTTACACTGGTATAATACATTTGTTACCATTTATCAAGTAATAGTGATACATTATTACTAATGTTTAATGTATTTAGATTTCCTTAGTTTTTTTTTTAAATTATTAGCACCTTTAATTATTATTTATTTATTTATTTATTTTTTGGGCTGTGTTGGGTCTTCGTTTCTGTGCGAGGGCTTTCTCTAGTTGCGGCAAGCGGGGGCCACTCTTCATCGCGGTGCGTGGGCCTCTCACTATCGTGGCATCTCTTGTTGCGGAGCACAGGCTCCAGACGCGCAGGCTCAGTAGTTGTGGCACACGGGCCTAGTTGCTCCGCGGCATGTGGGATCTTCCCAGACCAGGGCTCGAACCCGTGTCCCCTGCATTAGCAGGCAGATTCTCAACCACTGTGCCACCAGGGAAGCCCCAAGATTGCCTTAGTTTTTACTTAGTGCTCTTTTTCTGTTCCAGGATTCTATCCATGACACCACAGTACATTTAGTTGTCATGTCTCTTTAAGCTCCTCTTGGCTGTGATAGTTTCTCAGACTTCCCTTGTTTTTTTTTTTTAAATTTTTTTTTTCTTTTAATTAATTAATTAATTATTTTACTTTTGGCTGCATTGGGTCTTCGTTTCCGTGCGAGGGCTTTTTCTACTTGCGTTGTGCGGGGGCCACTCTTCATCACGGTGTGCAGGCCTCTCACTATTGCGGCCTCTCTTGTAGTGGAGCACAAGCTCCAGACGCGCAGGCTCAGTAGTTGTGGCTCACGGGCCTAGTTGCTCCGCGGCACGTGGGATCCTCCCAGACCAGGGCTCGAACCCGTGTCCCCTGCATTGGCAGGCAGATTCTCAACCACTGCGCCACCAGGGAAGCCCCACTTCCCTTGTTTTTGATGACCTTGTGAGTTTTGAAGAGCACTGGTCAGATATTTTATAAGGTGCTCCGCTGTTGGAATGTGTCTGATGTTTTACTCATGGTGATAACCGGGGTTATGGGTTATCTGGAGGAAAACCGTAGCGGTAAAGTGCCATTTTCATCACGTCCTATCAAGTGCATATACTATCGACATGATTTAACGTTGACCTTGGTCACTGGCTGAGCTAGTGTTTGTCAGCTTTCTCCACTCTAGACTTACTCTTTCCCCCTCACTCCACTCTACTCTTTAGAAAGAAGTCACTGTGCACAGCTCCCACCTAAGGAGTGTGGAGTTTTGTTCCCCCTCCTTGAGGGTGGAGTATCTCTATATAAATAATTTGAAATTCTTTTGTGTGGGGGATGTTGTGTTTCTTCTCCCCCCTTTATTATTCAGTCATAAATCAGGATGGACTCGTAGATATTGATTTTGTACTTTGAGTTACAATCCAGTATGACTTTATTTTGTTGCTGAAATTGTTTCAGTCTGGGTGATTAGTAGCTCTTTCAGTTGGCTGCTCTGCTCCTTTGGTAGACCCCCATCACTGTGTTTCGGCTTTTTGTTTTCAGTTTTGCCTTTCTGAGCACTTTCTTACTCTCTGGCGCTACAAGATGCTCCAGGCTCATCTTGCTTCTCTGGATGAGGGAGTGTTTTTATTCCCTAGAAGCGCCAGCAAAAGTTTTCTCCCATCTCATTGGCTTTGGTTGGTTTAAATGCCTACAGTGTGGATGAGGAAATGGGAAGGAGGGGTGGGATGGGATTAGCTAATTGAAGTAAACCAAGCAAGGGCCACCCCTTGAGTTAGGGATGAAGCCAAGACCACCTAAACCACTGGGGGGAGGGTGATGTAATAGACTTGTCTTTGGCTCCTGACCTCCATTCTCCCACCCCACCCCCAATTTGACAGTGAACTGTACCTCCAGGCAATGGTCTAAGCCTGCCATGACAGTCCCATCCCTGTCGTAGTGTAAACTTTATATATCCAAGGCTAAGACATACTTTCATTTCTCTGGCAATAGTTACTGGTCTACAGGTGTTACATGACCCAAGCTGGCCCAATCAGCTCCTGATTAAGAAGGGAACAGAATAAGAAGGGAAGGACTTATTTTACATTATTGGACAAAAGACTTTATCTTCTAGATATGAACAAGGAAATAAATAATCCCAGTTGTCACCGCGATCCTTAGAAAACCAGCTTTGGCTGAAGTCATCACTCTGGGCAGTAGAGTAGAGAAAGAAGGAGACTATGGGTCCTTGAGGACAGTACTGAGTCCTGGGAGCCACAGATCCAGAGGCCTGCCCTATCTAGGGCGCTTCTGTTTCACGCTGGAGTTGAGGTTTCTGTTATTTGAATCCAGAATCCTCTTAACAGAACCAGATGGTTCTTTAAATCATAACCTCAGAAAAAAAAAAAAAATCATAACCTCAGTGCTGTTGATGGAGAGAGACGGGAATGGCTGTAGGGGGCACACAGGAAATGAAGGTCCATCACACCCTGGAGTGGCCATTCTGTGCACCTGACCTTGTCCCAGGCGGCAGGTGATTCTGGGATAGGTTCCTAAGCCAAATTAGAGCCTTTTTTTAGGGATTTTAAAAATTGGGGTCAGAGACAGCATAAGGGAAGACTGTTTCTAGTGGCTGCAGCTGTATGATAGGAAACTCAGGAATCGGCAGCTGTGTCTCTGCCAGGTGGAGAAAGCTGGTCTGCATGGAGAGTTCATGGACCCAAGATGACCTGGAGGGGTGAGAAGCAACATCCAGCAACAGGGGTGGGGGTGGGTTCTGACGTTGTTCCCAAGGCCAGCTTCTGCCCTTTGCCACTGTCCCGTCCCTGTCCTAGCTTCCATGAATTGAGTTTCTGTCACTCACCACCATAACGTCCTGACTGATGTGGATATGTAGCACCTGCTTTTAGCACCTTTAGAAAATTCCGTAAATAGTGGCCATATTGACACATCTCCCTAGAAACTCCATAGGTGAGAGTCCTTGGAAGAAAATTTGAGAACAGATTTGTTTTCTTTGGAAATACTTCTCTTCATGTTATAATTTACTGTAGCAAAATAAGAGGTAAAGTTTTATGTTATATCTATCTTGCCACCATTTAAAATATTAAAAAAAGAAAAAGAAAATAAGAGGCTTCAGCTGAAGATGGAATTCATTTTATGTTCCCCTCCAGATCTTCCCCAGCGCTTGATTTATCTCATACGATGAAATTTCGAAAACTGCCCCCTGGAAAGAGGAGTTTCTTGACTTGATGCCTTTATTGGGAGTCCGTGATTTTTTTTGGCAGTCAAGAGCGACTGTGGTGTATTTGAGGGTGATGTTTGGATGCTCCTCCCCCCGGCCTCTTTTAGCAACACGGAAGACTGTCATCTTCTGGTGAAAATTCATCATGGTACAATTTAGAGTCCAAGCTTTCCATAAATAGGAGGCACACAAGAGGAAACTGAGGTCCAAAGAGCTAAAATTGTAATAACGCACATAAAGCAGCAAGCACAGGGCTAGCTCGTGGTGGTCACTCAGCAAGTGACGTGCTGTTCTGAGCCCTGTTAGTGTCCGTGGTTGCTTTATTATTTAGCAACTGAATCCTAACTAGATCCAGCTGACTGGCTGTGTGGCTTTGAATGAGTCAGTGCTCCTCAGCCAATCTAGGCTTTCTCCTAAGTTCAACGGGGAAGTGAAATGATGTGAGTCAAAAGCTGGCACAGTACCTGCAACACGAGAAGGTCTCAGCAAATGTTAGCCAGAGCTAAGATGTGGATTTAGGCAGGCTTTTCCCTGGGTTGTGTCTTGAGGAAATGAAGACAGCTTCCGCATATAATGAATGCTACCCTAACCCCAGTGTCCTGGTCCTTAGTAAAAGCTCGGGGAATAGATGGGACAGGACCCTTTTCGCTGCCTCTGGTTGAGTTGGGCGATTATTCTGGAGACAAGTCAGGCTGTCTGTAACTTTGATTTCTACTCAAGGGCAGAGAACTACTGTTTCCGAGCTTAGAAAAGCAGAGGGTAAGTGAAGGGTTTTCGGGAATTAGGAGGTGTCTTCAGGCACCAAAATGCAGAATTTTGTTCACAGACACTGCTCTTCAGGGGCCTGTGTCTCTGCTTGGGCTTGAACCCTTGCTCTGCTTTTTCCTCATCCCAGTTTTGTGGGAATTAAAAGGAGCCGGGTTGTCTGACCACTGGTTCCAAAGTAACAAGCCTTAGTGTTCAAGTATCAAATTTCATCCCTCAGGAGGAATGGGTTAATGGACGTCGGTGTTAATGTCTGAGAACTTTTAAAAATGTACAAACACTTCAAATCTCGTTTGCAATAATTTAGAGTATTGACACTTAAAATAAACTTTTTGCTGCTCTGCCTCGCCCATTTTGGGCATGGACATAAAATATTTGGAGAAAAATGAAGGCTTCTGATGCATCTAAGTTAATATTTAATAATAATGATGATAACAACTAATATTTAATAATGACTTAAAACATGTCAGGTACCGTATGAAGCACTTCACCACATTATTTCATTTAATCTTCGTAACAGCCTAAGGGGTGGGTACTATTACTGGATAGGTCAAATTCGTTTTCATTTGGAGTGATGGAATCCCAGCTCATCTGCTGATATCACTTAATCATAAAAGGGGATTTACTAGCTCATAAAACTGTGATGTGCAAAGGAGATAAAGCTTCAGTCATGGGTGTGTCCAGGATGTGTGACCATCTTGCCTCCATCTTTTAACTCTGCTTCCTTCTGTGTGGGCCACACTCTCAGATCAGATTTTTCCATGTGATAGTTCCAACGGGTCTGGGCTTCAGTCCTCCTCCTTTAGTAACCTTGAAGGGAAAGACTCCATCCAGCAAGAGTCCCAGGGCTGCCTCTAACCGCCCTGGCTTGGATCACATGCACACCAGCCCCGATGGCCGCACCTGGGGGAGGATGCTTCAGTCCCTCCAAACCTCATGAACTGAGAACCGTGGTTTCCCCCGAAGAAAACTGAGGTGCTCTTACCAGAAACACCTGGAAATGGACGCTAGTAAGAAACACCAAAACCAAAAGCAAAGAGCCATTAGAATCAACAAGCCCTTTTTACAGATGGGGAAACTGAGGGTGAGAAGTAAAGTGTTTGCCCAAGATGGGACAGCCAAGTGGCAGACCTAGAATTTGAAGCTAGGTCTGTGTGCATCTAGATCCATATTGCTTACGACCATACTGTACTTGGGAACAAATCTTGAAATTTGAAATATTTGATGGCTTTCCAGAATCCCTTTGAAGAAGATCCCTTTGATAAAATCTCTTTTCTTTTTTTAAATTTGAAAATTGTTCGTATTTGTAAGGGGAAAAAAACAGATTATAAAAATCCCATTCTTTAAAGGTTTTTATATATTTACATATTTATATACTCACACCCACATATAGTGGTTATAACTCTGGGAGATAGTATACCAAAACGTTAACAGAGGTTATGAAGTTGGTTTGGTTACCCCTCGCCCGCCTTTGCTTGTCTGTATTTTACACTTTTTCTGTGATAAATATATGCATTACTTATATATTTATAAAACAATTTAAAGTATATTAATTATCATAAAAATTTAAAATCCCTATTGGCCTGAGCCATAAGAGGATGGAAATTAGCTGGGGAGACCACTTTTCCTTCGTTTAAATTGGTAAGTCCCTTATGCTCTTTTTCAGGAAATGAGATAGAGGTACCCATTCGCAGAATATGTTATCCTCATTCTTCTCCCTCGTATGTCACCAGAAATTTATTTCAAACCAGCGCTGCTGGTTCATATTTTTAAAATCTCAATAACGTCTTAATTTGAAAAGAAGAGGGAGATGGAGAAATAGAATCCCCCGTGTGTCAGGAACGAACACGGTGGGGGGGGGGGTGATAAGAATGAAATGAGAATCAGTCCAGGCAGCATCCTAGAGTTTTGGAAGGAGAAGAATTATAAACCCAATTGTGCGTGACCTCAGCTAAGGGCGAGAGGATGGATTATGGAGGTAGAGATGGTGCAGGTGTGCCGTGCGAGTCACACCTGGCGGGGCTGTGGGTGAGGACTGAAATCCAGCCCACCTTCGGATCACTGAGTCAGGAGCTCTGAGTAGAGATAAAGGCTTCATCTGCCTGGAGGGGCTCCTTTTCTGACTCACTTGTGTGTGACCCCAAATACAGAGTCATAACTAAAAGCAGGGCTTCTTAAGTCCAGCTCCCTGAGTTTGAATCCTTGCTCTGCTACTTCCTAATCATAAAGCATGTGTATGTGTACAATGATGGCTAAAAGCAGACACATACACCTAGAGACGCACAAAGTCACCAACTTTGGACATTGAACACCTCCTGTGCATTAGACCTAGACTTTGTTTAGGAACACAGCCATGTTTCAAATATCATGATCCAAACTAAATACAAACTATTAGTAATTGGATGCACTTATCAAATGATTTTATCAAGCCTCCCCCCTCATGGCAGATATTTTTGGCACTGTGTCAACACTGTTCATGTAATGCTGGGACTTCAGGCTTTTCTGTCTGTCTTGGAAGATTAAAGATAGTTGATTTAACTCCAAACCATGGGTCGTTAAAAGTGATTTAACTGTTAGCACAGTCCTGAGCGTCACGTCTGGGTTGCTAAGTGAAGGCTCTACTTACAGCTTCAGTGCGGACATTTTTTGTCAAGGGTCTCCCGTGTTCCCAGACCTGTGGTTTGTGAGGAGCTTCACTAGTGCCTCTGGCTGCCAACACTTAAGGCAGATATAACCACCCATCACCAGACGCTCCTGCTAGGGGCTGAATCAAGGTATTTCCACGTCTTCAGCTGCCACTCTGACCTCATTTGCAAACTTCCACATTCAGATAGCCATGGCTTCGTCTTGTAAGAGATTCCACTAGGGGAGAGGGGAGTGGCATTCTGCTAGTCAAGTCTTCTCCTAGGGTGAGCATATTCAACCTCTTAAAATTTGTCTGCTTCCCTCCCCACCCTCATATTTCTGTGTTTCCTTCCCTGTTAAAAATAGTCACCAACTGTTTCAGGCTGTGTTTGAAAGAACTGTGATTCTTTTCCATCCAGCTCACACTGCCGGCCCGTATCATAGCATCAGGTTGACCTGAGTTAACTTAGCCTGTCAGTGAAGGAGAAGCCCTGGAAACAGAGGTAGCAGCAGACGGCAGAAAAGAGGGTCTGAGTAGAAGCAATTACTCGCTTTAATAATTCAGTGTGTTTTGCAGTAATAGGCTCCAAAGTAAATAGCATACACACAAATGCCGTATTTCATTATTTATACACTCCAGAAATTGAAGTTTAATTAAGTCACACGCTTGAGACTTTTTAAGCAATTAAGGAGACGCTTCCTCTCGGGCAGCGCGGAGGTGGTGAGGCTGCTTCTGCTGTAAGCCTTCTGTGTCATTATGAGCATCATTTCTCATTGGATCACAGGGCTGGCTTAAGCCAGGACAACGGGGGCGGCGTTTGCCAAGCCTCAGTTGTTCCCACGTCAGTATCATGATTTTTTTTTTTTTAATAAATTTATTTATTTATTTATTTTTGGCTGTGTTGGGTCTTCGTTTCTGTGCGAGGGCTTTCTCTAGTTGCTGCAAGTGGGGGCCACTCTTCATCGCAGTGTGCGGGCCTCTCACTGTCGCGGCCTCTCTTGTTGCGGAGCACAGGCTCCAGACGCACAGGCTCAGTAATTGTGGCTCACAGGCCCAGTTGCTCCACGGCATGTGGGATCTTCCCAGACCAGGGCTCGAACCCGTGTCCGCTGCATTGGCAGGCAGATTCTCAACCACTGCGCCACCAGGGAAGCCCAGTATCATGATTCTTTTAACATGACTACACTACCATATGCTAACTTTAAAAGGAAAAAGTTTAAATCTATCCTTGTTATAAATGTGTGCCTTTATGTATTTAATAAACAGCTTTATTGCAATATAATTCAAATACCCTTAAAAGGTGTACACTGCAGAGGTTTTTAGTTTACTCACAGAGTTGTGCAACCACCCCTGCTATCCGATTTCAGAACAGTCTCATCACCCAAAAAAGAAACCCTGTACCCATAAAACCAGTCACTCCCCATTTGTCCCTTCTGTGAGTCCCTGGTAACCACTAACCTGCCTTATGTCTCTATGGATTTTTCTATCCTGGACTTTTCATACATATGGAGTCACAAAACATGCGGTCTTTTATATTTTCACGAGGTTCACAGTTCACGGTTTTAAAGGTTCATACATGTTGTCACATGCATCAGTACTTCATTCCTTTTTATTGCCAAATAATATTCCATTGTATGGATATACCACATTTTGTTTATCCATTCATCAGTTGATGGACATTTGGGTTGGACTTTTTGGCTATTGTGAGTCATGCTTCTATGAACATTTATAAATGTACACGTTTTTGTGAGAACATAATGCTATCATTTCTCTTGGGTAGATACCGAGAAATAGGATTGCTGGGTCATATGGTAATTCTATATTTAAAATTTTGAGGAACTGTAGAACTGCTTTCTGAAGTGGCTGCACCATTTTGCAATCCCACCAGCAATGTTTGAGGGTGCTAATTTCTCCACATCCTAAGTATATTTGTTTTTAAAGGAAATTTTATAACATCACCATGAATTGTCAGCAAAAACATAAACAGAAGGTAACTGTCAAATCAAACACTAAGAAAACCAAACAATGTTGTTCATTTCTAACTTGATACTCCTGCTGAAGTTTCTGTATCTAAAGTCTGCTGTCTTTTCAGTTGAAAGGGAGGATTAGGCAACATTTGAAAGGTGTTCAGGGGACTTCCCTGGTGGTCCAGTGGTTAAGACTCCGTGCTCCCAATGCAGGGGGCCTGGGTTTGATCCCTGGTCGGGGAACTAGATACCGCATGAATGCTGCAACTAGGAAGTCTGCATGCTACAACTAAGAAGTCCACATGCCGCAGCTAAGAGTCTGCACACCACAACTAAAGATCCCGCGTGCTGCAACTAAGAGCCAGCACAGCCAAAAATAAATAAATATTGAGAAAAAGAAAGGTGTTCAAGACATATTAGCACCAACTGAGACTTTCTTATTGCCCTTGTTGAAAAAGAACTGAAAATGGAATAACTTCTCACTGTGAGACTCAGTGTTATTTGATGCAGTGTCTAAATGATAACTGCAACCTAAGCATCACCCCTTCAGAACACAAGGAATTTGGAGGCACTGATGCCATAGGCAAGTGTGTTTCATCTTGTTTCAGCAGTCAGCTACACGGTTACCTCATACAAGGAGCTCAGAGGTGGCTGGGCTAATGTTTGTTACGTTTCTTTGTTTTCCTTCTCATGGTCTGGTGTTTTCCAAGAACTCTTGGGTAAATCTGAGAAACTGTCAAAATTACTACATTCTTGCTAGGATAATAGCTATTAACGCAGTAAATCCATTCCAGGGAATGTAGTGTAAGGAAATAATGCAAAGAAAGAAAAAAATCTATTGGCCCACCCATGCTTAGTGGAAGATTTTTTAATATATATAACTGAGAACAATTGGAAACAACAACACAAAGGAAATGATGATAAGCCATGGTGTTTTAGCTGGATGGAATAAAATGATGGTCATGAAGACTTAAAAAGTAACAAGAAAAATAAAAGAATCAGATGAAAAAAGTAGGATATAAAATTATATGTACAGCATTACTGCAGCTGTAAAAATATGTATTCAATGGAATAAAGACCAGAACGTAACATGCAAAAAAACCCATTTTTTATGGGGCAAGAAGTTTTTTCATGTACCAACTTTACTATTTCACCACATGTTTTACATTTTTTAAATTGAAAATGTGCATTGTGTGTTTTATTCCAGTCTTTTTTCTAAAGATATTTTTTATTTATTGATACACTGCCTTATATTGACTGTAAATAATATTGTGTACTTGCTATAAATTACAATGAAAGAATATATAATCACCAGCTGAGGTTCATTTTTGGAATGAAATAAACAAAGACCGTGATAGAAAATAAAAGGGACGGTGCTCCTTCAATGAGGTGTGAGGGGAGGCCATTCTACTGTCCAAAAGAGAAGGAGGCGGCTTCGCAAAGAGCTATGGAAGAACATTCCAGGTGGAACAGTTTGTGTGAAGGTCGACGATGTGAGCCCAGCACTAGGTGCTTCAGGAAGTGAGAAGGAAAAGGGGCAGGGTGTTCAGCTCACAAAACTGAAGGATCGGGAACCATCTGCTAAAGAGCAGATGAAGTCCCGAAGGATGTTGAGGAACTGGGGTGAGGAGAAACAGTGTGGGCAAGAAGCTCAACTCCTCAGTGAATGACGAGGAGTAAGTAAACCGGCAGCTGAGAGATGACAGCAACGAGGAGGGTGGAATAGTTGCATCCACGGACTTCGCCATGGAGACGTGGTCCGTGTCTGGGCGCCGCAGTGAGGAGCAAGGAGAAAACCAGCCCCGCCTACTGCCCTGAGGCTCCTAGGACAGGGCAGGAAGAACAGCTGCCACTCGAGGGGTCTGCTGGGGAGGGGGCGTCCTCACAAGGCAGCATGTTTTCATTAAGGCAAGAGGTGAAGAGGAGACCGTGAGAAAAGGCAGAGGATAGAATGGGCATTCCTGAGGGCTCGGGGAAGAGTTCGGGAGACAGAGGAGAGGTGAGAGGTCAGCTCAGACGATGAGTTCCTGGCTGGAGGTGAACTGCAGGTGGTTGTGGTCCAAGTGTGTTAATATGCAAACTCTGGAGCCTCACCCCAGACCCACGGAATCGGAATCTCTGTGAGCTGGGGTTTCAATACTAACAAGCACCTCCCGTGATGATGATATGCAGCCAGGTCGGGAATCCGCTGTGCGAGATGGTATCTGGTGTCTCCTCCACCTATGAAACTGGTAGAGTGATGGAGATTTGATCAAGGTCCTAGCAGTGAGCTGCGGAGAGGGAGTGGATTCATGGAGCATTTCAAGGATGACTCTGGTGAGAAGATGCGAGAGGCGGAGTGAGTCCAAGGTGATTGGAAACCTATTTTTAAGACCTACGTTAAGACACTTTTGATTGCTAAGTTGTAAGTTTGTTTCAAACTGACTTAAGTAGAGGAGAATTTATGGACTTGATCAATGAACTTCCAGGGTTAGGGTCAGTGCACCTGGATTCAGGTGCTCCAGTAATGCCACCCGAGATCTGACCCACCATCTTATAGCTCTGCTTTCTACTCCGCTCACTGCCTTCCAGGCTCCACCAGTGTGGTGGCCAAGGTGCCTGCCATCAGCTCCAGCCTCAGCAACAGGTCTTTAAAAATCCTGGACAGCAAACATCCACTCCAGTCTTCTTTTATAAAGTGTAAATATGAACATAATTAACCACCAGTCAGAGCAGGGGAAGTGCAGTTCCCCATCTCCCATTTGCCACCAACACCTGGTGACTCAAGGGGTTAAGAAGTCCTAGGTTCGTAGACTGGACTTCCCTTGATCCTTGCAGAGCCTTCAGGTGACATTTGAGAGGGGCTGAGTGTGCTGTTGGTAAGATCTGGTGAAAGGCACACCGTTTCAGCACCCTTAAACTTGATTATTCCGTGTGACCACACAGCACAGACGCTTATTACCTGAAGCCCAGGATTTTTAATGTAACGTGAGAGGTAACACAGTAGGGGCAGCAAAGGTCTCGTTAAACCCCAGCCGCTGATACTTGAACTGCCACCAGGAGAGGCTTTTATTTGTCTTTTTTAGTACTTGTCACCAGACACCAAAAAAGATTGCAGGCCCCAGCCCCCTGCTCTGTGTACCTTGCAGTCCCATATCACTGAAGCCTGCAAAGAAAAGAAGTGGCCTGCTGTGCTGCAGGGAGGTGCAAGCTTTTTTTAATCAAAAAGAAAAAAAAAGTATATGTCAAATAGTTTGGGCGTATGAATAAAACAGACAATTACATCATGAATTTCTGTGAACCCTGCACTCATCTTAAGAAATAAAAACTTAAGTCCCTGGAAATAACCACTGCCTTGCCTTTGATGTTTCTCATCCTCATGCATGATGACTTTTACTCCATATGTCTGTGAACAACATGCAGTGCTATTTTGCTGGTTTTCAAGCTTCATCGAAATGGTCTCATTCTCAGTATCCTGCTACAAATTGCTCTTTTTTCTCTTTATCCTTATGTTGACAAGTGACTTTCTGAGTTGTTCATTTTCACTGCTGTGTAGTAGTCCACTTAAACTTGTCAGATATATTCATGATTCTCCTGTGTGTAAACAGAAAAGTTTTTTCCAGCTTTTCACTATTATACACAGGGCTGCTGTGAGCGTTCTTGTGTGGGTCCTGTGCAAACGTGCAAGAGTTTCTTCAGGTCACATATGTAGGGGTAGAACCAGAAGAGTGAGGGCATATATATATATATCTTCACTCCTGATAGATGTTGCCAAAAGGCTTTCCAAAGTGTTTGGGTCAACTTACACTGCCGCTAGCGGCATCTGAGCTGTCCCCCACCTCCATATCCACTCTGAGACGTGTATGGTCCAACTTTTATTTTTTATGTTTTGCCAGTGCGAAAATAACGTGGAATCTCTTTATTGTTTGAATTAGTATTTCCCTGATTACTGAGGTTAAAACTTTTAATTTATGTAGAAGCTCAAGGTGTAAAGCTAAACAAGGCGGAGTTGTTCTATTTGGGGGTGGGGTAATGGTTCGTATTTAAGATATCTAAGCTATTGTATTTATTATTTTAGTACCTTTGGATACCTGTGTTTTTAGATATTGAACATAATTTTAAGCAAGGGAGTTTGCATTAAATCTCTTTTGTAGCATATTTTGGCTGGTATTTTGACTGTCTTTTTTTTTTAATTGACTGTGATTTTAGCATTATCTGTGACACATCCTTCCCATCCCTTTACATAAATTAGTTGGGAGTTGGCTTTAATAGCAGGTATGAAAACCCATCCATGAAGCTGAGGGAGAGAAGACATCTGAGTCCTGAAGGCAAGGGTCCTTGAATTCACCAGGCATGCTCCTGATTTAGTGTCTTTGCTCTGACTGTCCCCTCTGCCTGGAATCCTCCTCACCCAGAAAAGCACGTGACGCCCTCCTGCCCTCCCCACCGTCAGGTTGTCATCGGATCTCACTTTCTCAGTGAGGACTTCCCTAACTTTGCACTATATAATGTATTCCAGCCCATCAGCCACTCCTGTATCCCTCCTGGCTCCATTATCTATTTCCTCCTAGCACTTATACCACTGGATAGCTTTCTATATAAGTTACTTAGTTATTGTTTGCTATGACCATTATTCTTTCTTTGTCTTTTGCCTACCACCTGTAGAATGTAACTTATGCAAGGGCAGGCATCTTGGTCTGGTTTGTTCACTACTGTCTTCCTGGCACCAAGAACGGTGTCTGGCACGTAGTAGGCACTCAGTATAGATTTGTGGACTAATAAATGGGCTGCAGTTAGCAAGGCAAAGAGAGCAGAGAAGAGCATTTCTGAGAGACAGTGTATGTGCCAAGGCCCGAAGGCAACCCAGCATGGTCTCATGACTAGGAGTGAGCTGGAGAGTTGCAATGTAAGTGTGACTGTGATTATGAATGGCTGCCCATGCAGGCGGGGGTTGCTAGAGGCAGTTACAAGAGATACAAGTAGGAGCCACAGTCAGCAGTTTGGACTTGACCTTGAAGGCAGTCAGGAGCTTTACATGATTTTTATCAAGGGAATAACACGATCCTATGTGCATTTTTAGAAGAACGTCACTCTGGCACCCACAAGAAGAAATCATAGGATGGGGGTTAAGGATCAGATTGGAGACAGGTGGACCATCTAGGGGGCTGTCACAGCGATCAGGTGAGGGAAGATGGTGATCTCATCAGGTAGCAGCAGGGGCATGAAGAGACGTGGACAATTTCCGGAGATACGTAGGACATCTCTACTTGTCTTTTCCTCCGATCCCCAAAATAACTGGAATCTCAGTAACTCCCCGAATCTGGGCTTAACTAAGCCAGGAGGCTGTGCTTCTATTCAGCGTGCTCTTAAGTAATCAAACTGGAAAGCTATCGAAAGTGCTCCACCCACATCTTCAACTTTCCTCTTGGTGAAAGAAATCTGGAGCAAGGCTGCCTTTATTCGACCGAGCAGTGAAAAATGCAGCAGCACGCTGATTGAACTCAAAGTTTTTGGAAGGAAGGTAGCATTCCACGTCCAAGTTCCCCTGGTCTCCAGATCTTTTGTGCAAGTAAATTAGTTTCATTTGTCTCAGGGCACCTTTTCCAGGCCAACTTCTTCCAGCTTGCCTGCAAATGTTTCTCAGTGGTGTGTCTGAGGCTTGGCTGTGTCTCCTTGTCTGGAACAAATCTTTTATTACGAGGAAATAGCTGGATGATGATTCTGGAGTTCTTGGACCCTATTCCCCTCTCAGCTGTTGACTGGATATTTGATACCTTGGTAATTTTCAGCTTAACCTGCCCCCTCTCCTCCCTTCTTCTCGTTAATATGCATTTCACACTGGAAGCTGAATTTCATACCTACCAGCTCCGCAGTCTTGAGAGAGACAGTTAGGATTAACACCTGTTTCTTTAAGACTCTCCCAAGATGGAATGGAGGCCCATGCGTTGTTTTCTTTGCTCACTTCCCGGGTGTGCATGATTTTCCTTTGGTCCGGTGGTCATGCATTCCACTGCAAGCTGAAACCATCCAGATCATGGGAGTATCATGTTGCTCGTTTCACATGGGAAAGCCACCGCCCACCTTCCTCTTGTTCAAGTTGCGTTCAAATCTAATTTCCATGGCCCATGTGAGTGGGAGCTCCACAGCCCTGTGTCAGCTGTCAGAGTTTAGCAATACCATTTCCAAACATGGGCCAGTAGGCAGCCAGCAGGCACTAGACAGCTGAATGCTGGCGGAAAAAGCCTCAGACACCTATAGCAGTCCAAACAGTGACTCATCCTGCTATTGCCAGGATAAATATGGGAATAAACGGTATTTTTCTCTAAGCAGGAAGAATTGTCAAAATGCTTATCATTTTATAAAATATAACAGATTGTGCCTGTTCATGTTTTGAAATGTTCCAACCCTTCACTAGCTGTTTTTTTTTTCTTTTAAGAGTTTAATAACAGCTTTCACCTGTTTTTCTTCTTTCTAGGAGGCCTGGAGAACTCAGGAGTTTCCAAGCTGTGCTGCCCCCCGAGCTCTGGATCCACCTGGCCGTGGTGGCCTGTGGCAATCGGCTGGAGGAGACACTGGTCATGCTCAAATCGGCCGTGCTCTTCAGCCACAGGAAGATGAAATTTCACATCTTCACCGAAGACTCTCTGAAGCCCGAGTTTGACAAACAGGTGAATGTGCAGAAACTGTGGCACGGTGTTTACTGAGTGCAGACAGACTGCATTGCGGGAAATGCCTATCCTGTTTCCTAATTATTTTGCTGCATACTCAGCTGTGCGCCCATGAACCCTTGACTCCGAGCCTTACTGTTCTCATCTATTATATAGGGATAATTGCACCCCCCCTTAGAGAGACATGGTGAGGATTAAATGAGATGATGCACTTAAAGCACTTGACCTAGGGCTCCATCCCTCCTGGTGTTATTGACATTGTTCTTAGTGGGAGTCACATAGCTATTTTTTATCTATGTATGCATGTTTTTTGAATGACAAATAATATACGCTCATCAAAATAAATTCCAACAGTATAGATGTTATAAATTAAAAAGGTAGAAGTCCTTGCTACTGTTCTTTCCCACACAAGAAACTGTCAGAGTCAAACACTTTTGAGTGATTCTCCCATATTTTTTTTCATATGCAGGTGTGTGTGTGTTTACATATCTGTGTGATTGTGTATGTTTGTGTGTATACATGTATATTTGTATAAGTATAGACACATACATGTATAACACATGCACATGCATGTATTCTTTTATTGTATGTATAAATATATAATATACTTATTTATTATATTTATTTATCAAAACATATTTCTTTTACAAAATCCAGATTACTCTCTATGTATTATTCTGGAACTTGCTTTTCCTCACTTAAAGCCATACATCAACATCGTTCCAGGTGAGGACTCCTAGATTCTCACCTCATCCCTTTTTGCTGACTACACAGTCTTTTATCATGTGGCTGGGTCATCATTTATTTGACTCTTCCTGTACTGAGGAATAAGTAACAGTTTCCTCCCAGTGCAGGAGAGCTTTGGAAATGCCTCTTCTCCCTAGGCTTGGTACGTGTGTGACTGCAGACCGAGCTTTGTTTTCCTGGAGAGGCTTCTCTTGCGGTGAGTTCTTGTGCGCTGGCAGAGAGAGAAGCTCTTTTGTTTTGTATCTACCGACTTGTGTCACCAGGCTACATCCTGCCGCTGGGGTAGCCATGCTGATGAGAAAGGCCAAAGCAGCATGTTGGGCAGAGAAAGACTAATAACAGAAAGCTTATTAGAAAGAAAAAAAGAAAAAAAAGAAAAAAAAAATGAAGAAAAAAAATCACCTCTACATCCTCACCAAGAGAAGAACAGTCTTGGGGCTTTGAAATTGATTGGAAAATGGCTTGAGAAAGGTCTGAGTCCGTGAAAGGGGCAAAGAAAAACATTGAAACACACATAGGTAGCTTCTCTGAAGCTGTGGTATAAGGGGAATTATAGTTAATAATAATAACAATAATAGTAGTAATAATAATTTTAAAAATAAAATAGCCTTTATCAAGGGCTTATGACTTACGATTTACTCTTACTTAATCCTCACAAGAATCCTTTGAAGATGGTAATAACCATGTCCCTATTTTACTAACTGAGATCATTGAGGCTCAGAGAGTCTTAGTGATTAGCTCATCAGGTGTCAGTTCAAGGTTACTGACTCAGACCTCCATGAACTTAACCACTATACCATACTACCTCCCAAACTAGTAGACGGAAGTCTTGAATTCAAAATTTAGCTCCACTCTTGCTGTGTGATCTCGGGCAAGTCTTGTGGGCTTTTTGGGCTTCGGTTTCCCCCTCTGTAGCTTGGGAGCAGCAGAAGTGATACAAGAGATGCTTATCTGTAATCTTGATAGGCTAGCTCAGGCTGCAGTGACAGCTTCCAGAAAGCTCAGAGACTTCCCACACGCCTGCTGCATGTCTCCTGCAGGCCCAGCAGGGTGCCTGTCCGCACGGCCCCCTCAGCCTGGGACCACAGTTGACAGAGACCATTCATGCACGTAGCTGCACCTGCTAGAACATTTGGCCTCTGCAGTTCTTGAGATGCCACTAAAGGAAAGATTGGGACTATCGGATCCCCACTGTGCTTTTCACTCCCTCAACTTGACGGTGACATTTCTGCTCCTATTTAACTGTCCAGAAGCAGTTGGTCACAAGGCCCACCCAACTCCAAGGGGGCTGAGAGGTATCCTACATGAAGGAATGGAGGAGAAGTGGCTATGGGTCACCACTAGTCAGGTCATGTACAATATCCATTGGACAGGTATTTATTGAGTACCTACTGCATGCTAGAAGTTGGGGCATGAGGATAGAACAGAACACAATACAGGCTTGGACTTAAAAAAGACAAGAGAAGGAAGATGTGTATGTGTAACTATAGATGTGTAACAGATTGTGTTTTCCAAAGGGCCTCCAGTGGTCCCGCCTCCTGTTATTCACACCTTTGTATATTTCCCTCCTGCGCTGTCCCAGGCCTGGCCTGTGTGACCAGTAGCATAGGGAAGAAGTGATGCTATGTCACTTTTAAGATTAGGTTTAATAAGGCACTGCACCTTCCATCTTGGTTGCACTCTTTCTCTCTTGGAGGTCAGCTTTTATGTCAGAGCAGCCCTTGCAGAGGCCCATGTGTTAAGGAATGAAGGCCTCTTGCCGACACTCGTGTGCTTGGGCTTGGAGACAGGACCTCTAGCCCCATCCAGCCTTCACATGACTCACCCTCATGAGAGGTCCTGAGCTGGAACAACCCAACTCACAGATTCCTGACCCTAAAAAATGATGTGAGTTAATGAATGTTTGTGGTTTTAAGCTACTAGCTTTTGGAGTAATTTGTTATAAGGCAAGGGCTAATACGTCTACATACATAATATGTATGTGTATATAAAATAGAGTATGCCAAATGTCCTGAAGCTAGATCACTGAAAGGATACAGCTTGTGCCTGGCTCTCTCTTGGGATGCCTGGCCCTGGAACCTGGCCACCATGCAGTGAGGAAGTCCAAACTCGCCCACACAGAGAAGAGCTGAGGTCCCCAGTCGGTAACTGACCTCCACCACCAGACACGTGAGAACGAGCCTTCAGATGATTCAAGCCCCCAGCCTCCAAGCCTTCTAGCTGAGGCCCCAGACATTGGGGAGCAGAGTCAAGCCGTGCCTTCTGTGCCTTGTCTGAATTCCTGATCCTTGGAATCTCTGAGCATAATAAATGGTTGTTTTATTCTGCTAAGTTTTGGGGTAATTTGTTATGAGCCATAGTACCTGGGACATTATAAATTAGGAGCTAAAGTATGGGGAAATATTGCAGATACTTGTGAAGTTGAGCCACGTTTTACGTTGCCCTGCTGACTTTGTCCCTCTGATGGCTTATTTCCTCAGTTCTTTGTTAGACCAGTGAAGCTTCATTGGCAAAGGAGGTTATAATAGGGTGTTCACATCACGGCAGGGCATATGGAGTCACCCCTTTCTTTTCCATGCTGGGATTATGGTGCAAGTTTAGATGTTAAATATTGGCTCTTCCATAAGTCACAGAACTTTTCTCAGTCTCAATTTCTTCATCTGTATCAAGCAGAAATCTATAATAGATATACAAAAGGGACAAACGATGCTTGCTCTGCTTATTGCAGAGTGTAATTGTGAGGCTGAATCAGATAACCTATTTATTCTCTCATTCCACAAAGATTCCTTGGAACATCTCCCTGGGTTGGGCACTGTGTTAGCCCTGAAGCTATAGATCAGCAGCAGTTGGTTTCCGCTCAGCCACATGAGATGCTGGTGTGGAGGGGCAGGTTATACCATCCTTCTGAAGGCTGTCAGTTTCAACACTGAAGCATTGTGGGAATATCCAGAGTGTCTTGTGATAACTTCCGGAGATGCTCAGGGCCACATACCTCAGGGTCAAAACAAAACAAAACAAAATGCTAATTGCCATCATTATCCCTCTGGAAACTGGCATTGCGGACAAGTTCTGTTACATTTAAGTAGAAATTTTTTTAAAGCTGCTTAAGTACACTGGTGGTATTTAGTGTCTCCGTTGTTGGTATTTAATATTTGAAAGTTTCATTTATTTTTGTCATCTCCCAGTATAAAAGCTGAAAATGCCAGCTGGTTGATTTCTTAGCCTCTCCAGGAAGTTCAGGATCAAATATATGATTTAAGTTTGGTTAATCTGTGCTCCTGCCCCAGACTCAGAATCAGGAAATAGTGCGACACAGAAGCGGGGATAGCCACCAATCCGTTCTGGTGATAGGTGGGGCCCCGTGGGGCATTGACATCGTGTTTGTGTGTGAGTGTAGCTCTGACATAGGAAGAGGTGTCAACAGGAATTTCTAGTGGCTGTAGTCAGTATACTATTCAAATATAGACATAGGAACAAATATAAATGGACTGGATATTCCACTTAAAAGACATGGATTGGCAAAGGTAGATAAACCCTTCTAGAAGATAGGATGCTACAGATCAAAGAGTCAAGGGAATCAGTGGACTATGGGACCTTCCCGTCCTCCTTCCAGGGATGATTTTGGGCTGTTGTGCAGTGGCACAGTTGTCCTGGGTATTTGTGCCCAGTGTCTGTTCTGATTGGTTGGTACTGTTGCACTGAATGTTCATGCCCAGTGTCAGTTCTGATGTATTCGTGCACTTGTATTGGGTATTTATGCCTGAAGATTTCTCTCCCAAATATCCATCTCAAAATTGCAAATTTAAAGTGTTCCCAATGGTGTGGTTTTTCAAAAAATTTTATGCGACTATATAAGCAATATATGTACACTGTAAAAAAAAAGTTATATTAGTGGACAGAGAGTAAAAATGTAAACTATCAAAAAAAGTTATAAAATCAGAAATGAAAAAAATCAACCATCATATTAATGCTGAGGAGAACAATTTTGGTGTATTTATTTACGTTTCTTTTCTTGTCATATCAACGTCAGAAATGGGATTATATTCTATATTTTCTTTTCTATCACTGTTACTTATATTACTGAATTTCTTCTAAAATAGGGGTTGACCAACTTTTTCTGTGAAAGACCAGATAGTAAGTATTTTAGGCTTTGCAAGCTGTCTGGTCTCACAGCTACTCACCTGTATTCCTTCTTATAAAAGCAGCCATTAGATATACCTAAAGAAATGGGTGTGGCTATGTTCCAATAAAATTTGTATTTATGGACAGTGAAATTCAAATTTCATGTGATTTTCACTTGTCACAAAATGTTATTCTTGTTTTTATTTTTTTCAACTATTTTAAAATGTTTAACCCATTCTTGGCTTGTGTGCTATTTGTAGCAGGCTGGGTTTGGCTCTTCCACTACCATGTTTTGCTGACCTTTTTCTGCAACATTGTCACTAGTAGCTGCATAGCATTCTGTTGTGTAAGCCTATCCCAGAGCTTATTTCACCAATTTCTTATTTACCTTGTTTCCTATTTTTCACTGTTACAAACAATGCTACAGTAAACAACCTTGTAATAAGTGTGTATGTACTTTTGGAATTTTCCTTAGGATAAGTTCTTAGAAATGGAGTTACTGTGGCACTGGGAAGGCATTAACTAAAAAGAATTAAGAAGATACACAGATACATATGCAAATAAGCATATGAAAGGATGCTTAAGATCACATGTCATTAAGGAATTGCAAATTAAAATGATGAGATACAGCTACATACCATTAGAATTGCTAAAATCCATAACACTGATAACACCAAATGCTGAAGGGGATATGGAGCAACAGGAACTCTCACTCATTGCTGGTGGGAATGCAAAATGGTACAGCCACTTTGGAAGATGGTTTGACAGTTTCTTAGAAAGTTAAATGTAGGCTGACCATACAATCTGGTAATCGCACTCCTTGGTATTTACCCAAATGAATTGATAAATTATCTACACAGAAACCTGCACATGAGTGTTTAGAGCAGCTTTATTCATAGTCACCCCAAACCAGAAGCAACCAAGATGTCCTTCAATAGATAAATAGGTAAGCAAACTGTGATATGTTTATACAATGGAATATTGGTCAGTGATAAAAAAAAAAAAATAAGCTATGAAGCTACAGAAAGACATGGAGGAACTTTAAATGCATATTGCCAAGGAGAAAAGCCAATCTGAAAAGACTGTATGCTGTGTGATTCCAACTATATCACATTCTGGAAAATGCAAAACTGAGAGACAGTAAAAAGATCAGTGGTTGCAAGTAGTTCAGAGATGAAAAGGAGGGAGAGAGGAGGGATGAATAGATGGAACAGAGGGGATTTTTAGGGCGGTGGAACTATGCTGTATGATACTATAGTGGTAGACACAGAACATCATGCGTTTGTCAAAACCGGTAAAATTACACAACACAAAGAATGAACCCTAATGTAAACTATGAGCTTTTCTTAACAATGTATTGATATTGGTTCATCGGTTGTAACAAACGTACCACATTAATGCAAGATGTCAATGATGGGGAAACTGGGGGGTGGGAGGGGAAGGAGAGAGGGTATATGGGAACTGTCTCTGTACTTCCTGCTTAATTCTGTAACCATAAAACTGCTCTGAAAAATAAAGTCTATAAATTAAAATAATTTTATTATAAAATTAATTTATGCAGACAAAGTAATATACATTGTCCGTAAAAGTCTTAAAGAACACAGAAATATAAACTTAGAAAATGAAACCACCACCACCTCCACCACAGGTACCCACGTTTAACAATTAGGCGCATATCTATTCAGATTTTTCTCTACGTGTTAGTGTATGCATATATTTTTCCCTGTAAGATAGAACCATATTATAAATTTCGTATTGTACTTTGCTTTTACTAAAACCTAACTATATATCGTAACCATTTTCTCATGACAGCACACATAGATCTACTTTATTTTAACTGTAGTTAAATCATAATGCATTTTCCCAATTCCTTATCGTTGAGCATTGAGTATTGAGCAAGGTTTTTTTGTTTGTTTGTTTGTTTTTATTACAAACTATGTTTCGGTGAAAGTCCTTGTGCCTTTGTCTTGGGATTTGTTGTTACTAGTCTCTAAATTGCCATCTTGGAAGTTTGTTTAAATTTACCCTTGCAGTTTAGGTGCCAGTTTCCCATCATCCTTGCCAACTCTGGATGTTATTTTTTAAAATCTTAGCAATGGTCTTTTTATTCAGTGAGCATAAATTGTGGCGATAAAGTTAGATTTTCTTTGTATGCTACCTGAATAATTTCCACCTGGCAATGCAGAAGCTTTCGGTGTTTTTCATATTTCTGGGCTCTAATCACCCTCCCCTGACCTTCCATGTTTTTCAGCTACGACAGTGGCCAGACTCATATACAAAGAAGTTTGAGTACAGAATCTACCCCATCACATTTTCGGTTGGAAACCCTCAGGAATGGAAGAAATTATTCAAACCGTGTGCTGCCCAGAGACTCTTTCTTCCGGTAGGAACACCTGCTTTTAATAAGATGCTGCTTGGGAGAGAATTGCTCTTGGAAACATCATGGATTTAACTAGGGTGTGTTTAGAGACGTTTTAATTACAGTGGAAAGTATGTTCCTCTTGGATTCTGTAGTTGATGCTCTTAGTCTTCAGGGTGTAGGGAGAGGGTCCCTGTAGTTGAGAAATTGTCTTTCCCAAAGATTGAGGGACTGAGAGCATCCAAAGCATGTCTTGGATTATGGGTCTTTGTGACTATGGATGCACCATTTTCTAACCGTGTGGACCTCACTAAATCTCTTAACTTCTCTAAGCCTCACTTTCCTCCATAAGCTTGGCACATAGTTGGTGCTCAATAAATGTTATTTTAGATTATTATTATTTCTCTTATAATAATAACTATTTCTAGATGTAGCCATGCTAGGGCATAATTCACAGAAGGTCCAGAGTTCTGGTTTACCGTTTTCATTTTGAATTTTCACATTGAATGTTTTTGTTTCCTTCTTTAAAATTCTAAATAGAAAAATCACCGAAGATATTCCAAAACTGAGAATATCAGTGAACAAAGATGGCAGCTTTGAACTGTGAATTGCAACCTTGACATTTGTGAAGGTCATGCCTTCAGTAAACATTTATTGAGCGCCCATTAGGTGCGAAGCCCTGGCTTAGTGATGGCGATATGGTGGTGAGCAAGACAGTTCTGGTCTTTTTTTTTTTTTTAATTGGAATATAGTTGATTTACAATGTTGTGTTACTTTCCGCTGTACAGCAAAGTGAGTCAGTTATACATATACATGTATCCACTTTTTTTTTAGTTTCTATTCCCATGTAGGTCATTACAGAATATTGAGTAGAGTTCCCTGTGCTATACAGTAGGTCCTTATTAGTTATCTATTGGTCTTGCCTCCTTGGAGTTTGAGTCTAGCAAGGCATTGAACAGGTAATTAGGAATGTGATCCATGCTGAGGTGGAGAACAGAGTCTCATGGATGTATGTAACATGGGGTTCCACTCTGGTCTGGGGGATGTCTAGAAGGTTCTCTTGAGGAATGGCTTTTATGCTGAGACATGAAAGAAGGAGTAGTAGGGGGTTACTGAGAGACTAGGGCCTGGGGTGGGTAATGAGAGAAAAGGGTTCCAGGCAAATGGAATAATAGGTACAAAGGGGCCCTACTGCAAAAGTGGACAGGAACATGTTTGAGAAGATAGAAGGTCCCAGTAACCAGAAAATAGAGCGCGATAGGATAGAAGAGGTCGGCAGGGGCTGGAGCTTGCAGGCTCTATAAACCATGTTGGAGTGTCTGGTCTTTGCGTTAAGGGCAGTGAGACGCCATTGAACAATTCTTAGCACGAAAGTGAGATGATCTGACTTGGGTAATACAGAGGACTCACCGGTTCATTGAAGTGTGGACAGTGGAATTGCTGAGGCCAATTAATACTGACTTCGGCTATGGCGGTTGCCTTAGAGATGGATGCAGACCTTGCCTGAGAAATAGAATTACCAGTCCCCGTGACTGGCTGGCTGTGGGAGTTGAAGGGGAGAAGAGGTGATAAAGATTTCACCCAGGTTTCTGACCTGAACAACTATGGAGGTTGATCTGTTTGAAATTGCCAGTATTCAGCTATTTATGACCTACAAAAAAGGCAGTTTCTTATAGTTCAGCCTACAAAATGGATGGCAGTGCTATTTAGAGATGGAAAAGGCTAAAGAAAGACCATTATTTGTAAGGGAGAAGATGAGTTTAATTTGGGTCATATTTTGATTTCGAGGTGCCTGGGAAACACCCACACAGGGAGGTCTTACCATCTGTTGGTCTGAAATCCCAAATGGCAAATGGCAGTTTTAGCATTTCCTGTACAGAACCTGTGAAAAAAACAAGGCCTGGCTGTACTCTTGGTGCTGATTTGCTGCACAAGCCCACTCACTACTAACTGACCTTTTTTTCACATGCCACAGCCTTTTATACAGATTGTGAGATGGGAGTCATTGCATAAAAATGGGAGTAAGAAAAGACTACCCCAAATCAGAACCAAAATCTCCAGATTGGTGAAATGAAAACTAACTACTGTTTGAGAAGACGAGAGAAAATCTCAGGCTTCTGCTTCTTATCTCTGTTTTAGGGGAAAAAATATTAGAAATCCCAAGTTATTTTTGGAAAATTGTCTTCCCAACCTATGCAAAAAAATAGTAGCAACCCAGTAGAACACATTTGAATTTTCCCTGACCTTGAATTGTGACTTTATTGCCACTACTAAAAAAACAAACCCACCACATGATGGTTTTCATTCATCCCCAGATAAACAAGTCTATTCCATTTTGAATGACAAATGAGTGCTGGCATTCCTTATCTGCTTTTGATAATGGAAATTAGCCCTCCTTAAAAATAATAAAGAGAGATTGCGGTTGACAGGACATTTACCTTCCCTGAGTTGTATATCATAACAGCAGATTATAAACATGGAGTTTCTGGACATCAGTGAGATATATTGACCCTCAGGGTAATTTGAAATAAAGTCTAGGTGATGTTTTCCTTGAAATTCGTCTCTATAAAACCAGATTAGTGTGCTGCTGAGGCACTGCAGAGGAGATGGAGATTCTAAAATGCAGGGACTTCCCTGGGGGCACAGTGGTTAAGACTTCGCGCTCCCAATGCAGGGGGCCCAGATTCGATCCCTGGTCAGGGAACTAGATCCCACATGCATGCCACAACTAAGAGTTCGCATGCCACAACTAAGGAGCCCACGAGCTGCAACTAAGACCCAGTGCAACCAAATAAATAAAATAAAATAAAATGCAAACATTCTAGCCCTGGTCAGTCAGTTGACTGAGAATCACAGTCTTACCTCTTTTCTTTCTTTTTTAAAATTTTTAAATTTTTTTTATATTTTATTTTTATTTTTGGCTGCGTTGGGTCTTTGCTGCTGCGCGGGCTTTCTCTAGTTGCGGGGAGTTGGGGCTACTCTTCATTGCGGTGTGCAAGCTTCTCATTGTGGTGGCTTTTCTTGCTGCGGAGCATGGGCTCTAGGTGTGCGGGCTTCAGTAGTTGTGGCTCGTGGGCTCTAGAGCGCAGGCTCAGTAGTTGTGGTGCATGGGCTTAGTTGCTCCGCGGCATATGGGATCTTCCCGGACTAGGGCTCGAAACCGTGTCCCCTGCATTGGCAGGTGGATTCTTAACCACTGTGCCACCTGGGAAGCCCTTACCTCTTTTCTGAGGGAGTGTCATCTACCACAAACCTGTAGATGAAACCCTTTCTCAGGTAAGATTTTACTAATCAGAGCATGAGTCTTTGCAACTCAAGACTGTTAGATTCTCAAGTACAATTAGTGGAATTCAGATCCCACCAATTCAAGATTTATGAAGTCCTAAATCAGTGGATGCTTACTTTTCTATTTCTGTGAATGGTGGATCTAAGGACCATTATTAGTGCAAAGTAAACAGCAGATGATTTGATTAAGCTCCCTAGACTGCATTCTGCTTTCAGGTAATTCAGAAGCTCAAAGTATTTAAAACAATATGCCAATCACAAATAAATCAAATCTGTCAATTAAAATTGACCTTGGAGGACTTTTCCCTTTTTCCTTAGTGAAGGCCAAAAGGCTTTATTCTATAAGAATAATTGAGTTTTGTGAATTCACATCACCTTTTCCTCATTTAATAGGAATTAGTGAGATTGCATAATGGATCTCTACATTTTGTTACACACTGTGCCTGTTTGATTATAAAGACCTGTCTTCTCAATAATGTGCTCCTCTGGAGATCCTAGAGGTATTTAAAATATGACAAGAGATCACTGGATTACAGAATCTACAGAGACTTTATTGGCAAGTGGCACCAAACATGGTAATATGAGGTAGGTTAAGGCGCTTTCCAGTCCTCATCCAGAGAAAGACTTTTTTAACCAAGTTTTGTAAGTTCCAGGATTATAATAATGTCTGATGTCTTGCTCATAAAACTTGTCATAAGTATCCACATTCAAGGAAGGAGTTAGGGAAGAATATTATCAAGAGAGACTGGATAAAATTGCTCACAGTCTTGAACTATAAATACATCCTGAGAATTTCTAACTCTTATGTTTCCAACAAACTTGTCCCATTCTTTAATATATCAAAGTAGTAGCATGCCAAATAAGCAAAAATCTTAATTACCTAGATTTTCTATATCACATCAAGGGCAACAACATAAGTCTTCCCTCTTTCTACTTCTAATTTGTTAAAGAGGTCTTCATCTGGTTCAGATATTTGGAAAACTGTATGCTTACCAGAAATGTTCTAATAAGTTTGCCATAGACCGATGGAAAAGAGAGGTTTACCTGACTTATTAGAACTTTTTATGATTAAGGTTAGGCTTCTGTATTATTATTAATATTATACCTCAGAATTAGCAATTAACATTGAGACTTCCTTGGAAACAACCCTTTGGATAGCAACAAATACTGACAGGTGAATAGGAATGTATTAAAAATCCTTATTAAGAGGAACATCAATTAGAATCACCATAAGTGATGTCTATATATTTCATCAAGCACTCAGAGGCCATAAATTATCAGGATGAGATTAACTACCTAAATATCACATGAAAATGACCCTAGATACTAATTTTGTTGAACAAGCTTTCCACAGTACTTATCATTTACTCACACATTATTAAAAGTTTGACATTCAGGGTATTAGTTACAACTCTTGGTTACATGTGAGAGGAACTCAATTTCAACAAGCTAAGCAAAGAAGGCAATTTATTCACTTATCTGACTGTGGAGTCCAGATCAGAGGGCTAATCTCAAGCACAGCTAGATCCCAAGGCTCCTATAATGTTACCAGGGCTCTGTCTGTCTCTCTCCCCGTCCCCTGCAGGGCTCACTCTGTGAGAATGATGATTGCTTGAAGCAGCCTGAGAGACAAATTCTAAAAGCTTAGCCACTGCAGCAGAAAAAGAGCCTGGCAGGGTGATGACATCTGAAATGGTGGCATGAGATCTCTGGAAATTGTTCCCCAGTGAAACAAGCATAACTGTGAACATTATTTTTAAAACAACTATCTAGAGTCTTTGGAAATTGTCCTAAGGGCCTAAGCACATTAAGAACCAGATTTCTTACTCAAGAAAATCTACTAAAACTTAATAAGAAAGAGCAAGAGTCTGTGACACTTGAATCATGACCCACTCCCTCCCTCTCCCCTTCTAGCTCTGCATGGTGGAAACCCAACTCTAGACAATTCAGTCAAGAACACAGGGATCCTCCCAGCTCCCAGTTGAGGGATATGGTATTTCCTTGGGAGGGGCAAGTCATCAGCATTTCTCATCTCTACTAGCTATGTCTTACAGAGCTTAAATTTCAGGTAAGTATGTCCAAGGGTTCAGAGGCTCTGTTCATTAAGAGAAAACTTCATGAGAGCAACAGGCTAAACGATAGGCTAGTTAGTTTACAAGGGACAGCCAAGGAAAGAGACAAATAAAAAGTGCCCTCCTGGTGTCAGAACAAAGTTCAAAGACCAACCTCAAAAACTATCCTTGCAAATGGGCCAGAATTTAATGGATCATACTGCAGGATCAACTTGAGCTCAGGCTGTTGTCAAAAACAGTAGAGCAATCAGCTGGCAATTAGTGAAGGCTAATAGCTGGGTGTAATACCAACAGAGATGCACAGCCTAAGAGGATGATTAAAAGAAGAGTCAATCAGAGAGAGCCCTGATAAAACCACTGTCATCCTGGGTGACTGTGGTCATGCACAAGGCTGCACCCACTGAGGAAAAACATCGTAGGTTTCACACAGTGGATAAAGTGGACTTCACTGAAATAGTCCAGTCAAGATACTAAACAAATAAACAAGCAAACAACATCAACAAGCCCTGTACGTTGAGTTGGGGCGTGAGGTGGGCAGGGGAGAGTTATCCAGAGTTGCTAAAACATCCTAAAATGTATTATCATGCTAAAATATATTAACATGCTAAAAATATTATCTAAATTTTTTTCAACAAAAAAATATGAGGCAGGCAAATAAACAGGAAAGTGTGATTCATTCACAGGGAAAAATGCAGGCAGCAGAAACTGCCTGGTGAGAGGACCCAGCTGCAGATTTAGTAGAAAAAGACTTCAAAACAACCATTGTAAATATATTCAAGCAACAAAAGGAAACTGTGCTTAAAGAAGTAAAGTAAGATGTGATGGCAATGTTTCATAAAATTGAGACTATCAATAAAGAAATTTAAATTATTTTTTATAAAAAGAGCCACATGAAAGTTGTGGAGTTGAAAGGTAAAATAACTGAAGTGAAAAAAATCATTAGAGGATCTCACTATTGATTTGAACTTAAAGTAGAAAGAATCAGTAAACTTGAAGATAATCAATAAAGAGTATACAATCTGAAGAACAGAGAAAAATAACACATAAAATTGAACAGAGACTCAGAGATGTGAAACACCATCAGATCCACCAGGACATGTATGATGAGAGCACCAGAAGGAGAGGAGAGAGAGAAAGGAATATAAAAAAAAATTTTTTTGAAGAAATAATGGTTGAAAACTTGCAAATTTGATGAAAAACAATCTACACATCAGAAATCAATTAACTCCAAGTAAGATAAACTCAAAGAGATCCACACACAGATAAATCATAGTAAAAGTCCTGAAAGACAAAGACAACATCTTATAAGCAGCAAGAGAAAAATAACTTGTCACATGTAAGGAAACTCCAATGAGATAATTTGCTGACTTCTCATTAGAAACTGTGGATGCCATAAGGCCATGAGATAACATTATTTGAAGTGCCAAAAAGTAGGGGGAACTGTCAACCAAAAATCTTATATCCAGCAAAATAATTTTTAAAATGAAGGTGAAATAAAGTCGCTCCCAGATAAACAAAATCTGAGATAATTCATTTACAGCAGAACCACAAGAATAAAGGAAGTTCTTCAGGCTGAAAGCAAGGACTCCAGGCAGTGATTCAAAAACACATTAAAGAAAAAAAAAAGCACCAATAAAGGCATTAATGCAAAAGACAATATAAGTGAGTATTTTTTACCCTTTATTCTCTGGATTGATTTTAAAAACAATTGTATAAAACATTATGTATATAATAATCATGTGTTGAGCCTGTACCATAGAAATGTAATATAAATATAAATATATAAATATATAAATATAAATATATATATATATATATATATATATATGTACAAAGGAGGTTGGAATGGAGAAAAATTGTATGGAATAGGAAAATGACACCAGATAGTAACTTGAATCCACAGGAACAAATAAAGAAAATTAAAAATGGCATATGAAAAAGTTAATATAACATCTCCATAAATATATACTTGCTCTTCTTCCTCTCTCAGCTTCTTTAAACACATAAAATTGTAAGAAGTAGCAATTATACTGTTGGGTTTGTAACAGTATAGATGCAATATGTACAACAATGTCATAAAATGGAGAAGAGGGAATAGAATTATATATGACTAACATTTGTATATCTCACTGGAATGAAGTTAGTATAAATCTGAAGTGTATTCTGATAAGATACATATATGTTAATCTTTAGGGCAACCGCCAAGGAAATATCTCAAAAAATATGGTGAAAAATGTGTTAAAATGCTACGTTAGCAAATACTCAGTGCAGAAGAAAGCAGTTAAAAGAAGACTACAGGAATAAAAAAGACATGCGATATTGAAAACAAAAAGTAAAATAGCAGACATAAACTCAACTATTATCTATAATAACATTAAATAAGAATGGGTAAAAATCCAATCAAAAGAAAGAAATTGCCAGAGATAGATGATAAAGAATACAATCCTGTGTGCCGTTTACAGGAGACACACCTTAGATTCAAAATACAAATAGGTTGGAAGCAAAAGGATGGAAAAAGATATGTCAATCAAACAGCAACCACAAGAAAGCAGTAGTGGCTATACTAGTATCAGATAAAATAGAATATAAAAAGCAACATTATTAGAGAAAAACAGACACATTTTATAATGATAAATGTGTTAGTCCACAAAGAAAATATAACAGTTGTAAACATTCATGCACCTAACAACAGAGCCCCCAAAATACTTGAAGCAAAAGCTGACAGAATTAGAGGGAGAAATAAGTAATCCACCAATAAGAGTAGGAGATTTCAATGCCTCACATTCAGTAATGGATTAAGCAGTAGGCAGAACATCGACAAGGGAATAGAAGACTTGAACAACATTATAAACCAGCTGGACCAACAGACCCCTGTAGAACAGTCCACCCAATACCAGCAGAACACACATCCATCTGAGTGCATATGGAGCATTCTCCAGGATAGACCATATGTTAGGCCATATAAAAGCCTCAGTAAACTTGCAGAAATTGACAAGCTAATCCTAAAATTTATATGGAAATTCAAGGATCTATAAAGTCAATAAGCCTCTAGCCAAGTTATAAATAAAAGAAATGACACAAATTACTAATATCAGAAATGAAAAAGGGGCATTACTACAGATTCTTTCTAATGGACATTAAAAGTACAATTAAAAAAATACTATGAACAACTCTTATGACCACAAATTTAATAACCTAAATGAAATGGACCAATTCCTTGAAAGATGCAATCTGTCAAAACGCACCCAAGGGGAAACAGATGTTCTTAATAGGCCTATATCTATTAAAGAAATTGAATCAATAATTAATAACCTTCCAAATAGAAAGCACCATGCCCAAATGGGTTTGCTGGTGAATTCTACCAAACATTTAAGAAAGATGTTATACCATTTCATAGAAATAAAACCTTAAATAGATCAATGGAACAGGATAGAGAGTCCAGAAATAGACCCCCATAAATATAGTCAATTGATCTTTGACAAAGGCACAAAGGCAATACAATGGAGCAAAGATAGTCTCTTCAACAAATGGTGCTGGAACAACTGGATGACCACATACAAAATAATGAATATAGACACACACCTTACACACTTTACAAAAATTAACTCAAAATGGATCATGTAAAATGCAAAACTATAAAACTCTGACAAGATAGCATAGGAGAAAACCTAAATGACCTTGGGTATGGTGATGTCCTTTTGGATACAACAGTAAGGACACAATCCATGAAGGAAATAATTGATAAGCTAGACTTCATTATAATTAAAAACTTCTGCTCTGTGAAAGACAATATCAAGAGAATGAGAAGACAAGCTACAGACTGGGTCAGAATATTTGCAAAAGACACACCTGATAAAAGACTGTTACCTAAAATATGCAAAGAAGTCTTAAAACTCAACAACAAGAGTATAAATAACCTGATTTTAAAATGGGCGAAAGACCTTAACAGACGCCTCATCAAAGAAGATATACAGGTGGCAAATAAGTGTATGAAAATGTGCTCCGCATCATATGTCATCAGAGAAATACAAATTAAAACAACAGTGAGATACCACTGCATACTTATCAGAATGACCCAAATCTGGAATACTGACAACATCAAATGCTCTCAGGGATGTGGACCAACAAGCATTGTGATACATTGCTGGTGGGAATGCAAAATGGTACAGCCTCTTTGGAAGACAGTTTGGCAGTTTCTTACAAAACTAAATCTGTGCTTACCATATGACCCAGCAGTAGTGCTCATTGGTATTTACCCAAAGGAGCTGAAAACTTATGTCTACCTGCACTTGGATCTTTATAGCAGCTTTATTTATAATTGTAAAAACTTGGAAGCAACCAAGATATCCCTCATGAGGTAAATGGATAAATAAACTGTGGTGCATGTAGACAGTGGAATATTATTCAGTGCTAAAATGAAATGAGCTATCAAACCATAAAAAGTCATGGAGGAACCTTAAATGCATGTTACTAAGGGAAAGAAGCCAATTTGAAAAGGCCAAATACTATATGATTCCAACTATATGACATTCTGGAAAAGGCAAACCTATGGAGACAGTAAAAAGTGTTTGCCTGGGGTTTGGAGAGGGGGAATGGATGAATATGTGGTGCTCAGAGGATTTTTAAGGCAGTGATAATATGCTGTATGATATTATAATGATGAATATATGTCATTATACATTTGTCCAAACCCATAAAATGTATAACACCAAGAGTGAACCCTAATGTAAACTATGGACTTTGGGTGATTATGATGAGTCACTATAGGTTCATCCCTAGTAACAAATATACCACTCTGGTGAGTGACGTTGATAGTAGGGGAGTCTATGCTTGTGTGGAGGCAGGGCGTGTATGGGAAATCTCTGTACCTTCCTCTCAATTTTGTTGTGAACCTAAAACTGCTAAATATATATATATAAAGTTTTTTTAAAAATTCAAGACACCCAAAATATCCAAAACAATCTTGAAAAAGAAGAACAAACTTGGAAGACTCTCACTTCCTGATTTCAAAATTTACAACAGAAGTACTGTAACTATCCCAGTGTAGTACTGGCATAAAGGCAGAAGTATAGATCAGTGGAAGAGATTTGAGAGTCCAGAAATAAACCCTCATATTCACAGTCCGTTTATTTTAGATGAAGGTTCCCAGGCAATTCAGTTGGGGAAAGAGTAATCTTTTCAACAGATGGTATTGGAAGAACCGGATATCCACATGCAAAAGAATGAAGTTATATTCTGTACCTTAAACTATATGTAAAATTTAATTCAAATGGATCAAAGACCTAATATAAGAGCTGAAAATAAAGAAGTCTTAGAAGAAAATATAGGAGTAAATCTTCAAGACCTTAGATTAGACAGTGGTTTCTTAGATGTGATACCAAAAGCACAAGCAACAAAAGAAAAACTAGATAACTTGGACTACATCAAAATTGAAAACTTTTGTGCTTCAGAGAGCACCATCAAGAAAGCAAAAATATATCTACAGAATAGGAGAAAATATTCGCATATCATATATCTGATAAAGTACTTTTCTCTAGAATATACAAAACTCTTACAACTCAGTAATCAAAGACAAATGACCCAACTAAAAATGGGCAAAGGATCTGAATAGACAGGTCTCCAGAGAAGGTTCAAAAATGGGCAATACACATGTGAAAAGAAGCTCAATATCATTAGTCATCAGGGAAATGCAATCAAAGCCACATTGAGGGGCTTCCCTGGTGGCACAGTGGTTGAGAGTCCGCCTGCCAATGCAGGGGATACGGGTTCAAGCCCTGGTCTGGGAAGATCCCACGTGCAGCGGAGCAACTAAGCCCGTGAGCCACAGCTACTGAGCCTGCTCTGTAGAGCCCATGAGCCAAAACTACTGAGCCCACGTGCCACAACTACTGAAGCCCACATGCCTAGAACCCGTGCTCTGCAACAAGAGAAGCCACCACAATGAGAAGCCCGTGCACCGCAACAAAGAGTAGCCCCACTCGCTGCAACTAGAGAAAACCCGTGCACAGCAACGAAGACCCAACGCAGCCAAAAATAAATAAATAAATGTTAATTAATTTAAAAACACACACACATTGAGATGCCACTTCACACTACTAGGATGGCTTTAAACAAAAAGACATAGTAATAAGTGTTGGCAAGGATGTGGAAAAATTGGAACCCTCATGCACTACTGGTAGGAATGTAAAATGGTGTGGTCACTTTGGAAAACAGTCTGCCACTTCCCCAAAAGACTAAACATAGAGTTACCATATGACCCAGCAACTCTACTCCTAGATAATGGAGAGAAATGAAAACACATGTACACAAATATTCATAGCAACATGATTCATAAAAGCCAAAAGATGGAAGCAACCCAGACATCCATCAACTGTTGACTGGATGAATAAAATGTAGTATATTCATACAATGGAGTAATATTTTGCTATAAATAGGAATGAAGTACTGATACAAGCTACAACATTGGGTGTGCTTTGAAAACATTATGCAAAGTGAAAGGAGCCATTCAAAAAAGAACACATATTCTATGATCTTATTTATATGAAATCTCTTAAATAGGCAAATCTATTTATAGAGATAGAAAGTAGATTAACAATGGAGAAAAGACAGCCTCTTCAATAAGTGGTGCTGGGAAAACTGGACAGCTACATGTAAAAGAATGAAATTAGAACACTCCCTAACACCATACACAAAAATAAACTCAAAATGGATTAAAGACCTAAATGTAAGGCCAGACACTATAAAACTCTTAGAGGAAAACATAGGCAGAACGCTCTATGACATAAATCACAGCAAGATCCTTTTTGACCCACCTCCTAGAGAAATGGAAATAAAAACAGAAATAAACAAATGGGACCTAATGAAACTTAAAAGCTTTTGCACAGCAAAGGAAACCATAAACGAGATGAAAAGACAACCCTCAGAATGGGAGAAAATATTTGCAAATGAAGCAACTGACAAAGGATTAATCTCCAAACTTTACAAGCAGCTCATGCAGCCCAATATCAAAACAAACAAACAACCCAATCCAAAAATGGGCAGAAGACCTAAGTGGACATTTCTCCAAAGAAGATATACAGATTGCCAACAAACACATGAAAGGATGCTCAACATCACTAATCATTAGAGAAATGCAAATCAAAACTACAATGAGGGGCTTCCCTGGTGGCGCAGGGGTTGAGAATCTGCCTGCCAATGCAGGGGACACCGGTTCGAGCCCTGGTCTGGAAAGATCCCACATGCCGCGGAAAAACTAGGCCCATGAGCCACAACTACTGAGCCTGCGCGTCTGGAGCCTGTGCTCCGCAATGAGAGAGGCCGCGATAGTGAGAGGCCCGCGCACCGTGATGAAGAGTGGCCTCTGCTTGCCCCAACTAGAGAAAGCCCTCGCACAGAAACGAAGACCCAACACAGCCAAAAATAAATAAATAAATAAATAAATTTTTTAAAAAAAGAATGCAACACAATTCTTTAAAAAAAAAAACAAAAAACATTTGATTTATATTCATTCTTTCCCAAAACTATACTAAAATGGATAATTTACTTTATAAGTAGCATAAACCTTCTATTCTAGGATAAAAAGTACAGAAGAGGAGGCAATTAAAGCTTGAAATACATTTTACCACTAAGTTGGTGGTAACCAACTTAGTCCGCTTGAGACATCTGTATCATTAACCAGCAATGGAGAAAGCCCAGGAGCAAATGACTAGCATGATCAATCCCAAAAGGCCAGAGAACTGGTGGCACCAGCTGGAATTGGCAGTGAAAACATTCCTAAAATCAGTGGTTTCACTGCAAGATTCTTTGAGGAACACTTAGACCCCCAGATTGCCAATTTTATATCATGTAACTGGGATTCTGCCTCTCTCTTTCCCTGGGCAAAAGATTGGAGGTTCCGTTTCTAGAGAAGATAAAATAGATTATTTCTGGACTATAGGAATCCAGGCACAGTGGTGGGCGTCATATTGAAACATGAGGTTCAATTTAAAACTTAAATATGAATGCTGAGACCACAGACCTTTCCTCCCATATAGCTCTCAGAACCTTGCAAGGAAAATTATGTCTTCCAAACAGGGATTTGGAAGAAATATGTCTGGGGATTTAAGGACACTGACATCAGGAGTTTCCCCACTAAGGTGGCCCAGCCAGAGCTTCCTACACTGAAGCATACAGCTGACAAGTTCCCTCCACATACTTCCAAACTGCTCTTAAATCTTAATGGAAATCCAGAAATCACTAGATATTTGGAGAAACCCTCTACTAGGAAAGACAGAGGTCAAGACAAATAAAGAGAAAAACATCAACATAGAGAAGATCATCTATGTAGGATGAATAAAACTTCTAAAAAAATTATCAGTATTTTCAGAGAAATAAAAGAAGGTATTACATAAAGAAGCATAGGATTCTATTTAAAAAATGAAACATTTAGAGGATTTTAAAAACCTCATAAATTCAAACTGTGGTAGTAGAAATGAACAAATCAATAGAAGAATTGGGAGAAAAGGTTTTTATTCAGAAAGTAGAATTAAAAAACAATAAAAACCAATGATATGGAGGATAGCAATACAATGTTTAGAAAATTAGAGGATAGATCAAACATCTAAAGAACAGGAGCCCTGGAAAGAGAACATAGAACACAAAGGATAGGAAATCAACAGTGAAACTAATTCAAGAAAATTTCGGGACTTCCCTGGTGGTCCAGTGGGTAAGATGCCACGCTCCCAGTGCAGGACGCCCGGTTCGATCCCTAGTCAGGGAACTAGATCCTGCATGCATGCCACAACTAAGAAGCCCACATGCCGCAGCGAAGATCCCGAGTACTGCAGCTAAATTCTCTTCCAGGGTAAGAAGTCAGTAGATGAGGCATATGTGACAGAATGAGAAATATATATTTGGTCTCTGGTCCCGGTTCCTGACACAGAGTTCCTAAAACCCTTGTAATTTCTTGAATAATGGGTGTGATAGAGGCATCTTACATAGAGCTTCTAAGTCCCTTGGGATTTCCTGGTTAATAGGCATGTCTTTTTTTTCTAATGAGGTGACTCTTGGTGGGCTTCTGGATGAGGGCCGGTCACTAGAAAGACCAAGCCATGATTGGAACTTTCAGCCCTACTCCCCATCCTCTAGGAGGGGAGAGGGAGATTAGAGATTGAGTTAATAATTGATCATGCCTACGTGATGAAGCCTCCACAAAAATCTGTAAATGATGAGATCCAGAGAGATTTTGGATGGGTGAACACATCCATGTGCTGGGAGGGTGGTGCAAACTTTATGGAGACAGAAGCTCCTGGGCTCAGGACCCTTCTGGACCTCACCCTACATAGTCAGTGTCATAATTGAATTGTAGGACACCCAGTTGGTGTCTGGAGTGTTGGCGAATTGGTTGGTGTGGGGAAAAGCCCCACACATTTGGTGCCAGAAGTTGTGAGTTCAGAGAATTGTTTTTCTTTTAGCGTGTTATTTAGAGGTGTGGAGGTACATACCCAAAGAATCCGTTTAAAGAATTGGAATTGGTTGTTTTCGGTGAGAGAGGGAAATGTGGTGGGAGATGTTGAGGACATTTTTTATGTATTTGTTCATATGTCTGTTTGTCTGTCTATCTACGTTAAATTATTTACCAAGCCTTTGTTAACAGTTCGACCCCTGTGTTTCTCAAATACTAGAAAATTACTCACTGGTAACTCTTGACATCAGTTTAGTGGCTAATGGTCAGCTCTTTAAAAAATTAAATAACTAAAGTAGTATCGAATAAGGGACATGCGTCACTATAGTAAGGACAAATATATTTTTGAAAATGTTTCCATTTTATATATTTATGTGTGCACGTACTCCTAGTATCATGATATAAATGCATTTCTTACTGTGGGGTGCGGTTGAAAGCAGTGCGAGAAATGAGGCTTTAAGACAGGTCTTCAGGACATACCACTGAAAGGAGAGATCTGAATGGTTGGTGGGCAGTGACCAGGCAGTGACTGTCACACTAGTACGTGCTGGGATCCTCAGGTTCATGATTTCATCAACTCTTCACTTTTTGAAGAATGTACTAATTGGTACCATTTTTTTCTAACAAGGAAACTGAAGTTGAGGGAAGTTAAATCATTTTCCTGGAGTAAATCTTAGAGCCTGGATTGGAGCCCAAGTTTCTCCCATAGTATAGTCATTCTGCCCTGCTTCCTGTAGTTTCTAGATGCCAGAATTTTCTCCTGTATTTGTAGAAAAGATTCCCCAAATGTTCCAAAATACCTCCTTTGGAAGATTCCCTGGAATCTTCCATCCTTATCTGTTAAATGGGTATAAAAATAGTACACATGTCTTTGTTCAGACTCACTTGTTCAGTCAAGCTATTGTACTTAAAATTGTTCCCCTCCCTCACTTTATTTTTTCCTCTATGCTGCTATCGTTAAAGTTAGAATACTACCTACTTTACTTATTCGTTTTATTTTTGGGTTTCTCTCACTAGCATGTAAGCCCTATCATGGGAAAGGTCTTTGGTCTCCAACAAGTAGAGTAGTGCCCTGCACATATTAGCAGAAGGCACTCAGTAAAACTATTGGGATGTTTGGACGAGAAGGAAGGAAGGAAAGGAAGGAGGGAAGGACGGGAGGGAGGGAGGGAAAGAGGGAGGGAGGATGGACGATCGGATGCATGAATGAATGGACTTACAATAAGGGCTTTACCAAGTTCATCAAAGGGTCATAGAGAGGATATGAAGATTTAACACTTATAACTTGCTAGATTGAACCCAGTATATATTCAGTACACGTTAGTTGGATTTGATTCTCAAATATAGGGAAAATGAAAACATTCGTTGAAAATCAGTCCAATTCGAGGGAAGAGCTACAGTTCCTTGTGACCCAATGATCCTGTTTCCAGCAACTCCCTAGCAGAGAGCACATTCTCTGGGAAGGCATCATCTGACTAAGAAACTGGTCTCTGCTTTAAATGACAGTTGCCAGGGCTAACAGGATGTCTATAGCCTGCAAGAGAAGATACTGTGTACTTGCTGGCTGGGATTGCAACACCTGATAAGAGGAGGAAGCAAGCCAAAGGGATGGAAGCAGATGGAAGATCTGAGAGAGCCATTATCTCAGAGCATGCCAGAGAAACCAGACACCTTTAGTAACGCAAGGCCTATGGAAAATGTCCTGCTTGCAGTTATAACAGCTGACCCAACAGCTGAGATGATGAAATCAAAGACCAAACACAAGCTTGATGAGCCAGACTTTTAGGAGAAGCATCCTGAACAAAGCCATCATTGATTTGCCCAACTCAGAGGCAATCTGAATCTTGTTTGCATGGAGTTCAGAGATTAAACTGATCAGAAGAGTCTACTTCGTTGATGGGAACATGTCTGAATATAGTAGCCAGGACATGGGTACAATCTGCTCTTTGTTAAAACTTCACAAAAATGAGTATGTGAGTTATATGTCATTCCACAAGAGGGCACAATAGAAGCAAAAATAAAAATTGATGTAATTTTTCTCCTGGGCCACTGCATTTTAAGCCAGCAATTTAGTGACCCTTAAAAATCTCAAAACAGTTTAAGTGGTGAGTCACTATTTAATCAAGAGTGGATATTTTTTCTGTACAAGTTCCCAATGGAACAGGGAAGAAAGCACTATATGGGAATGATACATTTCAAGTGTTCATAACTCTCTCCCCTGCCTTAAACTATTTTAACATTATAAAGGATGTTTGAGAATATATAGACTCAAACAGAAAGTTCTTTGTTCTCTGCACATCCAAACCAAAAGGGAAATATCTCAAAGTAGAAAATCAGAAAGTATGCATAGAGTGAATCCATTGGTATTTTTAAAAATCCAAAAGTATGTGTTGGGGGGAACATAAATTGGTGCAGCCACTATGGAAAACAGTATGGAGGTTCCTTAAAAACTAAAAATAGAGTTACCATATGATCCAGGAATCCCAGTCCTGGGCATATATCTGGAGAAAATTCTAATTCAAAAAGATACATGCGGGGGCTTCCCTGGTGGCGCAGTGGTTGAGAATCTGCCTGCCAGTGCAGGGGACACGGGTTCGAGCCCTGGTCTGGGAAGATCCCACGTGCCGCCGAGCGACTAGGCCCATGAGCCACAACTACTGAACCTACGCGTCTGGAGCTTGTCCTCCGCAACAAGAGAGGCCGCGACAGTGAGAGACCCGCGCACCGCGATGAAGAGCGGCCCCCGCTCGCCGCAACTAGAGAAAGGCCTCGCACAGAAACGAAGACCCAACGCAGCCAAAAATAAATAACTAAATAAATAAATTTAAAAAACAAACAAACAAACAAAACTATCATTTAAAAAAAAAAAAGATACATGCACCCCAGTGTTCATAGCAGCACTATTTACAATAGCCAAGACGTGGAAGCAACCTCAGTGTCCATTGCCAGATGAATGGATAAAGAAAATGTGGTACATATATACAATGGAATATTACTCAGTCATAATAAAAGAATGAAATAATGCCATTTACAGCAACATGGATAGACCTAGAGATTATCATACTAAATGAAGTAAGTCAGAGAAAGACAAATATATGATAGCACTTATATGTGGAATCTAATAATAAAAGAATGAAATAATGCCATTTACAGCAACATGGATAGACCTAGAGATTATCATACTAAATGAAGTAAGTCAGGGAAAGACAAATATATGATAGCACTTATATGTGGAATCTAAAAAATGATACAGATGAACTTATTTACAAAACAGAGACAGACTCACAGACATAGAAAACAAACTTACGGTTACCAAAGGAGAAAAGGGTGGGGAGGGATAAATTAGGAGTTTGGGATTAGCGGATACACACTACTATATGTAAAATAGGTAAACAGCAACATCCTACTATATATAGCACAGGAAACTATATTCAATATTTTGTAATAAACTATAATGGAAAAGAATATGAAAAAGAATATATATGTGTATATTTGAATCACTGTGCTGTACACCAATAAAACACAACATTGTAAATCAACTGTACCTCAATTTAAAAAAATCCAAAAGTATGTGCATTTACGTGTGTGTATGTATACACACAAACATTCATATACACAAACATTCATTCAGTAATACTTATTCAGCCCCAACTATGTGACTGGCCCTAGAAATATGGCTGAGAACAAGTTATCCAGATTTCCTGCTTTCATGGAGCTTACATCCTAGTCAGGGAAGAATGACAAAAACAATTAAAGTTCATTTCAGGTAGTAATAAGGATAATGGGGAAAAATTAAAGTGTTTAGAGAGTGATGGGTAGTGGGGCTCTCTGAGGAGGTAACAGTTGAGTTGAGGTCTGAATTCCTGGCCTTGCAAAGGTCACATATATAGATAAATGTGTAGAAACTGTCTGGGGTGATATTCACTGAACCATTATGGTTAGTTAATGGGAAGAAGAGGAGAGAGGGTTGCAGGGGCATGGAGTGATGGTGTGGCGGGGATAGGCAGAAAAAGAAAAATTTGAATTTCTTATTCTGTGGATTGCTAAATTGTCCATACTTTTATAACACACAAGCATGAATTTGTATATTGTATAATTTAGACAATTTTTTTAAATGGCAAACCAGTCAGAAAAAAAAAAAGAGCATCAAAGCTTTTTGTAATGTATAGAAACTTTTTGTTCACATTTGCAAATACATACAGGCATGCCAGAATTACAGAGAATTACAGAAGGTGCTGGCCTCTTTCGGACCAGGTGTGCTGGTTCTGTGTATGTTTACATTAATACAAACAGTAAATGTGGCAATGATAATAGAGAAAATGATGATGGTACTGATCTATTTATTTGTATCCCTGCCTTCTGTGTCCCTTCCCTTGTGCATGTCACTCCTGGATTTTTGGTTTCTGAATGATATTCTCATGTGGATTCTCAGCCCAGAGCCTTCCCAGAGTCCCTGTAGGATCAAGTTGCACCCCCTCAGCCTGGTGTTCAGGGCCTTTTGCATTCCGACCGAGTGCACCTATTAACTTTTCAGCATTATTCCAAATCATGAATTCCCATTCCAGCCAGGCTGCTCTGCCATTGTCTTTCTGAGATGCTGTGTAGATTAACGCCCTCCATACTGTTGCTTGGGGACCACGCCTCTCCACTCTTCCACCTCCAGCCTCAGTTATTAAAATCATGCCCAATAATTCAAAACTCAGCCCAATACCCTGATAATCTAAGCTCAAAATTTTCTGTTTCTTTAACAAATTATTTTTCAAAGGCACATACAGGCTCGTGAGATCAGGTATCAATGTGAATTCATGTTCTTTTTAATAGATAGATAGGTAGTTAACTAGATAGATAGAGATATGTATGTATACCTTGGGTAGTATACATACAAGTACTTCCTAGAGATCCACTAAGAGAGGCTAGAAGCAGTGACACCCCAGTAGCAATGAGCACACCTTGCACCCAAATCTTGGTTTCTAAATTCCATCCTCCAATAAAAGGAACCAGGGCTCCTTGTAGAACTTGTTGATTCTAGAACAGAGGGCAGGGAAAGTGCAAGACGAGCCTGGAGTGTCTTGTGGTGCTAGAAAGTAAGGATGTGGAAAAAAATGAAGGGCGTGCATATTGAAAGCGCACAGGAGCCAATCTGAAAGAGCTCCAAACGACCAAAGTTGAAACAGCTTGAGCAACAAAATAAATAATTATTTGTTTAAAAATATATATCAAATTTTAACCCCCAAATAAAATAATTTTCATAAGTCCATACTAATATAAATAAATAACTGAACAAATAAATAGATGGGGAGAAATGACAACTCTTTCTTACAGAAGAATTCAATTAATACATGTAGAAAGAAATGAGGGAAATAGAAAATCACCATCAGAATACTACAGTACTAATTACTGCAGGTAAGATCTGCCAGCGAATACTAAAATTAGGGGGTGTAAGTTTAACCAGAAACAGGATATTTTCATGGTTTCAAAGTGTCTCCTTTACAATATTTAGTAATTACCAAGGAGAAGTAGTAAGTTTACTGTGAAGAATACTGATAGACAGAACCTCAACCAAGGGATCAAGGGTCACGTCACCAGTAACGTATTGATATATCAGCATCATGTACATCCAGAGACGGGCACGCACAGAGAAAGGACACTTCACCTCTGTAGTATTTTTCCTGACAGTGCATTAGCTCAGTCTAATCATGAGAAAACACCCAAATTGAGAGACTTTGTACAAAATAGCTGACCGGTATTCTTCAAAGCTGTCAAGCTCGTGAATAGACAAGGAAAGACTGAAGAACTGTCACAGACTGGAGAAGAGTAAGTACTCCTAACAGCTCAAGGCACTGTGAGATACCAATTGGATTTTGGAACAGAAAGAAGACATTAGTGGAAAAACTGGTAAAATCAGAGTAATTCTGTGGTTAATAGAGTTGTACCAAGGTTAATTTCTTAGTCTTAACAAATGTTGGGCGGTTATATGAGATATTAACACAGGAGAAGCTCGGTGAAGAGTACATGGGAGCTCTCTGGACTTTTGGCAACTCTTCCATAAGTCTGAAATGATCTCAAAATAAAAAATTGAAAAAACACACACATACATACATACAGGCACGTTCTAGGGGTCCAGGTCAGACCTAATAATTCAGAATCTGGAGGTAGGGCCTAGGAATCTGCATTTCAAACCAGCTTCTTAAATGAATCTCATGTACACTGAGGTTTAAGAACAATTGCTCTAGCACTAGTCACATCCATCATTCCAGTTGTGAACAAGTACAATTACTGCTTTGTGGTGGATGAAAAACAACATGGTAGAATACAAGGAGTGTGAGCTTTGGTGTCAGAGAGCCCTGGTTTCATCCAGGTGCTGCCATTTACTAGTGCTAACCTTAGGTAAGTTATTTAAGCTCATCTATTAAATGAGAGTAATAATACCACCCTGGCAGGGTTGTTGAGGCCCTGGAAACAATGTACTATGTATAGGAGATGGCTGGAATGATGCTTAGCACATAACACGTGCTAAAAAAAACAGAGGGATTATTATTCCTTTATGTTTGTAAGTTACTTTATTGACAAAAATATCTGCTGATTGAATATTTTCTATAGCTGTGTGACCTTGGGAAAGGAACTTAACCTCTCTCTGTCTCAGTTTCCTCATCTATAAAATGGGGGTCATAATAGTACTACCTCATTAGGTTGTCATGAGGATGAAATGAGGATTAAATTACCATGGTTTTTGCGTCTCTCAGATTTCCACTCTGTTTACTAGAGGATCTCTGAGAGGTTACCCAGCCATCAGTGGACACGTCTGTCATTACCTGACTTTCTCCCTTTCCTCAGTAATTATTTTCTCTGTAATAGCTTCAAGATAGGTCCAGTGTGCGTTTTTTGAAAAGGAATGTGACATGATGGTAGAGGAAAAGGGAATTTATTTTGATGAAATTGCAAATATGTATCGAAACGTAGAATTTCCTTTTTGTTCTGATTTTGATTTGGAGACTTGGGAATTTTGGTCCAAGAGGAGAAAGTCCAAGTAGCTTGAGAAATTCTGTCCCATTCAATTTATCTTTCTGTAGAATGAGAAGGGGCAGGGGACCCCAAACATTTTCCTGGGAATCTAGCCCCTTAGGGGAAAGTTCTCTGTTAGAGAGAGAAGGAGGCAGGTGGCAGGGGACGTTGCCCAGGCTCCTTCATTGGCAAAGGTGGGCTCTCGGTCAGCTTTGAAGGACATCTCACCTGGAGAGGTGTGTGCTCTAGGAACGAATTACTCTTCAAAACAGGAAAAGAAGAAAAAATAAAGGACAGGAACCTGATAGAATTGTGGAAATTAAAGATCATCTTAGAATAACTCCTAGAATACATTTTGTTGAGGGAAATAAAAATTCACAAAGGTAGAAATAGGTGAGTAAACACCATTGAGTACATTGTTTGAATTGAAAAAATGTAATAGTGGTATCTGTATTTCGTTTTTTCCCATTTTTATTGTGGTAAGATATGCATAACATAAAATGTTTTAATTAATCATTTTTAAGTGTACAGGTCAGTGGCATTCAGTACATTGTTGGGCAAACCACTACCACCATCCATCTCCAGAACTTCTTCATCTTCCCAGACTGAAACGGTGGCTGCATTTCTTGTGCCTTTCCATGGAGACCTTCGTTTCTTTAGTCATGATCTGACTTAGTGTATATGGAGACTGTGGCTTTCAGATTGTACAAATGAATTGTTGCTATTTTAGTTATATTCAAGTCTCTATTTTTCATAAATATAGGAGATGTTTCCCCCTTGGTAAGAAAACAAACAAAAAAAGACGTGTTTCTTTTTTACTTCCTCTTGAAACTTGTCCTTTCCTCCTCTCTGTTTCCACTTCCTGCTTTAATCCTCTTTGAATATTTTTTCCTTCTCCTAATTATCACTAACATCATTTAACAAAGATTCCCTCCTCTGGAATTCAGTCCTACTTGAATCTAAATGGCGTTTTTGTCTTTGCTTTTGTTCTGTCCTTTGCCTCCTCCAGCTCCCTTTCCATTCCTTTAGTTTTTAGGGTCTTTTAAAAATGCTAGAGAGGTAAGGAAATGGGATGATATACATACGAAGTGACTTAGCTGTACCATCAACAGAGGCCTGTAGGGTGACGCCCTGGACCACACCAGCAAAAGAATGATATTCAGCATGGTAGGGGTTATGTTGGTTTTCTCTTCAGGAACTTTGGTCTTCTATTCTTCAACTATTCACAGACCTTCTTATCTCTCAGGGCCTGTCCTTTCCTCTGCAGTCGGCCTTGAAACATATTTAAAGTTACAATGTTTCTGAGACAGTTCAGCAGTTGAATTCCTTACTTTGTGTAAATATTTATTGGATGCCTAACATAGCTACTAGGCATTGCCTTAGGCACATAAACTTTTAGGAGTTAACTAGACCCAGAAGGTCCCTGTCCTCTCGGAACTTCTATTCTAATTGGAGGAGGCAAGCAACAGAGGAGAAAATAATTTAACAAAAGGCCATTGGTTGCGGACAGAGGTATGTAGAGTGGTGTGATGGGGAGCCTGGAGGGAGAGAGGAAGGAGGCTCTAGGGTAAGCCTTTCTGAGGAGGTCACACCTGATCTCAGATCTACAGCAAGAGTTAGAGCTGGGCATTCGAGAATGGTAAGTGGAAAGCTCTGCCTCACATCCGGGAAGCTGTTGGTAGCACTTCACTCACAGGCCGGGGAAGATGCTGATCCTAAATCACAGGAGCTCCCTAGAGCTTAATCTCCGGACCCAAGGAAAGGGGGAGAAATGTGAAGTTACTGCTAATTGATTTACATCAACAGATACAATTTGGGGACATCATTAATTTTCACCCTAATCATAGTTTTGATACTTTAGGCAATTATCTAAAATGAGAACTCACAAACAATGAAACTGAATAAAGCATCAGGGCTGCACATGTATTTCATAATTGATACTGTTTTTCAGCAAATTTGAGCACATTATCTTCTTCACTTTGGGTGCATTGAATTTCGGGAATGAAGTGAGAAATAACATTCCAAAAGATGATTCCCTTGTTAAATGAGATAGTTTCTACTTTATGTTTTCTTTCTGAAAGGGGTGGGGGGGACTTATGTGTTAGTTTCTATCTAAAGAAAGACTTAAGAGCATCTCCGACAGAGGAAACCCTGGCTGTAGGCAGGAAGAGAAGTAGGAGCTCGTTAACTTCCTGTTAAGTCCATTTTCCTCCTCACCCTCTGTTGACTTTGACAGTAACTGAGCCATAATGGAAAGTTGTGCTAGGAGGTGAAAGATCACCACTGATAGGAACTCGGTCCCCTGTAGAGACACAGTGTGTCCATCCTGCAGAGCGTTTTAGGGACCATGGTTCACGTGTAATGAAAGCAGAGTGAAAAGTCTTGAAGGGGTTTAAAGATGAAAGTGGCATCCTCTAATGTAAGTTTTTTTAAAAAGCCCTCTGGATCTTTCATAACGATAAGGCTCAGTCCATCAGGAAGGTGTATCTACCCTAAATGAGTATGCACCTAACAACAGAGCTTCCAAATCTACAAAGCAAAACCATGCTTAGAGAAATAGACAAATAGACAAATCCACAATCAGAGTGAGAGACTTCAACACTCCTCTTTTGATAATTGTCTGTTAGTGTGAAAATAAATGATGGCTCCCAAGTCATATCTGTTTTTTGTTTGTTTGTTTGTTTGTTTTTGGCTGTGCCACGTGGCTTGTGGGATCTCAGTTCCCCAACCAGGGATTGAACCCAGGCCATGGCAGTGAAAGCCCGGAATCCTAAAAACTAGGCCACCAGGGAATTCTCCCAAATCATATCTGTTGATGTAAATGAATTTGCAGTAACTTCATATTTCTCCCCTCTTTCTTTGTGTCTGAAGATAAAACTCCATAGAGCTCCTGTGGTTATAATAAGCAAACAGAAAATCAGTTAGCACCTAGAAATCCTTGACAACACTATCAACCAACTGACCTAATTGGCAGCTACAGAATTTACAGAATGCTCCACCCAACAACTGCAGAATAATAAACATTCAACATTCGCCAAGATAGACCATATGTGGGCCATAAAACAAGTCTCAGTGAATTTGAGAGGATTGAAATCATGCAGAGTGTGCTCCCTGACTACAAGGAAATTAGATTAGAAATGAATAATAAAAAGATATCTGGAAAATCCCAAATATTTGGAAATTAAACAGCCACCCTTGTAAATAACCCATGGGTCAAAGAAGAAATGACACTGGAGATTAAAAATCCCTCTGGCCGCTCTGTGAGGAATAGATTGAAGGGGAAAGTGTGTGCACAGGGAGGCCCGTGAATAGACCCTTCCAGAATTCTAGGGGAGCTGCAATGGTGCCTTGAACTCAGGGTAAGGCAGTGGAAAGGGAGAGGAATGGGCAGATTCAGATGTATTTTGGAGGAAGAGCATATGGGACTTGCTGAGGATTGGATGTGGGCAATGGGGATAGGAGAGGAAACATCAGACCTCAAGGTTTCTGGTTCATGTCATTTCACATCTCCCCATGGCTCTTAGGATCACGTCCAAATTTGTCAGCATAGCTCCTGCTATCGGGCCCCTGCCCACTTGGCCAGCCTAATCTCTCCCCACCCCTGGCTCCTGGCTCTCCCACTGTAAGCTCCAGCCCCACCAACCAATTGGCCATCCTCCCTGGTGTGTTGCTCTCTCCTGGCCTCTGGGCCTTTGCACATGCTGTTCTATTTATCTTCAGTACTCTTTGCCCTGCTCTTCACTTGCCTATCTCTCAGCTTAGTTGTCACTTCTGTCCTTTTTTCACTCCAGAATGGTTTAGCAGCCCTGCCAAGTGCTTCTGTGCTACTCCTACCGTTAGCCACATCTTATTTTGCTTTGCCTCTTATCTGTCTCCCCCACCAAAGCGCTTTGAGAACAGAGCACAGGCCTCATTCTTTTACTACCACCACTACTGCAGCCAGTTACTGGGCTATGAACCAAAGAGCTAGCCCTCCTGAGAGTGAGCCCATAAGAATGTCACATAGCATTTATTGAGTCCTTACTGTGTGTATGTCAGGGGCTTCACATGCATCATCTAATTTAATCATCCCGGCAGCACTCTGAAGTGAGTGACCAATCCCATCTACAAGATGAGGAAACAGGGAGTTCCCTGGCGGTCCAGTGGTTAAAGACTCCATGCTTCCACTGCAGGTGGCACGGGTTCGATCCCTGCGGGGAACTAAGATCCTGCATGCCGCCCAGCACGGCCAAAAGAAAGATGAGGAAACTAAGGCTTAGAAGGCTTAAAGCAGCTTGCCCAAGACCACAGTTTGTAATGGAAACAGAATCCAAACACAGATGGTTAGATTTCAAACCCCGAACTTTCAACCACAAAGTTGTACTGTTGAAGTCAGAACAAGGTTGCAGCAAAATGAACTTGAAGGAGAGCCAGTGGCCCCTGATCATCTTGTTGCCCGTGGCCAGAGGCAGCTGCCCAGGTTGGGGTGGTGAGCGGAGCCACAGCAGCATTATATACAAATAGCTGTTGTCTGTCCTCTATTCGCCCTTCTCTAAGAAAACAGGGGGCTCATTTCTAGTGCTAATTGCCATAAGGGAATTAGAATGGCTAATTTTATATCCTTTCGGTAAATATTCCTCTGCCCATTATAAAGTGGCCACAATGATCCTCTTCAAATTAATACCACCAATAATTGCTGCAGAATTAGCCTCCAGAGACGCAATGTTATAGGAGGAGTGGAGTTTTTCTCCTGGTCTTTTATTTTTTCAGATAAAGAGTAAAAAGACCTGGTGTTCTTGTTTTCAGTTGAGGTAATATGTGGATCACGATATTAGAAATGTTCGAAAACTTCAACTTTTCTCGGCTTGACTTTGTTTATATAAAAGACACTTTGTGGTCGACACATGCTTTGAAGTGCTGCGAGCATTGATGTGAATGGTAACTAATTACACGTGAGTTTTAAAAGAAAAAACACGGAGACTTCTTATAGTAGCAACACTGCTATTTATTGAGTACTTACTACGTACCAGCCACTGTACCGAGTTCCCTGTGTGTGTTTTATTTCACTGGATGTTAGTGACAACCCAAAGACAGGGGCCGTGGTGGAGGTCTTGCTTTCCACTCTTTATGCACGGGGAACTGAGGAACTTGTCCAGAGTCACAGGGCACATGATGCCAGGATTTGAACTCAGGAATGCCAGACTCAGGATTCCTAAGGACTATCATCTATTCCGTCTCTGAGATATACCATTAGGGCTACTTTTGTGTGTCAGTTTTGAAATATGATCTACCTACCAAAAAGAGCCCCCCAAAACGCTGTATGCTTAGTTTAGCACACTCACACCTGTATAACCACTACTGTGGTCGAGAACTAGACAAACGACCATCACCCCAGAAATCTGCCATCAATGCATCCCTTCCTAGGACCACTACAATCTTCTTTATATTTCAGGAAGGGCAGATGCAGAGGAAGAGGGAGGGAGCGAGGCTTTAGCATCTGCCAACTCCAGTACCTATGTGCCAGGGCCAGGCAGGTAACTCGGGACTGACACACATCAGGTGCAATCTCAGTTAAAGGCGATTCCATCATACCTGTTGCTCAGGTTAAAATCCATGGAGTTTCCCTTGACTTTTCTCTTACTCTCACATTCCACATCCAATCTGTTGCGGAAATCCTGTTGGCTCCATTTCAAACTGTGTTATGGATTCAACCACTTCTCACTCCCTGGGTTGTTACCACCTGAGCCAAGCCGCCATCGCATCTCACTTGAATTATTAAAATAGCATCCTAACTGGTCTCCCTGCTTCCCCTGTGTGCCCCAATTGTCTTTTCTCCGTGTAGCATCCAAAGTGATCCTTACTCCAAGTCAGACCATGCCACTCCTCTGGTAAAAGCCCTTCAATGGCTTCCATCTCACTGACAGTGAAAGAACAAGTTCTTTCAAAGGCAAACAAAGCCCTAACTAAGTGAAGTGACCGGCTCCCACTCTGCTCCATCCTCATCCCTGACTCCCTGCTGTTCTAAGAGTGGTCCAGCCTCCGCTATTTGTACTTGCCCTCTTTCTTCTCAGTGAGTCCTTCCCAACGTCCCTAATTAAAGTTGCAAGCCCCTTCCTACCTGGGACCCCCGCCCCTCTCCCTGCTTTATTTTTAACCAGCTTCTATACTGTATAATCAATATATTTATCTTGCTTATTATTTCATGATGGAATGCCTCCATCCTGAAGGGTTTTTTAGTTTTCCTTTTCCAGACCTTTTTTCAACTCTTCTTGCTTTCTTTTTTGTTTTGATGAAAGATGGTAACACTTTTATTTTATTGAAGAAAGTGATGAAAGCTTTAACAATAGTATTGATTTAAGACCGAGAAAAAAATTAATCGTCAGTGAGCTTGAATTTAGGAACTAGATGTCTGCATAACCCTTAATTGATTAAAACATTAATATTAATACAGTTTTATTTAGGCCTTATTAGATAATCAGCCATAAAGAGAAATCTGTTCTCTTTCACATGGGTTGAAATAGCTTTCTCATCCTCTGATTCTGTAATTCTAAATTAGCTTTTTAGTGAAACACTGTGCAGTCTCTCATTTCCTTAAACACATTCTAGAAAGTGACTTTACCGTGTTGCAACTTTATTAGCCCCAAATCCAGCGATTGTTAGCATTATTTGACACATTAACTTGGATAGAACACTTTTCTGTGCATTAGTTTTCCTTCCCAGTAAAATAGGATTGGCAGGATGTTGAGTTCTTTGGATGGTCTTGAGCATGCAAAACATCAAAATTGTATTTACATGTGATAAGTAACTTGCATCATGATTGTATAATTTACTATTACTTTTGTAGAGAGTTTGCCCTTCTTCCACAGTACTCTGGAGTTGTGATTTAAAAAGAAAACAACTCAGGAGACTGGTGCTAATCTGTGGCAAAGTTTTTGCCTGTCCATGGTTAAATAAGAAAAAATAAGTGTAGTGTGGTAGATGTTTGTTTAAGTTTGTGTGTTCATTTTAAAGCATTCATCCTAATTCTGGAATTAAGATCTTTAAACTGTTAAGACGGAGATCTTCTTTTATGACATGGTAGATGATCATTATTTTTTTTATTTCATTTTATTGATTTGTAAATTCTATTCCTCTAGTAGATGAGGAAGGAAAGGTAAATCCTGCAGTTAATCATGTAAGTTTTGAAATTATTCAAGACTGAAATCCCCATGATGCCTGTATCATACAGTGCCCATGTTCATCAGTTTTAAATATTAGGATCTCAATGGAGTGGTGTCTTAACTTGCCATAACAAAATACCGTAACTGGATGGCTTAAACCACAGAAATTTATTTTCTTATAGTTCTGGAGGCTAGAAGTCTGAGATTAGGGTGCTGACATGGTTGGGTTCTGGTGAGGACACTCTCCCTGGCATGCAGACTGCTGCCTTCTCACTATGTTCTAATGTGGCAGAGAGAGAGAGAGAGAGAGACAGAGAGAGAGACAGAGAGAGAATGAGAGCAAGCTGTCTGGTGTCTCTTTTAATGAGGACATGAATCCCATCTTGAGGGTTCCACCCTCAGGACCTCATCTAACCCTAATTACTTCCCAAAGACCCCATCTCCAAATACCCTCACATTGGGGAGTTAGGGCTTCAACATATGCATTTTGTAAAGACACATTCAGTCCATAACAAGTGTTGTTGTGGTTTTAGGATGACGATCCTTCTTTGATTCAGCTACCTCTAAATTGGGGGAACAATGGCAAAAACAAGGCAAATAACTCTATTACTCACTACGACTTTAAAGTCTCAAACCCCAGGGCAAAATTCTGGTAAACTAAGCATTTAGCATAGCAAAACTTATTTACTTAAGGTGGCTGGCTTGAATGATCTACAACAGAGGTTGACAAACCACAGCCTTTGAGTCAAGAGTGGCTTTTACATTTCAGATGGTTGAAAAAAATCAAAAGAAGGAGGCTTTGTGACATCTGAAGATTAAATGAAATTCCAGTTTTATTGTCTCTAAATAGTTTTATTGGAACCACCCATGCTCATTTGTTTATATATTGTCCATGGCTGCTTTTATGCTAACAGCAGTTAAGTAGCTGCAACAGAGCCTAAAATATTTACTCTCTGGCCCTTTAAAGAAAAATGTTTGCCAATCCTTGCAGACAAAGCTGGCCAATGACTTGTTTTGCCTATTTCCAATTCTAAATCTTAGCTGAAAATACTATTTCAAAAAGATGCAGAGCCATATCCATCAACACTAAAAGAAATGGATCCAGAGACAGAGTATTTACCCTAAAGCCTGGCATGAGCTAATCTACGGATTGTCCACTTCAAGTAGTCTAATGCTAGCCCTAGCTTTTCCAAGAAAAAACCGAGAAAGACAGATGGCCTTATTGGAGGATGGAGGAGAAGAAAGCCACAGTCTTTTGCTAATGTTTTCATTCCTTGCGACCTTCAACCCTTACCAGATATAGTCCAGGGTCCTGGAATTGGACCAATCTGAATCAAGATGGATCTTCCTTTGAGTCTCTACCCTTTGACTGACCCTTATCCCTGAAGTCCAAGGAGAAGGGAGGAATGGAAGCTAAGAGTGAAACCCTTTCTAGAATTAACATTAATCAACAAAATCATTGGCAGCGTTGACTTATCAGGCCACTTCCTTTGTTTCTTGTTTTCTCCCTCCTCACCCAATACACACAAAGGTGATTTTAAAAGATGTGGACTCCCTCCTCTACGTAGACACCGATGTTCTCTTTCTGAGACCTGTTGATGACATCTGGAAGCTTCTGAGGCAATTTAATTCCACACAGCTTGCGGCCATGGCCCCCGAGCATGAAATCCCCAAGATCGGCTGGTACAGCCGCTTTGCTCGGCACCCTTTCTATGGCTCCGCGGGAGTTAACTCAGGAGTCATGCTGATGAACTTAACTCGGATAAGAAGTGCCCAGTTCAAGGTAAGGAAGTATGTTATATTTCCTTGTTTAAACATTGGGATTTTTGTCTCCTCAACAGTGACATTCCAGGAGTGTCAGTGTATTGATTTTAGAAGTAGCTGGCTTGCAGGTGAGAATGGAAGAAGCCAGGGAAGAGAAGAGTATTTGGAGAGTTATGGAATATTTGTTGGCTTAGGAAAATTCCAGATGATAATGGAATTTAAACTGTTCAGCAGAGTTACTATTGGGGAATATTATGTTGCATTTCTGAATTGCATGTTTAAACGCTCTGTGTATCCCAGGCTTCAAAAACCCTGGAAAACTTTTTGGAGTTACCCTAGGGATATATTTATGTAAATGTACAGAGATAAATGTACAAGGCTGTTCATGGCCTTGTCTTTTATCCTAGCAAAAAACTGGAAGAACCTAAGTGAACATCAGTAGAGAACAAGTCAAAAAAATTATCTTCCTATTAAAAAGAATTAGATCAAATCTATAAGTGAGATAAGAGCTCTAAAAAATATTAAGTGAAAAAATTAAATGCAACAGAGCATGATGCCATAGAGGTGATCCCTTTTATGCCTTAGAAACTTCCAGAAGAGTATCTAAGAGACTGGTCATTAATTGTGGATACATCTAGGGAAAGTGGGAATGGGAATTGCAGGAGGCAGGAGGAAAAATATTTTTACTTTTTACTTCTTTGTGTGCTGTTTGAATATTTAGTCTGAATACGTTGCTTTTGTCTTAAAAGTAAATAATTAAAAAAAATTTTATTGGAGTGTAGCTGATTTACAATGTTGTGTTAGTTTCAGGTGTACAGCAAAGTGAATATGTATATCCACTCTTTTTCAGATTCTTTACCCATATAGGCCATTACAGAATATTGAGTAGAGTTCCCTGTGCTCTACAGTAGGTCCTTGTTGGTTATCTATCCTATATACACTAGTGTGTGTATGTTCATCCCAAGCTCCTGATTTATCCCTCCGCCACATGGGGCATGATTTTCTGAGCAGAAGCCATAGGCCCAACTGCCAGTTTCTGGTCCATCTACCATCCATGTGTACACCTGTAATCGCTAGCCCTAGTTCTGCTTTGTCCTATGCCCTGAGGCCAACAGGTCCCCTCCTCTGCTGATTTCATTTTCATTCTGGGGAGCGGGGAGGTGAAGGGGAGAACCCGTCCCTGTACATTGATTCTCAGCAGATGAGATGTATTTGCCATGCCTTAGCCACTCTGATGGTTTTCTCTTTTCCAGAACAGCATGATTCCAACAGGCTTGGCTTGGGAGGACATGCTGTACCCTCTGTACCAGAAGTACAAGAATGCCATCACGTGGGGAGACCAGGACTTATTAAATATTATTTTTTATTTCAACCCAGGTAGGTTCTCTTTCAAGAATGCAGTTCTTGGAGGAGTCCGCCCACCTCGCCCCACAGAGCACATTCCAGCCTGGGCTGCATTGGCGAAGCCTGAATTGTGCCTGTGTCCCCTGCAAAGGGTGCCTTTTCATCGCCCACCCCACCCCCTCCCCAGGGTCTCACGTGGGCGGTCCTCTCGCTGCTGACACAAAAGGCCAAATGTTGAAACCCCCGACACTGGGCTCCGTTTTTCAAGAATATCTTTTAGGTTTTGCCGCGCCATTCTTCCAAGAAGTACAGGCAAAATCAATGGGCGGCACAGGACTAAATGAAAACATTATAATCTAGGCATGAGGCCCGCCATAGCCTGAACAATTGCTAGATTGAAGGGAATTGATTCTTGGGATCCTTACAATAAAGTGACTTGTTCAGGGTTAAAAGGGTCTAGAAGAAGGACTTGGATTCCCACATCCCTCTTTCTTTTCACCTAGGGCTAAAGAAATTCTTCTTATATTGTTAAGTCAGTGTTTGGGTAGTTGGGGAAGGAAAGGAGATGTATATTTCTGGTCTGTGTTTTTGTATTGACACCTAAAGCTAAAAATTTTCCTTCTTTTCTTTCATCTTTGCTACAACCTTATTTAATGGTATTAAAACCAAAACCATGTTTTCTCTTTGAGAAAGATCTCTAGGGAAAAAAGCACTCTTCACCCCAACCTCCTCAGGCCTCTCCTGTGTCTTTAAAAATCCTGAACTAGAGACTCCTGTTTATAAAGACTTCTGTGTATGTACCTTTTTTTTTGTTTTTTAACAAAATTCTGAAATAAAACCTAATCTCACATGCCCTTGGATCAAAAAGGAGCAAATCCTGGAAAAGAAAAAAAGCAGGTTGATATGGAACGGGGTGCATTTCTGGCAAAGAGTCCCAATACTAATTCATTTGATGAAGGGGATGTGTTGGCTGTTCGTTTGTGGCATGTTTTAATCCATTTCACTTTGATAGCAACAGGGATCAACGGGGATTTGAAAGTCTGCCCCTCCTTTTTCTTCTACAGCGGATTTCATCTTTTTTTCTAGGTGTAGTTATACTGAGTAGGACTCTTGGCTACAAATAAAAGGTCCCTGGAGCTAGTCTAAGCACAAAGGATACTTTTTTTTAATAAGCAAACTGGTGTCCTGTAGAAACCTAGGGTAGAAAGGCCAGCAGGCTGGGCCCAGGACCTAAAGCAGGAGAGGGAAAAGGATGAGGAACCCAGGTTGGACTTTGCTTCTCCTGGTGAGACTGTGTATTCCTCTCTTTGAAGGTTCTCATTCTGTGCTCAAAGCAAAGTACCAAGGTTTCATGCTCCACGTCCAGCCACATGGAAAGACTAACTTCATCCCAGTTCCAAATTCCTGGGGGAGAAATCAGATGTTGGCAGTTTGGGTCCCCTAGGCCAGGAGCATGGAGCTAAGGAATCATGGCTGACATGGATTATTTTCTGAGTGTCAGGTGCTGTTCTAAGCATTTTCTTATTTAATCCTCACAACAACCCTGAGAATAGAATCCCCATTTTATAGACAAAGGTACCAAGGGAAAGAGAGTTAAATAATTTGTGGTATAGCTAATGAGTGCCAGAGCAGGGGCACAAACCCAGGCCACTCCAACTGTGGCCCCGTGTCTTTGGGGGTGAGGGGAAGGTCCCAGAGAAGGGGGAATTCTAGAGAGCTGGGCAGGTATCCCCAAATGTGTCTCTCTCTCCCGCATTATTTCTGCCCTTTAAATATTGCATTTTTTCCTCTGTGTTGTGTGGCTTAAACTCTCTTCCATAAGCCTATCTGTCCATATTCCCAAACTGAGGAATTCAAAACATTCGCATAGTTGCCTCCCTAGAAATCCTCTTAGCCTGTTGCAGATTATTTGAGGACGTGATCAGTGAGTAAATAACACTCAAAGACGGTCGCAAGCAGCTCTGCCATTAGATGCGAGCCCCTTGTCTTTAATTAGGGCTGAAAACCAGCTGAGTTTAATGGCGTCACACTGCCCATCTTAGGTCCACTGAGTACAAGGATATTATAAAATAATTATGAAGTTGTTCCAAATCTTGGGTCTGAGCAGTAGCAAGTAAATAACCGAGTTTCCTAACTTTAGGTCAGTGAGTATTAGGTAATTCCTTCATTGTTCTTTGTATGGCCTGCCTTTGATCTTTCATACTTTATCCAGGTACTTTATCAAACATGAGCTCTTTGACCTGAAATCCAGTGATATCCATCACATTGAAAGGTTTTTCTTTGTTTATATTGATTGGGAGCATTTTCTATAAACCAGAACTAACTATATTTGAAAAAAAAAAAAAAGTGTGTCACCTTTATCCCTGGAAAGGAGAGAGAGAAAATTGGCCATGACTCAGGAGATAAACATGCTTATTGTTGTGATTCTTTGGGTTGCCATTGGTGAAGCAATACACACAAAACCCAAGCCCATATCTAGAATGTTTTTATTATTATAGCCTCTCGTAGCCAATCCCATCGCTTTTAAAATGTGTTTAAAAGCCATTAGCTTAAAAATGTTTTAAAACTCTTTCTATAATTAGATAGTAAATGCCTGTGGATGTGTAATTGCTGTGCTGGGTACTAGACTGACTCACAAGAAGACAGCTGAAGCCCATGGGGGACATGCAGGTAGCTCATCCCACGGGACATTTCCTGGCAGGTGAGCCACGGCAGCTTCTTCAAGGGGTGAAAGACTGAACTCACATATTTACAGGTGAATTTGAGTCAAGAGCAGACTTCCGTAGAAAGGGTAGATTTGACAAGGGCTAAAAGAGAAGGCTATGTAGAAAGATATGCTTGGATTCATGCGCTTAGGTTGCAGGGAATAAAACTTAACTCAGACCAGCTAAGTAAAGGTCCAGGTGCCAGTCCCATGAACACATGGGTCAGATCATGCCAGGCCTCATGAGAACCATCTCTGGGCAGCTGCTCAGGATCAAAGCTCATTTCTTCATCCCTCAGAGTCCTCATGGTGTCTGTTGTGTTGCTTCTCTCCATGCCCATCTGATTCCATTCCGTCTGTCCAGCAATAATGTCTGCATGTACATGGCCCAACCCCAAGTCAACACAACCTTACAAGCCCATGCCAATGATGATGGGTTGACTAGGTTTCTTAATTCGGATTCTTGAAGGTAAGAGAGGGGGGGGGACGGAGTGTTGGCCTGTCCCAGCCTATTAACTGATTCCCAGCCCAGCTATGAACCGGTTCTCTTTCGATGGGGAGACCACCCTTGATCCGGTCCTCAGGGGCCAGAATAGCAAGATCACGTGGCATTTTCCTCTCTCAAACATGACCACCGAGGTCTGTCCCTTCTTTCAAAGCAATTTCTAGAAAAGTGGGGGTGGCCAGGGGAAGAAATGAAACCAGCCGAGTATAGATGACAAGGCAGGGCATCCAGCCAGAGGAGAAGCACTAGGGCTCTGTCCACGAAGAGAGAGAAGAGCTGAAACGCGCATGGAATGTACATAGATCGTCCATGAGTTGAACGTGATACTAGGGAGTCGGGAGGGTTTGCTGGGGCCGCAGAGAGCAGGACACACAGTCACATGGAACAGGCCTCTTCAGAGGCCCTGCCAGGCCTTGTTCTCATCCTGCCTGGGTGTGCAACCACACTATATACTCACCTCACCAAAAGCTTCCAGCAGCTGGTAGTTGTGAATGTGTTTTGGGGTGGACAGGTCCAATTATTTGGTTTTAGGACTGTCCTGGAAAACTGGAAACAGATCATTGTTTTGGGAGTCTGAGAAGTTCATGAGCTCTGATACGAAGCTCAAGAATGAAGATCGTAGGGTCCTTGTGAGAAGGGGTTATGTCTACTTTGTCTTCATTGAGTGATTCCAGTGTGAGGGTTAATGCCTTAACTGGAGTTGATCTTCAGAGGTGTTGGCTGGTTGGAGGAATGGGATTAAGAGACTGGAATGGAAGAAGGAAGGAAATGGAAGAGAAAGAGCGCAGCCAGGAAAGTGAGAGGAAGGGATGTTGGGGAGAGAAAGGAGAGGGAGAAAGCAGAGAAAGGGGAAAGGTAGAGAGGGTAGAGGAACGTCTATGCTTTGATTCTCCTGTTCATTCAGTGAGCACCTACCTACTAGGTGCCAGCCACAGGGCTAGGCAGTGGGGATATGGTGGCATACAGAGGAGACAGAGTCTCTACTTTTACAAAACCTACCTTGTATTGGGAGAGGTCAACTTCCAAAGAGTAACAATGAGTCATTCAAAATCACAAATTGTGATCAGTGCTATGAAGGAAACAAATAAGGGGTTGAGAGAGCCACTGTCAAGGCTGATGGAACTGTCAAGGGTTCCATCTTTAAATTGTGTGATCAGAGACATCTTCTTGGAGGAATGAATTGCCCTTTTCTGGAACAAGGTACATTCTGGAAGAAGGAAGAAGAGGAGGCTGGGAAAGCTCAGTTCCAGAATGAGACGTTAAAAAACAAAGCAGAACAAACAAAACGCTATGAGTCGTGCAAACAGCCTCCGTTCTGTTGATATAGTGTAGTTAAGTAAGTAGCAAGCCTATTCCACCAGGAAGTTAAAATGATCAGACATAAACTATTCCATAATCTTAGAGACCCCAAGAGTAGGAAATGATCAGAAATGTAAGGAACAATCAATTCACACAGTACTTTGCAAGTAGTTAGGAGGCTCTGGAAATAAACATAGACTCCGGAAAAGGATCACTAAGGGATTTCAGACTCATAAATAATCAATTAATGAGCTGCTTTATCTACGTAAAATGGAGAGGAAAAATAGCAAAGACCCAGGGTTTGAAGAGAGATTGGCTTGAAAAAAATTTTTTTAATAAATTGCAGTGTTTTGAGGCTTTGGGGATTTGGAATTTAAAAACCATTCACTGTATTATTTCCTCAGCAGCAGAAAAAAATAACCTGCACATTTCACCGTGCTGTCATTTTTAAACATTAGATTTTGACAGCCATGATAATCTTGCTTAAACTAGATTCGTTTCAGTATAGTTATTCATCGTGTGCCAAATAACCATCATTAATCCACACTACGTGTTCATCAGCTGCTCTACAGAGGTTTTCCATCTTCAGCCCAGCCCAGGGTGCTGGTGTAGCCCCTCTCCTCCTCCTTCACCCCATGGAGAAGGAGATTTCGCAATGTAACCCACACCAAATGTATCTGTGAATGAAAAGGCACATCTGTTATTTTCACCTATGCACTCTTTTTTCTTTTTATTGGAGTATAATTGCTTTACAATGTCGTGTTAGTTTCTGCTGTACAATGAAGTGAATCAGCTATATGTATACAGCAGGTTCCCACTAGCTATCTATTTTACACATGGTAGTGTATTTATGTCAGACCTAATCTCCCACTTCATCCCACCCTACCCTTCCCCTCTGTGTCCACACGTCCGTTCTCTACGCCTGCGGCTCTATTCCTGCCCTGCAAATAGGTTCATCTAAATGTCCACCTGTGCACTCTTGATTGCCCTTTCTTTTAGTAACAGCACGCAGTTTTCTCAGGGGAATTACTCTTCCCCCATTGCATGCAGTCTTAGAGCCCCGCCCGCCCCTGACTCGCACTTAACCAGTCAGACCATCTCCTGAGAACCTGAGTCTGGGAATCCAAGAGCAGAAAGTAGGCAAGGCTGGCTCATCCTGGCAGCAATGCCGAGAAGCTGACAGTAATTAGTCCCCACACCAGATCCCAGGAGCCACCCCACTTCCTGCCCCAATTCAGCTTTCCCTCTGACTTTTTGAGCTACCTCCTCTCTTTCCAAAGGAAAAAAAAATTTTTTTGCCTCACCTGCTAGAATCAAAGTTGATTATTTGCAACGTAATATAGATTTATATTTCTTGAGTATTTTAGGGCAAAGCAGTCTATTTATATAACAACTTTCCTACCATTATCTTACCTCTTTGAAGAAATCGAGTTTGCCCCCCCAAAATTAAATGCTTTATCTTTTCTAAAACACACTCTGATTTCCAAACTCTTCGCCATGATCAGGCCATTTTCTCCTCCTCAAATGCTCTTCCAGGCTTCTATTTCTAACTGTCAGAATCTTATCCTTACTATATAAGTCTAAGTTTAAGTAAAGCTTTACCAAAAATGCCTTCCTTTCTATAAACTCTAATAAAAAAATGTTCATTTCTGTACTATCTCCCTTAGAAGAGTATAAATTCTCCAAGGGCAGGGGCAGTGCCTTATCACCCAGTGACACCAATGCCTCGCATTGTGGTGAACAAATACTTGTTTCAATTCTATTCTCACGGTACTTCGCATTTCTTCCTCTGGAAAATTCTGAAGGGAAGGTAAACACGTGAATTGAATTCTGTCTGGGACCGAATTTCACGTGTGATATTCAGTAGCTGTGGTTCCTAGCTTATCTTCAGGAAATCTACAAACCCCTAAATTTGTAAGCAGATATTCTTCATATATTTTTCCAAAGACAGAGTTTAAAGCTTTCATTAGATTCTCAGAGAGATCTGTGACTCATAAAAGGTTAAGAAAGTCTGGCCACCTGCATGTCTAGAGGCAATTGCTGTAAAACATTTACCACCAATGTGCTATGTGTCCGGAAGGATGCCAGGCTCATTCCATTTAAGTTATCTTGTTTTATCCTTCTAGTAGCCTAATGCAATAGTTCTTGTTATGGCAATAGCAATGATAATAGTAATGATTACAGCTTACATTTACGGGGTGTACCTTCTATGTGCAGCAAGCACTGTTCCAGGTACTTCTAGATATGAACTCATTTAGTACTTCCCCAAATCCTACAAGTGATATTTACAATTCTTCCCCCTTTTACAGATAATGAAACTGAGGCCCAGAAAAATCATGTAATTTGCTTGAGTTCATGCAACTAATGGCAGAGTTCTGTACTGAAACCCAACAGCTTGATTCTAAAGCTTGCTCCTTAGCCACTCTGCTGTTAGGTCATGGCTAACACATGGTAGAACTGGGATTCAAATCTGCATCATTTAACTTCTCTTTAGTGCTTCTAAACTGAGGCCAAGGGTTTCAGCAACTCACCCAAGTTTTTAGAACTAGGAGGTGGTAGGAGCCAACTTTGAACCTACCTGTCTTATTACAAAGGCTTTCGGAAGAATTTCAGTAAAGTAGGTGTTAACTCTTCACTAAATGTTTGACAGAATTCGCCTATGAAGCCATCTGGTCCTGGACTTTCGTTTGTTGGAAGATTTTTTAATCACAGTTTCGATTTCAGTACTTGTGGTTGGTCTGTTCGTAGTTTCTATTTCTTCCTGGTTCAGTCTTGGAAGAATTTGTCCTTTCGAAGAATTTGTCCATTAATTGGTATATAGTTGCTTGTAGTAGTCTCTTATGATCCTTTGTATTTCTGTGGTGTCCACTGTAACTTCTCCTTTTTCATTTCCAATTTTATTGATTTGAGTCTTCTCCCTTTTTTTCTTGATGAGTCTGGCTAATGGTTTATGTTTTGTTTATCTTCTCAAAGGACCAGCTTTTAGTTTTACTGATCTTTGCTATCGTTTCCTTCATTTCTTTTTCATTTATTTCTGATCTGATCTTTATGATTTCTTTCCTTCTGCTAACTTTGGGGTTTTTTGTTCTTCTTTCTCTAATTGCTTTAGGTGTAAGGTTAGGTTGTTTATTTATTTATTTATTTATTTTTAATTTATTATTTATTTTTGGCTGTGTTGGGTCTTCGTTTCTGTGCAAGGGCTTTCTCTAGTTGTGGCAAGCAGGGGCCACTCTTCATCGCGGTGCGTGGGCCTCTCACTATCGCGGCCTCTCTTGTTGCGGAGCACAGGCTCCAGATGCACAGGCTCAGTAGTTGTGGCTCACGGGCCTAGTTGCTCCGCGGCATGTGGGATCTTCCCAGACCAGGGCTCGAACCCGTGTCCCCTGCATTGGCAGGCAGATTCTCAACCACTGCACCACCAGGGAAGCCCTAGGTTGTTTATTTGAGATGTTTCTTGTTTCTTGAGATGGGGTTGTATTGCTGTAAACTTCCCTCTTAGAACTGCTTTTGCTGCATCCCATAGGTTTTGGATTGTCATGTTTTCATTGTTATTTGTCTCCGGTATTTTTTTATTTCCTATTTGATTTCTTCAGTGATCCATCAGTTATTTAGTAACATATTGTTTAGACTCTGTGTCTTTGTGTTTTGCCTTTGAGTGATGCCCTCATTGGGCTCGGTCCTCTAAGGAGGCTGCAAAGAGAGGAAAAGTTTTCTTTTTGTAGTGGAGTCCTTAAACTACTTAGGAAGAGGAAAAAACCTTCATCACCAATCTTAAACTCCATGAAGGCAGGACCTGTACACATAGCAGGCATTTGATAAATATTTGTTGATTCCATCAATCCGTGCGTTTACAAAAACAGAGGTAGTGTCTAGGGCAGTTCAGTCAGCAGAGAATACTGGCAGGTGCTTAAGCAGGGACTGCAAATCCAAATGGCCGGGCAGGTATCAGAAAGGAGTGAAGTGACTCATTGGATTAAAAAAAGGCAGCTATTGGGCTGGGGTCAGGTCACAGTTCAGAAGCACAAAAGCATGTTTAGATATTTTCACTCCCACTGTCCTCACATCCACCCTCTGCACTGAAATGCAGAAAAGTCACACAACTAATAGAGGAGTTGGGATTCAGACCTTGATAGTGTAACTTCATGATGAGCACCGGTCTCTCCCAGCTGTGGATTGTGTATGCGCAAGCGTGGAGGTGAATGCAAGTAAGGGAAACATCCTGGTGGAATGGAGTTCTCCCAAGAAAAGGAAAATCTCATAGTGTGTTGTGAACAGTTAGGAATTAGAGGGTGCGTGGATGTCACAGCAGTCTGTGAGTTTTATGTTTTGTTTTGTTTTTTTGGCCGTGCCACGCGGCTTGCGGGATCTTAGTTCCACGACCAGGGATTGAACCTGCGCCCTCGGCAGTGAAAGCTCCAAGTCCTAACCCCTGGACTGCCGGGGAATTCCCCAGTGGCATGTAATTTCTGAGTGGTAGAAATATTACACACTGTCTGCCAGAGGGGATGCCCGATGATGTCTTCATTCTTTGCTTTCCATCTCGAAAGTTTCTGTAAATAACCTCTAAGCAGGGGTCCTTTCCATGAGAAGGGAATGCCATCAACCCAACCAACAAGTACATCTTTATGATGCTCTTCTGACACTGGTAGTTGATTTCCTCTAAGCCTTCTGTGCTGTCACACGGGGCCTTTCTCATGGTCAGTGGCACACGTTTGCAGAGAACTTTGATCCATCCTCCTCTAGCCCCGGCCCTTAAAGGCACCAGGAAGGAGGAGCTGGGAAGCTCAGGGGTTATGAGCTTATTGCTGATTTTATAATCCCTAGTCACCAAGAGGAAATTTACTGAGTCCATCAGGATTAGAGCAGAGTTTCTCGACCTTGGCACTACTACAGTGGTGGGGCTTGCTGTTCACTGAGGATATTTACAGCATCCCTGGCCTCTACCCACTAGATGCCAGTAACAGCCTCGTCATGTATGACGACCAATGTCTCCCTCCAAACACCGCCAGGTGGTCCCGGGAGACTGCAGGGTAGCATCACCCCTGGCTAAGAACCACTGGCTTAGAGATGCAAACACGCACAAGGACACGTGTGCACATGCTCACCCACAGTGTACATAGTCACCTTGACAGGGGGACTTCTTTTTGTGTTGCTTTTTGTTGTTGTTGTTGTTTTCCTATTGTAGTATTTTGTTTGTTGTTTTTTCCTTCACTTTGTTTCTGTTGGTTGGTTGCTTTTTAATCTGAAGAAGAACCTTTGCTTCAATCTTTTTTTTAAAAATAAATTTATTTATGTATTTATTTATCTATTTATTTATTTTTGGCTGCGTTGGATCTTCTTTGCTGCACACGGGCTTTCTTAAGTTACGGCGAGCGGGGGCTACTCTTCATGGCGGTGCACGGGCTTCTCATTGCAGTGGCTTCTGTTGTCACAGAGCACGGGCTCTAGGCGCGTGGGCATCAGTAGTTGTGGCATGCAGGCTTCAGTAGTTGTGGCACACGGGCTTAGTTGCTCCAGGGCATGTGGGATCTTCCTGGACCAGGGCTCGAACCTGTGCCCCCTGCATTGGCAGGCAGATTCTTAACCACTGCGCCACCAGGGAAGCCCCTTTGCTTCAATCTTGACTCTAATTTTTCAAGTTGGTCCATTTCACAAAACCTTTTCAAAGAGTTGATTGTAACTGCTAATGCTATGGACCACCGCCGTGTGCTTGTCACTCTGCTATGCATTTTACATGAGCTTTTTAAAAATTGAATCATCAAAATAACAGGGCAATCCTGTTAAATCCATCTTGCAGATGAGGAAATTGAACCATGGGACGGTTAAGTCACTGGACCCAGGTTGCACTGTTTTTGAGTGACAGAGTTGGGATTCTGATACAGGCTGTCTGCTACCCTTATTTGCCTTCTTGTCTAAGATGCTATATTGCCCCCCTTTTTGGGGTAAAACCTCCAACATCACTAATGCGTGCTCCTTCAATTCCTGATCTCAGAATATCGACAAACGTGGTAAAATCTGAGCTACAAGTCACAATCACAGTCACGCACTTTGAAATCCTGTGTGGTGTGCAGTTTATGGAAACGGTTTCATCGCTGACACTGATTGTACACACATATCTTTCTCTTGTCACCACCAGAGTGTCTGTACGTGTTCCCCTGCCAGTGGAACTACCGTCCTGATCACTGCATGTACGGAAGCAATTGCAGAGCGGCCGAGCGGGAAGGCGTGTCTGTCCTGCATGGGAACCGAGGCGTCTACCATGACGAGAAGCAGCCAACTTTCAAAGCGCTCTATGAAGCAATCCGAGATGTAAGTGTGTTCTCACCCCCCATTCAGCAGACATGTACTTATCAGCATGAAGCAGTGCAGGCGCTTTGGTCACCCGTCCCTTTGAAGGCCAAATAATTCCCAGAAGCATTGAGTTCTAACCACTTTTCCCCAACCTCACTCACGCTATGTCACTCCATCCACTTGCCACCTGATACTATACTTTGTCCACTCTTGACTTAATATTTCCAAGAAAGTCACTCATTTTTTTTTCTCTGAAATAAATTCGCTGAAGGAGGAAGTGTCCTATCAGAAAGGGAAACCCTTGGTAACTGACTATACTGCTGAACTGAATGAATAAGCATTTTCAGAACTCTAATGGAAAACTGATGAATTCATAAAAGTGCTAACAAAAGATCAAGATGAAAAAAAAATTAATTACATGGGACTGAGTGAACTGATGAGGATGATTATAATTTTTGTGACTTTCTGTTTGAATAAAAAAAAAAAATCCTCCCCCCCAAAAAAAAGAGAACAGTAAGCAAAAAAAAAAAAAAGAGAGAAACTCTGTGCCATGTGCCGTAATAAAGGGTCAGAGGTTAGGATATAGGTAATACAATAAAAATAAAATATTATTCAGCTCAAGCTAAGTGTGTTGCCTGATTGCCAACTCCACCCTATTGAACAAGCAGGTGTCGAGGTGGTCATTTAGGACAGCGGTCCCCAACCTTTTTGGCACCAGGGACGCATTACAAGGAAGACGATTTTTCCACGGATGGGGTGGGAGGGTGGGAGGGCGTGGGGGATGGTTCAGGCGGTAATGCCAGCGATGGGGAGCAGTGGATGCAGCTTCGCTCGCTCGCCCGCCGCTCACCTCCTGCTGTGCGGCCCGGCTCCTAACAGGCCGCAGACCGGTACCAGTCCAAGGACCAGGAGTTGGGGACTCCTGAGTTAGGACCAGGAGCCAAACCAAAGTGACAATCAAGTCTTTGTTTATGGACTGCCACAGTGCAAGCAAGAGGCAAGAAGAGGCACCGGCTCTCGGTGGTCCATTTTTATACACCAAAGGATGCTGGCTGAGGGTCAAGTGGCTGCAGCACGGAGGCAGGAATATCTCCTGAATAAAAGGCTTTTGCATCTTTACGGACCCATGAACCTTGGGGAAGAGGAGAGGGAAGGAAGAGGGGAGGAGGAGAAAGGTACCCCCCCACACACACCTCCCAAAGGAGGCCTCCACATGGAGGTGCTTGGGGCAGGGATGCAGACGTGCGTATAAGCCAGGGTGGCTTATACACACAAAGAAAACTGCAGCTCGCTGCCATGCACCAAGTCTGGGAGGGCAGCTTTCCCCCCCTGAGACCTGCCAGACAGCCTTGTAATTGCCTCTGGCTGAGTGTGAAGATCACACCAACTATTCTGGCCTGGAGCTGAGGCCCCCTCTTACTCCCTTGAGGAGGTTGATTAGCAGGAGCAGTTAAAGACCTATGTGAGCTGTATCCTTGCAGTAACTGGGAAGGTCGAAAGGACCTTGCTTTGTGGTTCACCACCTAATAACACCTCAAGTGCTGCCTGCTGGTACCTGCATCCCTCACTTTGGGAAACACTGCTTTCCACATTGCCTTTCCCCTTGAAGTTGCTGGGGCAGAACCAGCAACAGCTGCTTTCAGAGATTTCCCTTTTGAAACTTTCATTCCGAAACATAGAGTGTAGGGGTCGGCCAACTTGGGCCAAATATTGGGCCGAATCTGGCCTGTTTTTGTAAGCCGTGTGGGGTAAGAATGGTTTCTTAAATAGTTGGGGAAAAAATGAACAGAAGAATATTTCGTAACACAGGAAAGTTTTATGAAATTCAGATTTCTCTGTTCATATAGTCTTATCAGGACACAGCAACAACTGTTCATGTTACGTATTGTCTGTGGCCACTGGTATGCCACAAAGGCAGAGATGAGTAGCTGTGACACACTGTACGGCCCACAGAGTCTGAAATACTTACTATCTAGCCCTTTACAGAAAAAATTTGCCAACCCCTGACAGAAGGCATGTAGATTTTATTAGAGGGTTTTTTCCTTGGGGATCTGGGAACCTTCATGATTCATGAAAAGGATTTGGCAGGAGTGAGGCGAGGGTGAATCCTGCAACATAGTAATGCGTTTTTGCACGTGTGAAAGTACACATTTTGCTAAGGAGAATCCCAGAGAATTCCAATTCTGGAATCCCCAGAATTGTCTTCTGTGGAGGGAAAGAATTTCATGTGCCAATAAACTAACACCTCTTTCTTCTCCTGGGATTCCTGCTGTTGTTTCTCAAAAGCCAGGTGATTTAATTACACAGAAAAGTTGTTCTGTACTTAGTGATATCACATTTAGATATTCAAACACTGACTCCAGGCGCAAACCCATTCAGGAGTACAAACGGAAGTTAAATAAGAATGCAGCAGACATGGACATGAGAGCCATGCCCCAGGTTGTTCTGTAATCTGGCCTGGGATTGAGCAACTGCGGTTCTAGAATTACAATCGGTCTTGTTTGTTTTCTGGGTGGATCAGAAAGAGGGCCAAATAACTGTTTCATAAATGATCCTGCATAATACACTCACTGATTTTCCTCAGTTGGGACTAAAAAGACAGTTTTCGTTCATGCATTTCAATCAGGACAATCACTAACCCCATCCTGAAACTCGAGTAAATATAGACAGACTTCATCATAAAAGACCTATTTCTCCACTCGCCACTGTGCACCCCAGTGCAGTGGGGTCAGGGCTTGGCTTTGGGCTTCGACAGACCTGGGTTCAGGTCCCAATTTTGTCACTTTCTGGTGATTAGTCATTAACTCTGTGCTCTTGACTTACTGAGCCTCAGTTTCCTCATCTGTGAAATGGGGATAATAATATTATCTACCTCATAAAATGTGTTGTGAGAATTCAGCAAAATGATTGTTTTTACACTTTTAGTACAGCACCCGACATAGAGTTGTTCTCAATAATTAGAAGTTTCACACTCTTTTCTTATCTTGTCCACATTTTCTCACTTGCTCTCTCTCTTCCCCTCTATAAATATTTTTCCTCTCTCTCTCTTTCACTGTATGTCTCTTTCTTCCTTTATCTCTCTCTGAAAATATTCCTCCTGTCCCTCCCTCTTCCTTCTCTTCCCTCCCCTTCTCTCTCTCTCTCTCCCTCTCACACACACACACAAACACACATACTCACATACCCTAACCCTGTGTGTATGTTTGTGTGAAGGGTAAGTGTGATCTCCCCCCATCATGACCCAAGGAAAATTATATACGAGGCAGACGTTCTGCCAGTAATTCTTTCAACAATCATCTCTGAAGAGCCTATTTTATGCGGGAACAATTCTAGGTTCTGGGAACTCAGAAGTCAACAAGACTGACAAAGCCCGCTCCTCATGAAGCGTATATTCTGGGTGAGGAGCCAGACAGTACTCACATAAACCAAGAAATCAATAAAACTCTTATCAGATAGTGGAAGGTTGAAAGGTGACCAGAGCAGGGTGATGGGCATCCAGGATGGAGAGGAAGGTTCACGAGCTTGGGTCCTCAGGGAGGCTTCTGCCAGCCTGAGCCTTGATCCCTGGGACAATCTGGGGAGAGATCCTGCCAAGTAGAAGAAATAACCTGGGAAAAGTCCCTGAGTCGGGAGTAAGTTTGTGTGCCCACCGACAGGGAAGAGGCCACAGTAACCAGAATGAACAGAAAAGGGAAGAGAGGAGGAGATGAGCAGGGAGAGTTCCAGGTCACATTGAACCTTTGGGGACAGGAGAGGGGTTGGAATCTTACTCTAATTGCAGCGGGAAGCCCCTGCAGGAAAACGATGTGCTCTGATTTATGCTTTAAAAATACCTCCATGGTAACTTGGTGCAGGGGTTGCAAGAGTGAAAACAAAAAGGCTATCTGTGAGACTTACTGCAGCCTTCCAGGTGAGAGATGGTGCTGGCGTGCACTTGTGTGGTGTCGGGAAGATGAGAGGCCGGACTCGGGATGTGCTGTAGAGGCAGAGTTTATGGTACTTGGCTGTTGCACCAGGTGAAGGATGTAGGGGAAAGAGAGGAATCAAGGAGGGCTCCACGGTTTTGACCTATTCGGTTCCTGTCACTGGGGATACAGTGATGAAAAGGAGTTTATCAATGGTCTAAATTGTGCTGTGAAGGAAAGTGTTCCAAACATGGTCTCGGACAGAACGCTTTTTTTGCATTACATAATGTGTAATCTCCTTCTGGGAAGAAATTCACGTTTCTGATAAACATGCTTAAGCAATATTTCTGATGAACTTTAAGGGATTAAGACTTGTTCTAGGAAACGAGACACCCACCCACTCTGCTGTCAGGCAATAGTATCTGACTTTTCATCATTCTTATTTCCCTTCTGTTTTTTTCTCTAGTCTTTTTGTTTAGAATGTCCTTGCCAACAATGAATCTTTGACTTGACCTACTAGAGGCCTTTTCCCTTTCGACAAGATTGTAATAAAACTTGGACTCATGCTCATAATTAGGTGGTCTGAAAGACTTATTTTGGGAAATACAGACACATTCCATAGGAAAACAAGATAATTTCTTTTTAAAGTCCAATATTAAGTGGGAAAAAACCAACAACCAATATTTGGTACCTGAATTACTAAAATAAAGTTCACTGATGATACATTTCACTAGTAGTTGTTAAACTCTGAACTTCATGAGATTACCATAGTTCCTTCATTAAGATTGCTACAAAGGCAAGATATATGAACAATTCAGTGTTTTATTTTAGTAGATTTCAAGTATCTACTTGAATCTTTTTTAAAAATTTTATTGAAGTATAGTTGATTTACAATGTTGTGTTAATTTCTTCTGTACAGCAAAGTAACTCAGTTATACATATATGTATTCTTTTTCATCTTCTTTTCCATTATGGGGTTTGTCACAGGATATTGAACATAGTTCCCTGTGCTATACAGTAGGACCTTGTTGTTTATACTTGAGTCTTGCTTCTACTCGGCAACAGCATGCTATAGAATATCCTGTCCTGGGAAATATACTTCACTCTTAGATTTTAAGAGCTTTTAGAACCCAAATAAATTATCTTTTTTTTTTTTTTTTTTTTTTTAAGAAGTAAAGAAACAGGCCCCAAAAGGGTAAGTGATTGCCTGAGGTTGCACAGGACTGAATCAGTATTTGAACCTTGAATCAGGATTTGAACCTCGGTCCTCGGCGGTCCCTTCCTCTGTATCTAAAAACGTACCAAGCTGTGCCTGCATGCTTACAGTAATTCCCTGTGTCATTTCTCAGTAAGTTATTTGCGTTTTAAATGGCATTTCAGTAACTAAAATAGACTTTTCTTTTCTTTTTTTTTTTTTTAACTCATCTTTCAGTTTCCCTTTCAAGACAATCTCTTTCAATCCATGTATTACCCTCTTCAGCTGAAGTTTTTGGAGACTGTGCACACTTTATGTGGACGAATCCCACAAGTTTTTCTGAAGCAAATTGAGAAAACCATGAAAAGGGCTTATGAGAAACATGTCATCATCCATGTTGGCCCGAACCAGAGGCGCTGAGTATTTCCTATTGTCGCAAGTCAATTAGGCATCTCATGAACGAGGAAATACTCATCTTCAAGCTGCCTGCATCTCTTTTATGTGAATATTTCATGGTGCTCTATGACAACTGAGTTTAAAAAGACTTGTTAAATGTTGCTAAATCAGTTGCCCCTGCATGGAAATATGCTTTAATTTTTTTCTAAAGTGCTATTTATCTCTCTGTTTTTTTAAAAAAATGATATTGTTGCTCACTGAACATTGTTGAAGTAGGTTGAGCTAGCTGTGAACAGGAACTCTTGTGAGCCTTCTGATTCCCAAGTGTCTGAGACAATGTCAGTGGCATCTGATGTGGCACATTTTATCCACTTTTCTTGAGACTCTTTCTATGCAATGGGTTAGCCCCACCCCTTGTTATAAAAGAAATACATGCTTGTTGTAAAACAAATTTTTAAAACTTATAGAGAATATATAGATCATTGGACCAAAATCAAGATGAGATTAGCCATAATCCTATCAACCAGGGAAAAAGATTTTTATTTTAGTGTAGTCCCTTCTAGCCTTTTTTTTACTTGCCTTTGTCTTTTCCATCGTATAAACATGTATCTAAAACAGGTAGTCTAAGTGAAAGTGGGACCCTATGCTGAGATTTTTATGTAGGAGACTAAAAATTTAGACAAAATGATGATGCCTACAACGCTTTATTTAAAATACATCTGGGACAGAGATCAAGATTAGGGGACCGACCACGTGAGATGAGATTAAGGGAGCACAAGCCCTGCTCACACCCTAATCTTGTCAGACGTCCCGCCTCACCATTGTTATAAAACCCCTCATCAAATCCTCTGGGGTGGGGACACATAGTTTTTCAAGGCAGGAGCCTGCTCTGTCCCCCTTTGCCTGGCAAAGCAATACAGCTATCCTTTTCTACTTCAAAAAAATACGTCGGGGAGAAGCATTCGGATTTTAGCTAATTGGGCAGTGATAAAGGATGAAGCATATCTGGGGGTGTTTTTTAAGAAAAATTGTTCAGATTTTTCCAAATCATAAGACATGTCTATGCAGCCACATCTTCTGAAAGGAAATTCAGTAATTGTGTTAAACCTAAGTGGTCTGTTTAGCAGAGATGTGATTTTGTGCTGACCCAGAGACAAAAGCATTTTATCTCTGACTTTAGTAGGTGTGGCCTTGTCTCTTTAAACTCTTGGGCAATAGGTGGAAATTAAAGGCCGACTTGGAATGTAATGTGTACAAATAAATTGTTCAGTGGATTCCACTGGCAAGAAAATTCATCTTCCCACCAGCCTTAGAAAGGTCTCTCAAATTTTTTTTTTCTTCTCTAGCCAAAGTGTGTCTTATCACCTAGCTACAGTAGAGGATGTATTCTTTCCCCAAAGGAATCAAAGTTAATCCCTAGTTGCTCCTGTAGCTGCTATTAGCATAAGGGCATTTTGCATAATGCTTCATTTATCTCAAAAAATGTGTGCATAAATGATCTCCTTGATGTTTGCAACAACTTAGTAGGGGCCTGTATCATCTCCACTGGGCAAATAAGGAAATTGTAATACAAAGAAACAAATATATTCCATATAATTACTGTTCTGTTAAGACACACAGATGTGTATAAGATACATCCCGTTTCACAGAGAAATTTTTGAAAACAAAAATATTAAATATTTTTCATCATATATAGACAGTGATCTGAAAGTATAAAATGAAAATTTTTGTTTTGGTAATGCAAATATGGTATCCGATATATTGGAATCCAGTAGGATAGCATAGGTTCTATAACAGCAGAAAAAGTCTTACCCTGAAAAAATATATGAAAGTCTCAGCACTACCAAAGAATATATAGGTATCAATCAATATTAGTATGCAGCACCATTATGGTAGTAACAAATTTAAATCTAAAATGGTTGAGTAATAACCCGTACTTTCCTTTTGATAAGTTGGGTGACCTGTGGTTTGTTATTTTTGTTAAGGGAAATTACCATTATGGTGTGAAACTCTTATCTTTGCTGTTGTATTTTATGTTTCCTCATTTTACCACTGAAAGTGACATCATTCATTATTTGATTTCTAAAGCATGTGGGGGGAATTTCGAGATTGTGCTTTGGACGGGGAAAATGCATTCTGTATTCCACAAAAAGGATTTTAGTGAAAGAGCCAGGATGTGAAGATGATCCCCTGACTTCCATTACAGTTTTCTTTCTACTTGTTCAGCACAGCCAGCAAACCCCACAGATGTCACTCAGATTTGCTGGTGGCTCACAGACCTAAAGAAGTTCCTTTCCTCTTTTGGCAAGTCCCACAAAAAATCTGCTTGTAAAGACTTGGCATACAGCAATTCCTTTTCTTTTATGAGAGTCAGGCTTACCCACAACTCTCAATTGTGCGTTCTAGTCTGAAGATGCACAATAGGATTTCCAGCGAAGGGCAATGATAGAACTCTAGAACATTCTAGAATGATGCATTATGAGACTGTGAAACCTTAGAATTTGGTGTGGTTTTCTCCCTGGGATTTCCTTTGCTGTATCCTGAAATGTTAGGTGAGTTCGGTGGAGAATTTAGAAAAACTCTGATCTTCTAATCCCCATGCCAAAAAGTGCTAATTATTTTTTATAGTTAGGATGTTGCCATGAGGCAGTATTTTCTCTGCCTTTGATAATTTCCAGAAAAGTACTACATTAGCGCCTTTGAAATATGATAACCACAATTTTAATTCAGTGGACTCCTGAAACATGCCGTCTGTGGTCTGAAGTTTGCCAAAGGTTACATTGCCCCCTGTGGCACATAGAATCTGTGGGACGACCATGAGACTGGGTCTCTTCTGTCCTTCTATCTTCTCCTGTCCTCTCCTTGTTTCCTTTAAAATTCTGTTTAAGGCATGACTACAGAGTTCCATTGGAGAATGAAAGAACACTTTCTAATAGCAAAGTGTAGTATTTTTGTGTGCATGGATATTGGAACTTTCAATAGCAGGGTCATAGAAATGCTGACCATATTTTTCTTGCTGAGTTTTTCTTTTCCCAGTATAAATCTCTGAAATTGTGACTTACATCAGAAATTCCAGTATTTGAAAAATTAACTGGCTAGAAAATCTAAGTTTTCTTTCAACTTCCAAGACAATTTAGCATTTAGGGTATATTGCTCCAAGCTTAACTATTTATTTGAAATGTGTATTCCATATTCAGTGTTTCCACTGCAAATTGTTGTGACTTCTACTGAATTTATTATTGAAATGGATATTTATACGGACTTGTAGAAGTTTGTGAATATTTATTTCATTGCAGTTATGGTGTTTATAAAACAAGCAAACTGTATAAAACCTTATTCACAGTCACAAAATAGTGATCCAATAATGGAATAATCACTCCAACCTACCCTGAAGATGCCACAACATACACACAGATTTAGGGTTATGTATAAATATTGCCTGATACTTATACAAAACAGATAAATCGCATGTGTTGGATAAACCAAAATGAATATGATTTCATGACTGAATTCAGAAATATGTTGAATTCAGAAATATGTTGAATGCCATGAGAGTACAAATCATTATATCCCCGTTTATCAGTACGGTAAGCAAGCTTTTTTATGTCCTTGTTTCTCTTCTACTTTTTCATCTTCCTCTTTTCCATTCTTTCCTTTCCCTTCCTGGTTTTGATGTTAGCTTCTCAGTGGTACCAAGATGCTTGGCATTGGTGGCAGAGCCAGAGCACTTGGGGATGCCTGTGCAGGCAGAACTAACTTCTAATCCTAAAATCAAATCTTTATGATGAGAATTTTCCAAAAATTAAAAAAAAATTTACACAATACGTACAGACACACACACACACACACACACACACACACACCCCTCACATGCTTTTTAAAGAAAGACCCAGCATCTATTGTGCTCTGTGAATTGAAGAATCATAGATGGTCACACCTGAGGTGAAATCATTTCACAATTGCCGTGCTGGCATTTAAAAAGCTGATGAGATTTCTCTGGCAAACAGAGAAATTTTCACAGGTCAAAACTGGAAATATTCTCTTGAGTCTTCAAGATAAAGCACTTTGTTTGTATCACCATATGCATGAACATGTAAGAATCAGGTGCAATTTCTGCTTCATCAGTTTTACATGTTTGTGTTGTCACTGAAAAGTGCACCAATTGTTTATAGCTCCCAAGGAGAACCTGAATGCATTTTTTATGTTGGAAAACTTATTTTTTAGTGATTTTTCTTTGGGACGAAATGAGCATATGAAAGAACACTCCAAAGAAAAGGAATTATGACAGCAAATTAAAAGGAACATAAGTATTATGATTTAATTACTATCTTGTCTTTTTAAATGCCATCTCCTGTTTTACTTTTTTTTAATTAAAAGCTTTTAAAAAAGTCTTGTCTTTTGGTGTTATTTTGGAAGTGTGTTACTTTTCTTTTGTAAGATTTCAAGTTTAAGATTTTATAATGTTAAATAGTAATATTTAAGTCCTTCCAGCTATTAAAGAGATATTTGGTTTAGCAAGTAGTTTAGCCTATTTTAAAAAATCATTAAAAATCTTCTTTGTTTATAAAATACCACACTATAAGTTATGTTATTTGGTTTTAAAGGTGTCTGGTGTTTGAGATACAATGAAGAAAATTTGGAAAATGTGAAATTAGTTCTTGCGTTCTTATATTTTATTTAGCAAAATTGAACCTGACTTGTTAGCTACTAACATAATCAAAAATAACATACCAAGGGTTTTGAGTCTACATAAAGGGTTTTATCCCCCAATCCCTAGACTCTTAAAAATCAGCACAAGGTATTCTGTTCATCTGAGTTTCCTCCTCATATTTTAAAACTTTTTAAAATGCTAAGGTATTTGGATATGGTTTTCTGGAATAACTGGGAACCCACATCAAATTATTATGTGAGATATGAGAGTCAGGTACTATATTTAGACAACATTGACTTTAAATCCTAGTTCCACCATTTTCTGCCTGCATGTGACCTAGGCAACCGTTTTGACCATCTTTGTGCTTCAGACTTCCCACTTACTAGAACAGGACAAGGATTCCTCATAGATTGTTGTGAGCAATAAACACAAAAACATGAAATTCCAAGATTCTAAAAATTCCTTGTTTGTGGCCCCCTTACCTCCAGTAAATAAATGGCTGATGGATTTCTTAAAAAGTATCATATTGAAAAAATGGCATTTTTATTTATTAGTCTGCCGTGGGGTCAGATGTTTTCTTACCAGAGGGTCCACATGCTGAAGTTCTGCCTTCCTTGTCTTTTTAGAGGAACGTACGTGGAAAAGTTTGAAACTCTCTGGCTTCAGTAGTTTCACGATTCCCAAAGCTATCCTGTTTCTGTTTGATTCCTATCATGCCCTTTAGCTCTTCATAGCTTACAAGTAGCCCTCCTGTCCTTGATCATGATCTCATAAGGTTCCCCCTTCTTCTCCTCCTTCCTGGTTCCCTAAGTCAGTCAGTGTCACCAACCCACCCCCTACCTTATCCTAGAAGCCTGCTCATTACTTGTTTCGCCCTCTGTCAAATTTCACATCACCCTCATCACTAAATCATCACATCCCCGTTGACGCACCCCACGCCTGATACCGATTTCTGTACATCTCTTCAGATTGCAAGTGACAGCACGAACAACTCAAACGAGTACCAAAACAAACAAAAAAAACTGTATTGCTTCTACCTCCAGAATATTCACCAAGTCAGTCAGAAATTCCTCTATCTTCACTGTTGTGTCCACTCAAACCATTACTCCCTGGATTCCTCTTCTCTCTGACCTGGATTGTTGTTCTAATGCCTTTCTTATTTCTCTGCATTCAGTCTGGTCCCCTCCAAACCCTAACCCATCCCCACCCTGTGTAAAGCTCCTCAGTGTTTCCCCTTTGCTCCTAGGATAGCGTCCAGAGTTCTCAGAAAGTCCCTGTGTATCTACCTCCTACCGATCTCCCTGGCTTCATTTGAGTTCTTCTTCCTCACTCCCCTAATGTTCACTTATGCTAGTTTGTTTTTCTGTTCCTTTAGGAAGCGGAGCTCTTTCCCATCAGGGGGCTTTGCACATGCTTGGAATCATTTACCCTAGAAATTCACCTGGCAAAATTCTACTATCCTTCAGGTATCGATTTAAATATCCTTTCCTTGTGGAAGGCTCCTTGGATCCCCTACATAAAGGCAGTTCTGCCTCTTATATTCCCTCATATAATCCTGGACTTTTTCTTTGTGGTATGTATTATCACAGGAACAATACTTATTTGTGTGAAACTCTGAGTTAATTGACGGCCTTTCCCACTAGATACAAAGTTCTTTGAGGGTACAGTCCTTGCTGTTCTTTTCCCCTGCTCTATGTGCATCACCTAACTCAGTGGCTAATACATTTCTGGTGCTCCAAAAATATTTACTGAAAAGAAGTAAAGTGATACTGCCGCACCATGAACTGGGACCAGTTCCTATCAGAGAAGCTTCGTAACACACTATACTTATTTTGAGTGTTGTTTCCAAAAACTACTTCTCCTACAAGTGTTCAGGGTGCTGGGTTATAATAATCCATTCTGTAAACTATCATTAACTAAAAGTGTTGATTTATTTAATTTCTTGGAGATTTATTTACTTGCCCATAAAATGACTTGATTGGGTCAGTCGGTGCTTAAGTTCCTTTCTACCTGAGTGCTCTGTGTTCACGTAATCTCTCTTTTATGTCTCTGTTGTGGACGTTTGTGGGATTTTGGATGCATGGAAACAACCCCACTCCTGGTGCCGATTTCTGTATTAGTTAAAAACTTTATAAATTGCAAGTGACAGCAAATACAACTCAAAATGATATAGAGGGAGAGAGGGAGAGAGAATGTATTGGCTCATGTAAGTGAAAAATCCAGAAATAGCTCTGGATTCATAGGCTTAAACGATGCCAAGGGAAATGTGTCACTCTAACAATGCTTTGTTTCATTAATATTTTACTGAAAACCACACATCCTTCTAGGATTCCAGCCATAAAATTTTCATGTCATTTCAATAGAATCATTCCGTCTTTGGAAAAATACATTGTCTCTGAGTGCAGCCAAAAAATGGTATTGTCAACATGGGTCAAAACATCAAGGGGACTTTCCTGGTGGTCCAGTGGGTAAGACTCCAGCCCCAGTGCAGAGGCCCAGGTTCTACACCTGGTCGGGGAACTAAATCCCACATGCATGCTTCAACTAAGAGTTCGCATGTTGCAGCTAAAAAGTCTGCATGTCGCCCGCATGCCACATCTAAAAAGATCCCGCGTGCTGCAACAAAGATCCTGAGTGCTGCAACTAAGACCCGGTGCAGCCAAAATAAATAAATAAATAAATAATAAATATTTTTAAAAATCAAGTTTAAAACTCGATAGCTATTTATAATGGTTCCCCTGATATTCTGCTGTTCTTTGCATGTGCGTGGTGATTCAGGAGAAAGTCAACATAAAATTAAGAGGTCGTGTTCAGTTGAGATGAGATTTAGATAAAGTCAAGAACTAATTAGGAAAATAGTTGGTGTATCACAAGTTGAAATGCAAGCTTCTTAAGGTTGCTGTCTATGTAAATAACCACAGTATGTGGCGTGCAATGGGTGACCAGCGCAGCAAGCCCTGCCTTATTTCCTTAACACGCGTGATTCCCATGCATGCCAGCTTAGAATCTAATTTCCAGCCCCTGTGACTCTCCGCCTGAAGGCTCTCCTTTTCCACTGCAGCCTGCTCTACTTGCCTATGGGCAGTCTGGAAGTGTCGGAAAATTAACACATCTGGAAGTAGCTCTCAACCACTGACTGACGGGAATTGGTGGATAAATACCCCAGCTCCTTCTCCTCTCAACTCTTAGTTGTCTGTTCTGGAGTTCCATCCCAGAATTCTACACTGGGAGCAAGCTCAGACTGCCCGCACTAGTAACTTCCTTGATAATATATTCTTTACTGGCTTCCTTCCCTTCTCTGTCTCCCTTCCCCACTCTTCTACCAGCCTTTCCTTGGATTTGGGCCCCACTGTACTGAAATCTGTGTTCCATCATCTGCAACTGATAATTTTTTTATATGAGTAATCGAATTTCAATAATACTTATGATCTTATTTTACTTATTATGAGAATTCTTCTTCTCCCTTGTCCTCCTCCCTCTCCCCCACCTTAGATCCCCAAATGCTTTGAATTCTATTATCCATTATTTTCCTTTTTAAGCTATGCATTTTAAATGCATTGTATTTTAGACTAGGATTTTTGTTTTGTTTTTGCATTTATGACTTGTGTTTAGCTAGTCATTAATATTTTTGTACAACTTTGTTAGGGTATAATTGAAATGCAATAAACTACTTATATTTAAAAGGTACAACTTGATTGATTGTAACTTATGTATGCTCCCTTGAAACCATCTTCACAATCAAGATAACAAATAGTTCCATCATCCCTAATAGTCTTTTCATACCCCTTTCAATCCATCCGTTCCTCCACCCCTGTTCCCAGCTAACTGTTGATCTAATTCTTGTTACTATACATGAGTTTGCATGTTCTAGGATTTTACATAAAAGGAATCATACATCATGTACTCTTTTTGCTTGGCTTTTTTCACTCAGCATCGTCGAGATTCATCCATATTGTTGCATGTATCCATAGTTCATTCCTTTTTATTTCATCCTCCTATTGATGGATTTGCTTGTCTCCAGTTCTTGGCTATTACAAATAAAGCTGTTATGGACATTCTTGAACATGTCTTTCGACATATTTTTCCATTTCTGTTGGGTAAAATCTAGGATTGGAATGTCTGAGCTCTATGGTAAATGTATGTTTAACTTTTCAAGCAACTGCTAAACTCTTTTCCAAGTTGGTTGTACCACTTACATTTTCACTAGCAGTTCCTGTTTCTCCACGTGCTTGCCAAGATTATGTGGACAATCTTTTAAATTTTCACCAGTCTAGTGAGTATGAAGTGGTATCTCATTGTGATTTTAAGTTGCATTTTCCTAGTGACTAATGATGTTTAGCATCCTTTCATGTGTTTATTTGACATTGATATGTTTTCACTGGTAAAAAGTCTGTTCAAATCTTTTGCCCATTTTTTATTTGTATTATTTATTTATTTGTTTATGGCTGCGTTGGGTCTTTGTTGCCGCGCGCGGGCTTTCTCTAGTTGCTGCGAGCAGGGGCTACTCCTTGTTGCGGTGCGCGGGCTTCTCATTGTGGTGGCTTCTCTTGTTGCGGAGCATGGGCTCTAGGCACGTGGGCTTCAGTAGTTGTGGCACACGGGCTTAGTTGCTCTGTGGCATGTGGGATCTTCCTGGACCAAGGATCGAACCCATGTCCCCTGCATTGGCAGGCAGATTCTTAACCACTGTGCCACCAGGGAAGTCCCCCCATTTTTAAAAAATTTGGTTTTTCATGTCTTATTCTTAAATTTTGGGAGTCTTTACATATTCTGGATACAAATCCTTTGATATATATGTTGCAAATATTTTTTGTGAGCCTGTGTCATGTCTTTTCATTTTCTCAATTTGTCTTTCCAAGAGCAAAAGATTTTATGTTGGTAAAGTTCAGTTTCTCAACTTTTTCTTTTTTGTTTTATGCTTTGTGTTTTAAGAAATGATTGCCTGTCCCAAGTGGCAAAGATTTTTCTCCTGTGTCTTATACCACAAATTTTATAGTTTTAGGTTTTATACTGTTATAGACAATGTGTGTGTCCCCCCACCCCCCAAATTCATATGTTGAAATCCTAAACCCCATGTGATGGTATTAGGGTGTGAGGCCTTTGGGAGGTAACTAGGTCATGAGGGTAGATTAATGCCCTTATAAGAAGGAACATGAGAGACACTATTTCTCTCTCAGCCATGTGAGGATACACTATCTATTTTGAATTAATTTTTATGTATGGCAAGAGATAAGGGTTGACCTTCATTGATTTCTCTATGGGCATCCAGTTGATTCAACCATTGATCCAACTGACTTGTATTTAGCTAAATATTAATGTTTGGATCAATATTGGATAAGGACAATCAAAAGCAATAGACCCACGACAATGAAAGGCCCGTGCACCATGATGAAGAGTGGCCCCCGCTTGCTGCAACTAGAGAGAAAGCCCTTGCACAGAAACGAAGACCCAACACAGCCAAAAATAAATAAATAAATATATTAAACAAAAAAAGCAATAGGCCCTGTATTCATTTATTTATTCATTCATTCATTCAATAAATACCTATTGACTATTAAGTGCCCCAGTAGGCTTTGGAAACACATGATGAATAAGATCCAACCCTAACCTTCAGATTGCACTTTAATTGAGGAGATAAATACAAAAATAACTACAATGTAGTATGAGAAAAGTGTGCCAAAGCTGTGTGTGTGTTTTTTTTTTAATTAATGAATTTATTTATTTTGGGCCGTGTTGTTGGGTCTTCATTGCTGCGCGCGGGCTTTCTCTAGTTGCGTCCAGCGGGGGCTACTCTTTCTTGCGGTGCACGGGCTTCTCATTGCGGTGGCTTCTCTTGTTGAGGAGCACGGGCGCTAGGTGCGTGGGCTTCAGTAGTTGAGGCATGCGGGCTCAGTAGTTGTGGCGCATGGGCTTAGTCGTTCTGCGACATGTGGGATCTTCCCAGACCAGGGATTGAACCCGTGTCCCCTGCATTGGCAGGCAGATTCTTAACCACTGTGCCACCAGGGAAGCCCCCAAAGCTGTGTGTTTCATACCACAATCAATTTAAAAAGTCACAGCCAGCTTTAAAAAAAAAATAGCAGAGTGCATGTTAAGGTAAGTATTATTTTATAAAATCATATGTTAATTTTATGTAATATATCAGTATATGTTTATTGGGTTGCAATATAAAATGAATTTTTTCTACTGGTTTTGGTCAAAAAAGTTTTCATGCTCCTATGTTAGAGATATGTACAAAGTGTCAGGCAATCCAATGAAAGGAGCAACAAATGTCTAGCAGAGAGATGGGGAACACTCAACACAGAAGGGATAACATTTGAGCAGGGTCTTAAAGGAATGCCTGGGGGAAGGGCATTACAAGGAGAAGGAACAGCATGTGCAAAGGCCAGCAAGTGCACAGTCATGACAAGTTCTAGCAATGATGAGAACTTTTCTGTGCCAAGAGCAAAGAATGCTAGGGGTTGGCCTAGGGCAGAGAGTGGGTGGACCAAGATGAGGCCAGAGAGATAGGCTGGGAGATATTAGGAAGAACACTTATGGAATACTAGAAAGATTAGCTTTAGTCCCTGGGCCTGTGTTTCTCAAAGTGTGGTCCCAGGGATCACCTTTATTAGAATCACCCTGGACCGTGGTTCTTAAAACATGGTTCCTGGACCAGTAGCATCAATATTACTTGGGAACTTGTTAGAAATGAAGATTCTGGGGGGGCTTCCCTGGTGCGCAGTGGTTAAGAATCCGCCTGCCAATGCAGGGGACATGTGTTCAATCCCTGGTCCAGGAAGATCCTGCATGCTACGGTGCAACTAAGCCCACGTGCCACAACTACTGAGCCTGCGCTCTAGGGCCCACATGCTGCAACTACTGAGCCCACCTGCTGCAACTACTGAAGCCTGCGTGCCTAGAGTCCGTGCTCCGCAGCAAGAGAAGCCACCACAGTGAGAAGCCCGCGCACTGCAATGAAGAGTAGCCCGCGCTCGCCGCAGCTAGAGAAAGCCCACATGCAGCACCGAAGACCCAACGCAGACAAAAATAAAAATTAAACAAACAAACAAAAAAGAGTCAAAGATCCTGGGGCTCCACCCCAGGCCTACTGAATCCGAAACTTTAGAAGTGGAGCCCAGTAATCTGTGTTTTCATAAGCCCTCCAGGTAGTTCTGATGGAGACTGATTTGAGAACCACTGACCTGGGAATTTGATGAAATGGAGATTTCTGGCTCCTACCTCCAGCCTACTAAGTCAGGATCTCTGGGGTAAGGGCCTAGAATACCCATTTTTATCAAGCTCCCCGAGTAATGCTAACTCACTCCAAACCATGAGAATGACAGTCTAGGTGGTGTGTCATCAGTTGTAGATATTAGGATGCTAGAGGAAACGACAGGAACTGGAAACCCCTGAAAGAAGAGAAGGCACTGGGCGCTCCTAGAAAGGAAGACCAGACAAGAAACTATGGTGATTTTGACAAACACACATTGGAGCATGCCATTTCCTTGCTTAAAACATCCTACTTTCTATCACCCTAAAGATGAGAACCAGACTCATTAACATGGCTTAGAAGGAATCACAGTTTCCAGCTTCTGCCTTCCTTATCCTTGCTCTCCTCTCCCTCACCCACCATCCTCCAGCCCTCCTCCAGTTTCCCTGAACACATCTTTCCCCCTGCTGTCTGAAAGCCTCTGCATCTTTAATTTCCGCAGCTCTTCCCCCACATGGCTCATTTTCAAGCCTCAACCCAAACATCACCTTTTCAGACAGATCTCCCCTGATCACCCCACCGGAAGTGGCTTCCCCACATGGCTTTCATACCATATTATCCTGTATATTTCCTTCTTAGAACTTACTACGATCTGTAAATCCTGGGCCTTTACTTAGTTGTCTACTTCCTTTACGTTTCTCTGTCCCACTAGACTGTAAGGTCCAGGAGACTGTGCCTTGCTCACCACAGTCTCCACAGACCAGTTTCTGGCATAAACTACACACTCTCAGAATTTCCTGGGCTCAGCTTTATGTTCTAAGTCTGCGACTTTGCTGATCGAGGCTGACTCCTTCCCCACTTTCCTACTCCACACTTTTGGGTGGTGACACTAACAAAATCCACATATAATTAAGCCATTGCAGAAGTGACATAGCTTTTGACAACCCAGAAGATAGATCCCGTCAATGTGATTTGGGGTTGTCTGGAAAGTCTTTAGGGACTGAGATGGAATAAAAGATGAAATTACACTCTTGGCAGAAAAAAAAAAAAAAGGAAAAAATATTCCAACTAACAGTTACATCTTGGAAACAAAAAACAACACAGAGGTATTATTTTTCGTACTCATCAGATTGACAAAATTACTGAGTCCACAAGTGGGTGTACAGTGACATACTTTCAGAAGGTGACAGCTCTGTTTGAGGAAGTCCATAGGCACTGCTGATTAAAAACGTGCTTCTCCAACAATTACTATCCTGGAGAAATGGTCATGAGGAGGCTTGCAGTAGTAGCTGCAACAGCACAGGTAATAATAACAGCATAAAAATGCAATAAAAGATTTGCCGAGTCCTGGGCTTCCCTGGTGGTGCAGTGGTGAAGAATCCGCCTGCCAACGCGGGGGACACGGGTTCGAGCCCTGATCCGGGAAGATCCCACATGCCGCGGAGCAGCTAAGCCCGTGCACCACAACTACAGAGGCTGCGCTCTAGAGCCTGCGAGCCACAACTACTGAAGCCCGCGTGCCTACAGCCCATGCTTCACAACAAGAGAAGCCACCGCAATGAGAAGCCCGCGCACCGCAAGGAAGAGTAGCCCCCGCTCGCCGCAACTAGAGAAAAACCGGCGTGCAGCAATGAAGACCCAACGCAGCCAAAAATAAATTAAAAAAAAAAAAAGATTTGCCAAGTCCTACCCCAGGATCTCTTTTAATCCTCAGTCTTATGAGGTGAATACTGTCTATTTTATAAAGGAGGACACCGAGATTTGAATTATGCAAGGCCTGGTTTTTAACAGAGAAAAACTGGAGTAGCTGTATGTGTGATTCACAGACGACTGGTTGAATAATAATACTCCATCTATACTTCAAAGTACTACGCAAAATAAGATTTTAATTAGTATATCTAAAATAAAACAGAAAGATCCCAAGACATATTGTTACGTGAAAAACCAAAACTCAAACTGCAGAAGAATACGTTACCTTTTGAGAGAAATTTAAGCCAAGAAGAACTACTTCAATAAATGTTCATGCACCAAATATTTATTTATCGAGCCCCTGTGGTGTTAGACACTGCATAAAGCTTCAAGACACTTGGGACAAACCAGGGAACAAAAGAGTTTTCTGTCCTCGGGGTGTTTATGTTCTAGTGATGCAGAGACATGCAATAAACAAAATTTAAAAAGGAAATGACATAATATGTTACGAGATGAGAAGGGCTAGGAGCAAAAGAAATAGAGCGGGGGCTGGGGAGAGAGGAGGTGGCTGAGGGATGCAGGGGAAGATGGAGGGTGCCACGGCACTTAGCGTGGCCTGAGTAGGCCTCGTTGAGAAGGTGGTACTCAAGGGGATGAGAGGGTCACGTGGATATCCCAGGGAAGAGGGATCCAGGCAGAAGGAAGAGGTAGGGCACCATCCTAAGTGGGGAGTGTACTCGCAGGTTAAAAGTACATCATGGAGGTCACTGAGGCCCGGGTGCTTGAAGAAGGGCTGGGGGCCGGGGAAGAGGTTGGGGGAGGGAGGGGCAGATTGTGCGTAGAGGCCCCAGGGCAAGGGCTGTGGCTTTTACTCTGAGTGGAATGAGGAGACTGCAGGGATTGGCCCATGATCGGATCTTCTTATTGAAAACCCTGGCTGCTGTGTTGAAAATAAATTGTAGGAAGGCAAGGACAGAAGGCAGGAGAACATTTGGAGGCTGTTGTAATACTACAGGTGAGACACGTAAACACCTAATAAACATCTGGAAAGATTCACCACAAACTCATAAAGCTCCATCTAGCTGTGGTGGGTACTGGCTGGGGGAGAACATCTTAAGGTATGTTTGCTTGCCCTGTAGTCTTTGAATTGCTTTATAAAACATTATTTATCAGTTATTTGAAAAGTTTAAAATTACTATTATTATTATTATAAATACTAATAATATTTACCCTTCCTTCTGGAATAATTCAGCCTCAAACCAGTTAAGTGTGGCCAAGAAAAGTAGGAATTTGCAAGAGGGTGGGGAAAGTAGCCTGGTGCAGGGTGTCAGCGCCCAAGACAGGTGAGAAAGGCAACTGTTAAAGGGACTGGTGATAGGTCGCTTGCATAACAGGGAGATTGACAGAATAAAAGAATATATTGAGGAGAATGGCAGCCAGGTTCAATGTTGGAGAGTTATGTATATGCAAAGGGAGAAAACTAGAATGAATCCTCCTGTGTTGGATTGGAATTGGAAGCTGAGAACTCATAGTTTTCACTAGCTATCTATCTATAGATAGATAGACAGACAGATAGATAGATAGATGGATATAGCTAGATACAGAAATAAATATATATGTGGAGGGCCTAGAAGCAATGACATCCCAATGGTCATGAACACCCTAGGAGCCTCATCTAGGTTTCTAAATCGCATTCTCCACGAAAAGGAATTGGGACTTCTTGGAGAAATGGCTAATTCCAGGGCTGGGGAAGGAAGATGCAAGATGAGCCTGGAATACCTTTTTGTACCCGACCATAAAGAAGCGCTCCAAGAATGATGGGGACATGTCAAAAGGATGCAGAAGCCAGCTTGAAGAAGGTCCCACTGGCCAAGTATAGGACAATTTAGGTATCAAAATAAATAATGATAGCAATGAATCATAACCCATTGAATAAAATAGGAATCAGTGAGTCTAAATTATTATAAATAAAACATGAATAAATGAGAGGAGATGACACTTTCCTTTTGGTAGGATGCCAACTAATAAATGTAAAAGGAATGATGGAAATTAGAAAACCACCATTTGGCAACCATCATAGTCATAATTAATTCAGCCAAGAAACGTCAATGGAGGCGAGAACTCAGGAGTGAAAATTTGATGAGAAATGGGATATTTACAAAGTGTCAAAGGACCTTCCCACAAAAATCGTTTAATTACTATAGTGAGCTGAATGGTAGCCCCAAAATGATTCTGTCTGCATCCTAATCTCTGGAACCTGTGACTGTTATCTTCCTGGGAAAAAGAGTGTTTGTAGATGTAATTTAAGTTAAGAATCTTGAGCTGAGGAGATCAGCCTGGATAACCAGATGGGCTCTTAATCCAAGAACTAGTGTCCTTTTAAGAGTAAGGTCAAGGGAGAAGTGATAGACAGAAGAGGCAACGTGACCGCAGGGGCAGAGATGGGAGGGCGCATGCAGCTACACGTCAAGGAACGCCCACAGTCAGCAGGAGCTGGGAGAGGTAAAGAACAGACTCTTCCCTAGACCCTCCAGAGGGAACGTGGGCTGCCTTACATCCTGATCTCAGACTCCTGGCCTCCAGAACAGAGAGTCCCTGATCCTATGGCGTACCCTTCCCTCCTCATAAATTCCCATTTCGTTCACACAGTTTGAAGTGCACCCCCGTTACTGCAGTCAGACTTCATTCAGGCATCCACCCAGGCAGTGCTTGCTACTCTCGGCCAGCCTCCTCTCTTAATGCTGCTCTCAGCCCAGAGTGGCTGCCAGTGGCCACCGCACTGTCATGGCACCACAGAGAACAACCCTGGGTCTTTTGGAGCACACCCTTTGTTGCCCTTATTTCCAATAAAAAAAACAGTTAGCTTTTGAAAGTCTTTGGAAGAAAGTGAACCTTGAGGATAGGTGAAGCTATTCTCTTATTTGTTTAGAAACCTGGATTCACTCTAATTTGTCCACCTTCCAACCTCAGCTTCATCCTGCCACTCGTTGCGATATACAAATAAAGACTAAAAAGCATGGATAAAAGGCCCTGAGAATCAAAGAGCCTCCAAGTCTTTCTTTTTTTTATTTTATTTTATTTTATTTTTTATTTTATTTTATTTTTGGCTGTGTTGGGTCTTCATTGCTGCGCGCGGGCTTTCTCTAGTTGCGGTGAGCGGGGGCTACTCTTTGTTGCGGTGCGCAGGCTTCTCATTGCGGTGGCTTCTCTTATTGTGGAGCATGGGCTCTAGGGTGCGCGGGCTTCAGTAGTTGTGGCACGTGGGCTCAGTAGTTGTGGCTCGCGGGCTCTAGAGCACAGGCTCAGTAGTTGTGGCGCACGGGCTTAGTTGCTCCACGGCATGTGGGATCTTCCTGGACCAGGGCTCGAACCCGTGTCCCCTGCGTTGGCAGGCGGATTCGTAACCACTGCACCACCAGGGAAGGCCTAAGTCTTTCTATTCGTATTTTAACGCAGCCTGTTCTGTGCCCTTCAGCCCTTGTAGACGGTGTGTGGATTTTTCTAGACTTTTCCTCAATCTCCCATTCTTGTCCCTCCCCACAGGCTCATCCCAGAGGCATGGCCCAACTCCATTCTTTCTCCCTGGGGTTATTTGAAGATCCTTGCACATTTTTTTCTGACACAGTCCCAGCTGTTTTCTCTTTCCCGATCTTCTTCTGTCTCTATCTTCTACCTTCTCCTCTGTGTCATCAGGTTTTCCCCCTCTTGTGTACCCTCAGAGGAACGGGCCAGTCTTCTTGCATGTTTGCATTTAAGGGACATCTCTTCCATTACACCCTGACTCTGTGGGGGAACAGATTCCAAGCACGCGTTCTCTGCAGTACCTAGGAGGCCCTCATGGACAGTTTGCCTGGTTATTACCGTTCCCTCTGCCTGGAAGCCTCTTCTCTTTTGGTGCAAATCCTTTCCAGTGTTTAAGTGAGGCCCTTCCAAAAAGTAAAACTTCTATCTCTGCCTGAAAGAGATGTCGCAGGCCTCTGACCACCAGATTTGCATACTTGCCTTCTACTTTGCATCAGAGTCTATAATTATGTCTTATCTCTCCTGGTCGTGTGCAAACTTCCTGAGGACAAGAAAGAGTCTGGGCCTCTGAAACCAGTCTGGCTTTGAATCATGGGTCAGTCCCTTGCCTGTGTAGTTGTGTGACCTTGGACAAGTTAGTTCACTTCTTTATACCTTAGTTTTCTCTTATGTTAAGTGGGGATGATAATATCACGTGTAGGGGGACTTCCCTTGTGGCGCAGTGGTTAAGAATCCGCCTGCCAATGCAGGGGACACGGGTTTGAGCCCTGGTGCCACAACTACTGAAGCCCACGCGCCTAGAGCCCGTGCTCCGCAACAAGAGAAGCCACCGCAATGAGAAGCCCGCGCACCGCAACGAAGAGCAGCCCCCGCTCTCGCCGCAACTGTAGAAAGCCTGCGCACAGCAAGGAAGACCTGATGTAGCCAAAAATAAATAAATAAATATTTTAAAAAATATATCACTTACAGGATTTTTGCAAGGATTAAATTAAATACTTTTATACAGTGCTTAGAAGAATGCTAGACACAGAGAATACTTGATAAATATTAGTTGTTACTATTAATATTTTCCTTTATGCATTATTTATCTAGTGCTGTGTAACAAATTACCTCAGAATTTAGAAGCTGAGAACAATTATAAAGATTTGTCATCTTTCATAGTTTCTGTGGATCAGGACTTGAGGTGCAGCTTAGATGGGTGGTTCTGACTTGGGATCACTTATAAGGTTGCAATCCAGATGCCAGCTGGGGCTGCAGTCATCGGAAGGATTTCCTGGGGCTCGAGGGCCCACGTTAAAGCCATCAATCCTTTCCATTTGGGCGTTTCCACAGGGCTGCTCTGATGTTCTTGTGACATGGCAGCTGGCTTCCTCTAGAAAGAGCAATCCAAGCGCCCAGGGCAGAAGCCTCAGCACCTTTTATGACCTAGCCTCAGAAGTCAAGTACCATCCCTTCCCCCACGCTTATTGTTCACACGGACCCGCTCTCCCTGATTCACCTGGGAGAAGACTACACTGGGACATGAACCCCAGGAGGCTAGGATCTTCAGGGTCATTCGTGGAGGCTAGACGTCACATTTTATTCTGTTTTGCTCTAAGGGAGTTAGTACAAATAGGAGGCTCTAGCAATCACAGACATTGGGAAGCATGCCGGCTAGAGAAGCATTCCAAGGAAGAAGGAAGAAATGAACCAAAGAAAATATTTCTTCAGCCTCATCCCTTGCTTCTTCTGCCCTTGCACTCTCAGCTTAAGCCAGACTGAACCTACCTGGATCTTCTGTCTCATTTCAGCGCCCGTGCACCTAGAGTTTTTGTCTTTGAAAGCATCTCCTCTCCACTTCACTTGGCTACCTTCCTCTCAGAATTCATCTCTCAAGCTTAAACGCTTCTACTTCCTCTAGGGAAACTTTCCCTGATTCCCTTCGGCTGTCACTGCTGTGTGTACTTTGTCTCCTTTCATGGACCTTATCCAGTTTTTGGAAGTTGAAGCATCTCCAAGTGAGGGGAACAGCTGATGAAAAGGGACAGAGCAGGGTGGAAGAAATTAGCATGGTACGTTCTCTAACAGAAAGTTCCAGAAGAACTTCTGGTGATCATGGAATCTTCTCTCAGTGCAAAAGTCACTAGCCACATGGGCCTATTGAACACATGTAATGTGGCTAGTATGACTGAGGAACTGAATTTCATTGACGAACTCAGGAACTGAATTTTAAATTTTATTTAATTTTAATTAATTTAAATTTAAATACCCACACATGGCTAGTGACAACTGTATTGTCCTGCACAGGCCATACGGGAAGACACCTGCTTAAACAGAGTACCGGGTGGCAGAGAGAGTGGCGGCTAAGCTTTGCTATGTAGAGGATAGGCCCCTTCAGACTGGAAGGGACCATAATAAACTAAATCCAGGGCATTGAAAGTGTTGGCCCAGTGTGATGATGCCACCCTAATACATCCCCTGCAAGGCTATTTGTAACTGAGCAGGATGCTTAGAACAGTGAAAGGGTCTCAAGATATTAGGACTGGTTCTCTGATGGCAAAATCGAGAAAAGTATTTTTTTGCAGCGGGGGGCTTTTGCCTACATCTGCCACCTAGGTTCAGGGTCAGAGCCACTATCTTTTAAGAGGGTCAGCACTTGTGATGGCTGTGTCCAAATTTGCACCTTCTAACACCAGTCAAGAAATAGCTTTCTGTCCTCCCTTCCTCCCTCTCTCCCTTCCTTCCTTTCATAGATTTGTGTTAGGCTTTGAGAAGAGAAGGTGGAACAGTTCAGTATCTTTCTCTTGAAAAGCTCACAGACATGAGAGGATAATAAAAATGTCCACACACTAGCTAGTTGCCAGATGTTCTGGATTCTGCTGCTGTTTCGCCAGACTAGCTCTCCGTGCCTCATCTATCCCATTTGTAAAATGTCAGGGCGGGAGAGTACTTCTGTGGTCTCTGCCCTCTCTAACTTCCTGGGCGCTTATGTAACGTAATCAAAATCATAATAATAATAAAGACAGCAGCCACATTAACTGAGTGCTTAAGTTCCAGGCACCCTGTGCGCTCAGTGCTTCACCGTCGCAATTTCATTCAGGTCTCAGGGCTGTTTTACAAACTCCCATTTTGCGGATGAGGTAACTGAGGCTACCTGAGTTTAAGTACGTCAGACAGGGAGTAAATAGTTGAGTTGGGCTTTAAATCCAGCTGGTTCCATTGCCTAAGCTTTTCATCCCTTTGCTGTGTGCATTGCTTCTCTTCAAGAGTGGGTCATCGACGAGCTTTGGATTCAGGCAAGGAGGTATTTTTTCTCCGATTACTAGTAATACTGAGTGCTTTTTAAATGCGTACTCTGACCGCCAAGTGTACACACTCTCACTTGATTTTCGCAGCCACCTTATAGGGTGGTCCATACTAGTGCTTTCATCGTACAGATGGGGAAAGTGAGGCTCAGAGAGGCTCAGTAAATTGCTCAAGGTCACACAGCTAGCAAACGGCAGGGACTCACATCCAGGGGGTCTGCGTCCCACCCCCCTGCCTACACCACTCCGTCTTCAGGTCGGCGCAGGTAGCTAGGGCCATCCCCGGGGAGAGGCGGGGCGGCCGGCCCTGCCGGGTCTGCGGGGAACTGCGGGGGACTGCCGGGGGCCACACGCCTCGCCGCGCACGCGCTCTCGGGCTCCGGGTCTGGGCGCGCCGCGGGCGCGAGGACGGCGGCGGGGAGCGTGCGCGCGATGACGTGCCGGGCGCCATGTTGGAGGGCTGGTGGTAGCGGCTTGGGGAGGTGCTCGCTCTCTCGGTCTCGCTCTCTCGCTCGCTTCCCCCGGCTCCCTTCGGTGCCCCCCCCGGTCGCCTGCGTGCCGGAGTGTGTGCGAGGGAGGGGGAGGGCGTCGGGGGGGTGGGGGGAGGCTTTCCGGTCCCCAGGAGACCCGCGGAAGGAGGCGGAGGCTGCGAGGGACTCCGGGAAGCCATGGACGTCGAGAGGCTGCAGGAGGCGCTGAAAGGTGGGGGTAGCTGCCCCCTCTCCCTTCCTCCTCACCCTCCGCGGTCCTATCTCCCTTCGGGGCAAGTGGTTTCGCGGGGTCGGGCCGGGCTGGTGGGGGAGGGCGCGCTTCCCCGGCTCCCATCCCCCTCCCGCTTCCCCGGGGGCGGGGAGCCCCGTGGGCAGCTCCCTCCCGCCCCGCTCTGGGCTTTGTGTCGGCCGCCGGCGTCTGGGCTGGGGGAGGGGAGCCGGGAAGCTCTCGCGGGGGCCCCGGTCCCTCTCCCACTCCCGGGGCACGGGTCTTGGGCCCGCAGCTCCCTTCCAGGCTGGCTTCGTTCTCCATCAGGCCCCCGCACGCCGGGCCACGGGGGGGAGAAGAAAAGTGAAAGGTTTCGGGGTGGGGGGAGGAGAGGGGGCGGCAAAGCAACTTTCAAGTGTCTCAGGGAGCCTTTTTCGGGGCTTCTGAAGTCATCTTTCCACGCGCCCTCCTTCTCAGGTGGTCGCCTTCCAAGCAACAGGCTTGAGAACAGTGGTTCTCAAACTTAGGAGAGCCTGATTTCAGCGTTCTGAGAATTAGGCTTTGATACCCAGGATCATTGGGGGACGGCTACGAGAGGGAGCTGGTGTTTTCTTAAAACGCAGATTTATGAACTTCACGTAAATAAACAGTCTGTGGGGTCGGGATCTGGGGTTTGTATTTTAGCCGGTCTCTGAGATGAATGTGGTCCTGGTGTTCCCCCCGGACCACACTTTGAGAAGCACTGCGTTAGGGCTGGTTTGTGGCGAAGTTGAGTGCCCGCTTTAGGAGGGGTCTCGTTACCTGTGAAGAGTGACGTTTGAAATTGGAGAGTAAGAGGTGGATATTTCGTTGAGAGGCTTTTTTAAATTAAAAAAAATTTTTTTTAAATTGCTGCTTAATATGAGGAAGGACTGGGAGGAAAGTTTGTTGTTAGAAGGCATTGGAAATGGTTGGTGGACTTTTAGAAATACTAATAACTTTTTTTTCTTCCCTTATCTAGATTTTGAGAAGAGGGGGAAAAAGGAAGTTTGTCCGGTCCTGGATCAGTTTCTTTGTCATGTAGCCAAGACTGGAGAAACAATGTGAGTTGAAAACATGTAATCGTTGTTATAGATCTGTGTATCCTTCAGAATTGCTCAGGACAGGGACAGGAGTGTATTTCAGAAGCACTGAATACTCCATCTGTCTAAACTGCACAAGCTCCAGTAATTTAAAGTATTTACTAAGTGTATATGCTTTATTTACTTTGTATGTGGCCAGTAACGAATTTTAAAACTTTGTTAAAATTTTCTTTATGCTTCTGCGCATTTAGAATGTGTTAGTCTAGAAGAGCCAGAGAAAAAGAAGAATGCATGTTCCATTATGACTGTTTTTTGGCCATAACAAACAGGCTTATTTCCAGAATTTTGTGGCTTTGATTCTGTTTCAAATTCTTTTATTGGTGATATTTTCTCATATTGTCCTGTTTGCAACCTTTTGTTGTCATATTTATGTATGTGGGTGCTTGAAGTGTCACATATTTATTCTCTTGAGCACTCAGGATGATTATCTGACAAATTCCAGATGCTACAGTCTTTACTGTCCTGTAAACTTTCTAGGATAGCTAACTTGTTAACAGATAGCTAACTTGTTAACATACGCTCAGCATTTTATTAGGCTTGTTTCCAAATGCTGTGAATCTGAAACTTATACTATGAAGTTAGCACTGTTTTCAGAGGAACATTTCAGTTCATTGTTGTGTGTGTAGTTGTTTGGCAGGAGTTGTTTTCACACTCAGGCTAACTTTATTTGTAGAGAGCAGTGCAGATTTGGTGCCTTGTAGTCTTTATGTAGGAGGCAGGGAACAGGAAGGGGAGAGGTTTTTTTGGGGGGTAGTTTTAAAAAGTGGGCTTTCTTTTGGCTCCTTTACTTCATGCCTAGTTTTAAAATTCTTTTTGAGGCCTAATAAAAGAGTGTAAGCTTCAGCAAATGATGTATACTTTCTTTGGCTTTATTAGCAAATGTTCATTTCTCACAAGATTTGCTTATGGTTGCAGCGTAGCCTTCTAATAACTGGCCTGATTTTAGAAAGGAAAAAAACAACAACCCTCCTTAATGGTCATGCAGACAAGCTGAAACTCCTTGGTGCTTATTAAAATTACCAGTCACCTTAGGAATGTGACTGTGATGTGTTCAATCTTAAGTTTCTATTTAGTGCTTTTAAAAAATGGAACGCTTCAGGAAAGAAAGGTAACTCTTGCCTCTGAATTATAGTCTCTTAGAACATCTTGATTTAAAAAAATTGATGCAGAATAACTAATTTGTATTTATACTGATTGCTAGTTGGTCCAAACTTATACCTCTCTACAGTATCAAGAGGAAAAGTATTTTACTTCATAGTTTTGATAAACAAGATTATTTGGAGTTAAATACTTAACACCTCTTACCAGGTGTGTACAAACTGCCGTCCCTTTTTGGTAAAATACTTTGGCTGTAAATGTATAAACAGTTGAAAGTTTCTACAAGAAAGCTCTTTAATATCCTGTTTGACTGGATCAGTAAGTGGCTAGGGAAATTCAACCTGATTTTTCTGGACAATTATTTGTCCTGAGAGAGGACTTAAAAAGGTCATCAGTTGTCCCATCCATGTCCACCCCTCCCACCCCACCCAAATCTTTAGGTCTTTGTACATTTACTGAGAGTATTTTGTATTAAAATGATTGGTGGTGTTAGATTCTTTATGGAGTTTGGAAAATATTTTTTAATTTATGATTCAAACAGCTGGTGTTTTTACATTTAGCTTTATTTAGCCTTTGTTGGTTTTTTGTTTTTTTAAATCAACTTGGGCATGCCTTAACTTTTGATACTGAAATTTGCAGTTTCTGTCATCATTTATGGCTAAACTGAGCTTTGTCTAACTTCTAAGACTGTAAATACAAGAACGAAAATCTAAAAGATAGCAGTTCAGATCTTTTTGATGTTTTAGGATGGATGAGTTTCTTAAGGTAAGAATTCCTGGGTTTTTTTCCTCATTTCTGTTTTTAGAAAATAGCTTTACTTAATAATGCTTATTTTAAAAAACTTCATTTATTGAAAACAGTAAGCTTCGTTTACTGAAAATATATAGTTTGGTAAATTTTGACATCTACCCTTATGAAACTATCACCACACTCCAGATTGAGAATATATCCAGTACTCGCAGAAGTTTCCTCATGCCCTTTGTAATCTCCCCTCCCTGTGTGTGCTCTCCTCTCCTCTCCTCAGGCAGCTAAAGATCTGCTTTTTGTCACTGTAGATTAGTTAGCATGTTCTGGAATTTTATATAAATGGAATCATACAGTATATTCTTTGTCTGCCTTTTTTTACTCCACATAATTTGAGATTGATCCACGTTGTTCAGAAATCAACAATTCATTCCTTTTTATTTCTGAGTTGTATTCATTACATGGATATCCTACAGTTCTTGCTTCACTCACTGGTTGATGGGCATTTGGGTTATTTCCAGTTTTTTTTTTTTTTTAATTTATTTTATTTATTTATTTTTGGCTGCATTGGGTCTTCATTGCTGCTCACAGGCTTTCTCTAGTTGCGGTGAGCGGGGGCTACTCTTCTTTGCGGTGCACGGGCTTCTCATTGCGGTGGCTTCTCTTGTTGCAGAGCACGGGCTCTAGACGTGCGGGCTTCAGTAGTTGTGGCACACGGGCTCAGCAGTTGTGGCTTGCGGGCTCTAGAGCGCAGGCTCAGTAGTTGTGGCGCATGGGTTTAGTTGCTCCGCGGCATGTGGGATCTTCCCGGACCAGGGCTCGAACCCGTGTCCCCTGCATTGGCAGGTGGATTTTTAACCACTGTGCCACCCCGGAAGCCCCAGGTTTTCTTTATTAAACAAAGCTCCTGTGAACATTGTGCATGTGTCTTTGTATGCATTCTTTTTTTCTTGGGTAAAAATCCATCCAGGAGTGGAATGGTTGGATCATACGGTATGTGTATGTTTAACTTTAGAAAGTACTGAACTGTTTTCTTGAGTGATTGTGTCAATTTGCTTTTCCACCAGTATCATGGGAGTTGAGATCGGTTTCTCCACATCCTTTCCAACACTTAGTACGGTCAGTCTTTCTCACTTTAGATATTCTAATAGGTGCCTATTGTATAGTGGTTTTAATTTGTATTTGCCTCATGACTAATGATGTTGAGCATCTTTTCATGTGTTTATTTGCTGTTTGTATATCTCCTTCAGTAAATTGATTCTTCACATTTTTGCCCATGTTAAAATGGGGTTGTTTGATTTGTTATTGGGTTTTGAGAGTTCTTTATATGTTACGGATACAAATTCTTTATTAATGTGGTTTGCAAATACTTGCTACCACTGTGTGGCTTGTCTTTTTATTCTCTTAACGGTGTCTTTTAAAGTGAAATTTAAAATTTAATTCCATTTTGATTTTTTAAAATTTCCTCTTTTGAAGGATTCTTACTGCGTTGTGTGTTGTGATCGTTTGTTCTTGTGTGCTTTCTAGTTTAGTCTTTTATTTCCTGAAGTAATTCTTTCTTTTCTGATTCTTTGCTGTATTCTATTGCTTCGTTTTCTGAGTTTCTCTAATTCTGACTTGTATCATTTTTCTCAATGTGTTTAGCTCATTTTGAAAATAGTGTAAGGTTTTGATCTGTTTCTGAGCAAGTCTTTCTAGCTTCCCTTTGCTGTCTTGAGGGATGTTATTTTGCTCCTTATTCTCCTTTTTTCTTACAACAATTTCATATTAGATTTGACCTTGATACTTTTCTGTTTTGTGTTTTTATGTGAGAATAGTTTTTCTGCACTTTGAGGAGGAGGCATGGTTCAGAGTAGCTGTCCTAACTTCACAGAGTTTGCTCATTATTTTTGTGAAGTGTTGGAATATGGAGCGTTCTTTCTGAAATTTCTAGGCTCTGTTCTATCAATACTTTTATTTGGACCTTGTCTTTCTTTCATCTCTGTTGTCTGTTTCTCTTGTCTTTGGGGTCTCCTCTGGACGGGAGCTCTGGTGGGTCACTTTCAAGGGCTCATGAAGCAAGACTTTGTCCCTTTCAGCCCTCATTGGACGTCCTTTCTCTTCACTTATTACTCTGAGTGGGCAAAACCTATCTCAGTTTCAGCTACTGTTCTCACATTGACCTGCCATGATTTCTTGTGAACACCTGTTGGCTATTTTGTGGTTCTCCTATTTGTAGGCCCTTCCTGTTCACTACGACTTCTGTTTTCTCTTGTACAGATTCTGATAATGGTACAGGTCATGTGACCATAAGTATTTCCTCATTAACTTACATTTTGGGGTTTGTGAGATAACCTTGTCAGGGAGTTTTGTTGTAAATGTTTTTGCTTATTGGTTTTGGGTTTGCTGTCTAGTTACGTTTGATATAAGGGGTTTTGGAGAGATGAAAAATTGTAGCACCTCTGCCATCCTCTCAGAATTACACTATTTAGGAGAACTTTTTCTTTTTTTTTTTTTTAATTTATTTTTGGCTGCGTTGGGTCTTTGTTGCTGCATGCAGGCTTTCTCTAGTTGTGGTGAGTGGGGCTACTCTTTGTTGTGGTGTGCGGGCTTCTCATTGCAGTGGCTTCTCTTGTTGCGGAGCACAGGCTCTAGGCGCGCGGGCTTCAGTAGTTGCGGCGCGCGGGCTCAGTAGTTGTGGCTCGCGGACTTAGTTGCTCCGTGGCATGTGGGATCTTCCTGGACCAGGGCTCGAACCCGTGTCCCCTGCATTGGCAGGCGGACTCTTAACCACTGCGCCACCAGGGAAGTCCCTTAGAGAACTTTTTAAGTCAGTCCCTGTTAAGTTAGTTTCCTTATCTATAAAAGGGAATAATAATAGTACTTCATAGCATGAGTATGTAGTACACGGAAATACACTGCTTCATAAACAGTGTTAACATTATTTATTTACTCAATAAATAGTAATTGTTATTGTGTTGATAATGCTTATATTGAGTCTACTTTTTTTTCTCCCTGCAGTTTCAAACTCTTTGTGTTCAGCAATTTTGAAATACTACTAAGAAAATAAAAGTTACTTAAAAAGTAGTAGTAATCAACAACTGAGATCTGCATTATTATAAATAAAATCTTCTTAAGTCCATGTGACTGTTAGATCCTTCTGTGGCTTTCTTTAGGGAGGGAATTTTGTTTTGTCTAACATAGTATCGAACACTGGAACATTATTTCTAAAATGTCAGTTTCACATACTGCCTTTGGGATTTTTTGCCACATCCTTGTAGTATCTGTATAATTATTTACTTAATGCTCTTTTTGAGGTCAGTTTACTTTTCTTCAGATTTTTTTAAGATGGAAGAATACTACAGATAGAGATTAAGCCCTCATTTGACCCCTCCCCAGAAGTATAATCAACATGTTAATTTCTTCCTCTTAGTCTTGTGAGAAATAAGGAGGTCTGAAACCAGTGGCTTGTTGCATTAGTTATATTTTTCTATGTCATTTTAAAATCTGTAAATACTAAAATATTAATATGAATTACCCATGTGCCATCTAAATTCCTATCATGTATCATTATCACAGTGGTACACAGAGGAAGCACAGTGGATTTTGAGTAGATATTAGTTAAATGGTTGCCCTTTTGCATCTAAATATTTTAGTAACTGCAGTGGTTAAGATAGGAACATGAAGAAAATTGTAGTTTTCATTTGTTTCATCACATCAAACCTGTAAATCTGATGTGTCATGTATGCTGTACAAAATCTACTGTGTGATGCACTGGAAGCTAGATGTGTCAACTCTGTTTTCTGACTGGAATTAAATTCAAATCGTCAATATTTTTGGTGTGCAGGTGAGTTCATATTTTCCATGTTCAGTCCAGTTTTTACTAGTAGTTGGCTAGTCCTCTAATTTCATGAGAGTTAGCGTGTGGTAACGTCATTCTGGGAAGGAGCATGGCTTGATTCTGAAATTAGCTTGTCAGAATTAGCTGTGTGAATTAGGACAAATAATTGGTGAGCTTGTTTCCTCACTTCAGAAATGGGGCTTATACCATGTAGTTGCCTCAGCTTTTGTGAGGACTTGAATAAATGAAAATATGTAGCTATAGATACTAAAATTTGGGAGAGCGTAAAAGTTAGAATTGTCTGTGTGTTGGGCATAAATAGAGTGCATTTGGCTCATGAAACAAGTCTGAGGTACTTAATCTGGTTGGAGAGTCACGAGAGCACAAGACAGACCTGGGTTTGAATTCCCAGCTCTACCACTTAGTTACTCTGTCACCAAGGCCGACTTCTCTGTGCCTTAATTTCCTTATCGTAAGATATGGGAAATAAAGTAAATCCATCTCAAAGGATGTTATGGGGGTTCACTGAGTTTATACTTTATAAGTGCTTAACGCTGTGACTTGTGCATAGTGACAACCCCCTCCTCCCCATAGCTACTATTTTAGTCTCCAGTAAGTCACTTAAATTACTGTGGGCCACACTTCCCTCAGGTACTCAATGAGGAGCTTATAAAAGATGATTTCCAAGTTTCCTTCCATTTCAGAAGCCTGTGGGAGTCTGTGTTGTGGCAGTAGTTACCAGGGATGGTATTGCAGTAACAGTGGTAAAGGGTGGGGCACAGGCACAGTGGTTGTCGTTAAATATCTGCTGATGGTGAAGATGTTACCTCTTGGGAGTATGTTACATAGGTTAGTGCTTTGGAGACAGTAAAAAAATTGAGAATCACTTGTCTGTACTTGGATGAGAGAGACCAGTCAGTGTTACCACTAACTCATGAGAGCCACAAAGCGGTTCCCAGAGTGTCTGTCTTAGTGTTACCTACATGTGTGCCTTTTTATCTATATCCAGAGATCTCTTTGTGCCTGCCAATAAATTGGAGTTCATAATGCTTATGGACTATTACTGGAAGCCTGTCACCAACTTCATGTGGCTTCAAAACATCTTATTAGTAAGAAGATGAGGAATTTATGGTCCAGAATTTACAGTGGTTTCCCTCTGTTCTGTTCTGTGGACTGTAGGTCTTTTACCTTTCTGATATGGGAGTTTATTATTGGGGGGTTGGTGGGTGGGTGGGGGAGTGAGTGAGTGTGTGTGTATGTTTGTGTCTGTCTACCTAAATCAGTATCAATAGCAAAAAAACTTAAATCACTTACTAAAACAGAGTATAGACAGTTGAAGGGGAGAACATTGGCTGTTACTTCATTTAATACATATGCCTGTGAAAGCACTGTACTTTAAAATACCTGATGAATGTGAGAAATGTGTTTTAGATCTTCATTTTTGCTAGGCCTTCAGATGTGTTCAGTTGCTCATCTTTGTTCTCTGTGGTTTCACCCACAGTGATCCTTTTCGTATATCAGGCTGCCTGGGTTTGGCACTTCTTGTAACCACCCTCCGAACTCCATTCCTACCAAAATAGATTGAATATTATTGAGAACATACACCATTGACTGTATAGTGTGTAAGAGCTAATTTAAGTCTCAGTTAGTAAAAATGTAAAATAATAGTAATAGTGACCCATTGCTTTTAAAAGTGCCATATGTGTGGTAGTTCAAGTAGGGCTTTTTTGTTACCACTTACCAGTTTGACTTTGTTGGGGTGGGGTGAGGGGGATAGCTTTATTGTAGAGTGAAGACACACTTGGAGCTGTGTATGTCAAGGTATCTCTGTTGTCTCTCTGCTTATAATCTGCTTGACTCTAGGTTAGCAGGCTGTCCTTAAAATTCAAGTTTCATTGTAACCTATTTGAATGACCATGATGGAACAAGTTAGTCACCTATGCCCTCTTTTCCTCTGTTCCCCAGCTGAAAATATGAATAACAACACTTAGGTCGCAGAGTTTTTGTGAAATAGCTGGCACTCAGCAAATCTTAGATGCCTTGTTTATATACTGTGATATAAAAAATAAAAATTCATAGTAAAAATAACATGTATTTAATACCAGTTTTGATACTTAAAAGTTTTTGCAGCTTACTGAAATGAAATCCTAAGAATGAAAACATACTGACGAGTAACAGTGATCTGTTTTCAGGTCCAAGAGTTCCCTAATCTCATCAGGCTTCTTTATGCTTGTGACTGAGCTAGCTGTTCATTTTACTTGCCAAAACTTTGCTTCAGCTATTATCGTTTCCTTCTTTCCTGTAGCCAGGTCTGACTTAGACTGTCTCAGACGTGCGTACCTGTACTTGTACTATCTCCCTATGATTTGTCTGGGCTCCCTGCAGGGGGTGGAGCCTCTTGAGTATTTTGACTCTTTTAAATCTTATTCTCCTAATGTTATTTTTTGTTGTATGTGGTGCTTGTGAGTACTTCTACCTAGTTAGAGTCTTTGATTGATTGTAAAGTGGTGAATCAGAAATCTTTAAGGGACTAGGATTTTCACATAAGAACTCCTGTTTTGGGTTATCGGGTTTTTTTCTTCCTAAAAGGCAAACTTTTTTTTTTTTTTAACATAAGGGTTATATTTTTATTTATTTATTTATTTTTGCTGTGTTGGGTCTTCGTTTCTGTGCGAGGGCTTTCTCTAGTTGTGGCAAGCGGGGGCCACTCTTCATTGCGGTGCGCAGGCCTCTCACTATCGCGGCCTCTCTTGTTGCGGAGCACAAGCTCCAGACGCGCAGGCTCAGTAATTGTGGCTCACGGGCCCAGTTGCTCCGCGGCATGTGGGATCCTCCCAGACCAGGGCTCGAACCCATGTCCCCTGCATTAGCAGGCAGATTCTCAACCACTGCGCCACCAGGGAAGCCCCCTAAAAGGCAGACTTTTAATGAACGATTCTTTTGTGCCAGACACTATCAAATGTTTCGTATGCCTACCCTAATTTAATCTTCACTACTATTCTTTGAAGTAGGTGTCTCCTTTTTAAAAATAAGGATACTGAGGCTTGCAGAACTTAAATAATTTTGATTGTGCAGCTGGTGAGTGACAGAATTGGGACTTAAACTCAGCCATTCTGACTTCAACTTCTCCCATAACCAGTACTTTATACCACTTGTCACTTGTTCAGTTGTCTTCTCACATCTTTCCTGTTTACTGTAGCTATCTTAGAATCGTTACAAAACTACTTAGAATTTGAAGCTATGCATTTGGTAGGAATCTATTACTGCTGTTATTTTTGTAAATTCTAAGACTTTCATGCTGCTTACCTAAGCCAGATCCCACATACCTGTCCACCCCTCCTTTCCTTGTGCTACGGTATAATGTGACCTTCTAGGCACTGACACCACAGGTGGTTTCCTGGGGGAGGGATTGTGGCAAGTATGGGGAGGTTGGGTGTGGTGGTTTGTGGTTTAAGAAAAACTATGTTAGGGGATATTTATTGAAAGGGTCAGTAAGGTAGGTGACTTGATGTACCCTAACATTTGTGATTTTGATCATTTTCTGGTGACCCTAAATGCTGAAACCTTTCAGTAATTGTAATTTTGCAGTATACATATGAAGCATATAGGTGATGAACTGATGTATGTATTTTATAGGTGGAATGTGTAAGCCTCTTTAATACGTGCATCTTGGATTTGTTATTCTGTCACCCCAAAATCTTACCTTTGCAGTATTGGGAGATAGGTGATAATATTTACAGGTGATGAAACGAGAAACTACATATTATAGAAGGATTTGAAATTTGAGATATGTAAGAGGTCTTACAGGTGTATTTGTAATTTTTGCACTGTTGTGTACTGCTGGGAAGGCGGGTGAGGTAGCTTTTTTATTAACAACAAAATATTTCTATTCAGAATTGTTTGTGGTAAAGTGAATTTAATATTTCTGGAGATAGTTTTATTCTGGTCTTATTTTAGGGATATTATTCATGAGGACTCCAGGGTAACTTTTGAGATTGTGGGTATTTATTTTCTCACAGTGGTTCTTTAAGTGGAGACTAGTCCGCCTTTTCTAGGGCCTTTGCACATTAAGAGTATTTCTGCAAGGAGTAATCTTAAATGTAGATAGAATGTGGCCTGGTTTTCTTTTTTCCCCAGTGAAGACTGTTGGTGAACCCTGGGTTTTCCTGTTAATAAGCTGTTGTAAGACAGGTTGTCTTTCTCTTGCTCCTGTATAGCTATTAATACCTCTCTAATCTTGTCCTAACTGTTCATATTAGAGGGTTCATGAGGATAATACCTTGTTACCTTGTCATCCACTTTTCTTGTAAGTATTGTCTGTGGCATTTGGTTTTGCTATCTTAGTTGCTCTAGCATATGGCAGAAGTGAATGCCACAGCTAGGATTTGGCCACTTTAAAAAATTCCAAAATATTGATATTAGGTGAGTATATGGACAGGTGGTAAATATAAATACTTGTAGAACTTTTAGTGTTTCTAAAAGTATCTTAAATATGGAGAATATATATATGCTTTTAAAATTCACATCTCCATATTGGTTAACAAGAAGTTTGGTGAGAATAACTGCATTTTGAGTTTAATGGATCACATAAATTAAATAATTATTATTGTGCCCATAATATGAAAAAACTCATGTACAAAGATTATGGAAATTAATACTCCTTTAGATAAGCCTGTCTAGTTTTAAAAGTTTTTTATTACAAAAGTGCTCTCAGGAAAAAAGAAAAATCAAACTAGACTGTTGTTAACCTGTTTCATGTATATTCTTAATAGAATTTTTCTATGCGTATATGTGTATATATGTTAATTCTTTTTAAAAATATATCATACTTCTACAATTCGTGTATCTCTTATTGGAACACATCATTTTTTTGGGTTGCATAGTATTCCATCATTTTGGCTGTATTGTAATTCATTTAATCTGTTCACTTTGATGGTCTTAAAGATTGTTTACAGTTAAAACAATGCTTAAGTGAGCATAATTATGTTGGCACAGATGCAAGAATGGGATTTATGGGTTGGACTTTATGTGCATTATTATCTGGCCTTCAGAAATCTTTTTTGTTTCAACATATGCCTATAGAAACAGTGTATCAAAGTTACCTGTCCAGTATCAGCACTGAACATAATTAGCCTTTTAAGTCTGAAAATCTGATAGATGAAAAATGGTATCTCATTTTAATTTGCTTTCTTTTATTTTATGCCAGCATCTTTCCATTTGTTTATTGCTATCTGTAGTTTTCTGTCTCCCTCATTTATTAAGCTATGATTTGTTCCTTCGTTTTTTTTGCTAGATTTTTATTGATAAAATAATAGAGTACCTTGATAAAGTTAACTTCTAAATAAGTTATACTTTTGTTGTGTTAGGAATAATTTGAGTTTAAGACAGTCTCAAGGACTTCGTTGGTGGTGCAGTGGTTAAGAATTCACCTGCCAGTGCAGGGAACATGGGTTCGATCCCTGGTCCGGGAAGATCCCACATGCCGCTGAGCAAGTAAGCCTGCAAGCCGAAAGTACTGAGCCCGCGCGCCTAGAGCCCGTGCTCCGCAACAAGAGGAGCCACCACAGTGAGAAGCCCGCGCACCGCAACGAAGAGTAGCCCCTGCTCGCCGCAACTAGAGAAAGCCCGCGCACAGCAACAAAGACCCAATGCAGCCAAAAATAAAATTAAAAAAAATTCTCATTCTTAAAAAAAAAGAAAAAGACAGTCTCAAGCAGCAAGTTGTTTAAAAAGGATGGTCTAGACTCTGGCATGTATCTGTGTTTTTATTCACATTCTAAAGACAGGTAGGCATATTTATCAGTAAAAGAAACTTCAAATACAAAGTATGAGCAATGTCTTTCATTTTTATGACTGTATTTGAAATTTTGTCCTGGTAAATCCCCCCCCACCACCGACATGTGGTCCTGGTCTATTTATTTGTAAATAGGCCAAAACAACCAGTTAGTTTGAGAGAAAAAAAAACAAAACAAAACTACATTCTGTCCTTAGGTTGGCTGAATACTGAAAACACGCTGAGATCTCAAAAGTGTCATAAAGTCCTAGTCAAGCAGAAGAAATGAAAATACTATCCCCAAAAAGAGACGTATCTTAAGATTGTTTCCTACTATCTTAAAATTAGTTTTGAATAAATACATACTTTTATTTAAATGTAAGTAAAATACTGATGGTGTCTAAGTAAAAGTAACTGAAGATGTGTGAGATTTTTGAGATGTGGGATTTTTCTTCAAATTTGCATTTAATTCTGTAATATTTATTTCACTTTCTGTTTCAATAATTCTTAACAGTGGTTCTCAACCAGGGGTGACAATGTCTGGAGACGTTTTTGGTTGTTACAAGTGGGGGACGCAACTGGCATATAGTGTGAAGCCAAGAATGCTACATTGCACAGGATAACACCCGACGACAAAGCGTTATCAGACCCAAAATCTCAGTGCTGAGGTTGAAAGATTTCTGTTTCATAGGAAAAAGCATACGTTAAGCTTTAAAAAGTGTCTAATAGTTTTGTTCTGTGACCTGTGAAATAAAAACAGTGATGGGTATGATAAGACCATCAAGGTCCTTAACCAAGGCTTCTAGTTTTATTGATACCTTTCAGGATTCTATTTGACAAACTTAGAAAAGTCTGATTTTGGGAAATAAATACTACTTATTGAAGATTTGATAGTTTAATTAAAGTGTTCTCTTCCCTGATTTTCAGTTAAGATGAAAGTCCCAAATGTTTTGCCTTTTATCTAATCAAATATTGTCTAGAACTCTTTCTCCTTGCTGGTCATACTCAGAGCACTTTTGACGTTAGATATGTGGCAATTCTGTGATACCACCTGAGTCTCCGACAATTCAGTAGTGCCATTTTCTACTTGGAGTTAGCATCATATCTCACATGTGAAGGGCTTAGTCCCACAATACTGCCGCCTACCTACCCCCTTCAGACACCAGTCACAGGTCCAGGTTGTTATACCTGTGTTTCTGACCAGCAGGCTAAAAATTAGAGGTTTCTATGACCCCTTCCTCAGGTTCTGTTAATTTGCTAGAGTGGCTCACAGAACTCAGGAAGTTTACTATCTAGATTATTCGTTTACTAATATTACACAGGATGTTAAAGGTTATGAAGGAGTAGCCAGATGAAGAGATACATAGGGTGAGGTCCAGAAGGGTCCTGAGCACAGACGCCTGTGGAGTTTGGGTGCACCACCCTCCCGGCATGTGGATACATTCTTGCTCACCAACGCAGAACCTCTCTGATCCCCATAGTTGATAGATGTTTATGGAGGCTTCATCAGGTGGGCATGATCGATGATTAATTCCACTTTTAGGCCCTCTCCAGAGAATGACAGTGGGAAGTGGGGTTGAAAGTTCCAAGCTTCTAATCATGACTCCATCTTTCTGGTGACCAGCCGCCATCTAGGAGCCTACCAAGAGTCAGAGTTGCCTCATTAGAATAAAAGACATTTCTATCACCCAGGAAATTCCAAGGGATTTAGTAGCTCTGTGTCAGGAACTGGGGCCAGTGACTAAATATTACAACAGAAGATTCTCCTAGGGCCTTTATTTTCAAGGGTTTTAGGAGCTCTGTTAGGATCTGGGAGCAGAGAGCAGTATGCATGGTTCTTATTACTGCACAAATATATCCATTAGCTAGCTTCATTGGACCATTCTTATATGCGTAGGGGAGAGAGAGAACCTTTAATTTCTCCCTTCATTGGTGGATTGCTAGCTTTGTGTCTTAATTAACTGTTCTGCATATACCTAATCTGTAATTACCCATGAACTCTGCTGACTGATAGCTTGGCAGCTGTGTGTATGTCACAAAGTCACAGGCCACTACACAACTGGTCAGTACACCAATGGGACATTAGTGGCAGCAGTGTTGACCACTTCTCCCACCTCCAAAGGAGTTAGCTGCCATAGCCACCCCCTGCATACTGTCTTTGAAAGGGAAGGGTTAAATTGAGCCTGGAACAGGTGAGAAAGATTTCTCTCATTTTTCAGATTTAACTGTGTGTTAAAGTGAGGACTTTCTTCATTACTCATGCATTTCACAGTCTGACAAGATGAGAGAAATTGGAAGCACAAAGTAGAGAGGTCTACCAAACCTGCATATTTTAATGTAATTATTAATAATACTTCATTAAATACGATACACATGGTAAACTGGGCAGAACGCCAGGTGTAGACTAGGACTGTTCTAACTAGGATGTATTGTCTCTGTTTCCTTTGAATTCTCCCTTGTATAGCATTACTAGTTTGTATCATTCATTCTTATACTTTTATCCTATTAGTTAGGCAAATACTGTTTTATACTTTAAACTGGTTTCTTGATCTGGGCTTCTTTTACCTTTCCAATGTGTCTCTTGCCACTGTATGTAACTTTGCCAAGTGACTTGCAGTTCACTGAGTATGCAGTGCTCTATTTTGCTAGTATTAAATTCTAATAGCATCTGTTTTTTAAAAAAATTTATTTATTTATTTTTGGCTGCGTTGGGTCCTCGTTGCTGCGCGCGGGCCCACTCTAGCTGTGGCGAGCGGGGGGCCACCCCTCACTGCGGTGTGCAGACCCTTCACCGCAGTGGCCTGTCCCTGTTGCGGAGCAGGGGCTCCAGGCTCCCGGGCTTCAGTACTTGTGGCGCAAGGGCTCAGCTGCTCCCCGGCACGTGCGATCTTCCCGGACCAGGTCCCGAACCCGTGTCCCCTGCATTAGCAGGCGAACTCCCAACCACTGCGCCACCAGGGAAGTCCCTCTAATAGCATCTTTCTGTTTGTTGCTTCTGACATTTTTCCTCATGGGATAACTTCAACTTGTCTTTTTTTTTTTTTTTTTTAAATTTATTTTATTTATTTATGGCTGTGTTGGGTCTTCATTTCTGTGCGAGGGCTTTCTTCTAGTTGTGGCAAGCGGGGGCCACTCTTCATCGCGGTGCATGGGCCTCTCACTATCGCGGCCTCTCTTGTTGCGGAGCACAGGCTCCAGATGCGCAGGCTCAGTAATTGTGGCTCACGGGCCCAGTTGCTCCGCGGCATGTGGGATCTTCCCAGACCAGGGCTCGAACCCGTGTCCCCTGCATTGGCAGGCAGACTCTGAACCACTGCGCCACCAGGGAAGCCCCTTCAACTTGTCTTTTAACACTGTTCAAATACATACGGATCTCCTGAGAAGCTCTCTTGGATTTCCTTTTCTCCATAGAAACTACCATATTTATGACACGCATTGATCATATTTTCTATTAGTCTGTTTCCACTTGTGGTTCTATAGGCTTTGAGCGTGCTGAAATTGCCTTGCCCAAAACGTGGCACAAAGTTAGGAGCTGGATTAAATATCTAAATGGGAGAAAAATAATCTTGTCTTCATCTATTAAAGAAATATTCTTTTCTTACTTTAGAAAAAAATAGAAAATATTATTGGTATCAGAATTTTGAGCATTGTGTATGTGTGAAAATTCTGAGTTTGCTTGCTTTCTGTCTTCCCTTTTTTTTTCCTGTGTCCAGATTCTATTTATTCTTTGTCAGTTTTGCTTGTTTTTACGCCTCCCTAGATTTTAAAACAAGATAGTAATCTTGCCTTTCTAAAGTCTTCATTTTACCATCTTCTACTCTGTGTGGGTACCTTTTTTTTTTAATGGTTTCATCAATTGGCTTTTTTTAAAAAAAAATTATTTATTTAATTATTTTTAGCTGTGTTGGGTCTTCGTTTCTGTGCAAGGGCTTTCTCTAGTTGCAGCGAGCGGAGGCCACTCTTCATCGCGGTGCGCGGGCCTCTCACTGTCGCGGCCTCTCTTGTTGCGGAGCACAGGCTCCAGACGCCCAGGCTCAGTAGTTGTGGCTCATGGACCCAGTTGCGTCATGTGGGATCCTCCCAGACCAGGGCTCAAACCCGTGTCCCCTGCACTGGCAGGCAGATTCTCAACTGCTGTGCCACCAGGGAAGCCCAGCTTTCTTTTTCTTTTTTTTAAAGTATATTTATTTGTTTGTTTGTTTATTTTTGGCCACGTTGGGTCTTCGTTGCTGTGCGTGGGCCTTCTCTGGTTGCGGCGAGTGGGGGCTACTCTTCGTTGCGGTGCGTGGGCTTCTCCTCGCGGTGGCTTCTCTTGTTGCGGAGCACAGGCTCTAGGCACATGGGCTTCAGTAGTTGCAGCATGCAGGCTCTATAGTTGTGGGTTGCTAGCTCTAGAGCGCAGGCTCAGTAGTTGTGGTGCACGGGATTAGTTGCTCTGTGCATGTAGGATCTTCCCGGACCAGGGATTGAACTCGTGTCCCCTGCTTTGGCAGGCGGATTCTTAACCGCTCCGCCACCACCAGGGAAGTCCCTGTATGGGTACTTTAATATAAGTATTATTTTTTCTACCAAGCTAGGCCCTTAGAGGCCATAATTTGTTTTTTGATTATTATATGCTTCTGTATTATATGTCACTGTTCCTTCAAAGTAGTAGACTTGCTGTCTTAGCTTGGGCTACTGTAAGAAAATACCGTAGACTGGATGGCTCAAACAACAGAAATTATTTTCTTACAGTTATGGAGGCTGGAAGTCTGAGCTCACAGTGCTGGCATGGTTGGGTTCTGGTGAGAACTCTTCCTGGCTTGCCCAAGGTCACCTTCTTGCTGTGGCCACACATGGAGGGGGGTGGGGCCTGGGGGACTGCTCTCCTGCCTGCCCTCCACACCCCCCATTTTTTATACTAAAAGTAGTAGTCCCATCAGGAGGGTGTTACTTTCAGGACCTCACTCATACCTGATTGTCTCCCAAAGGCCTTATTCTCAAATACCATCACACTGTGGGCTAGGGGCTTCAACATAAAGAATTTGGGTGGACACAAACACATTCCGTAATGTTCGCCAATGATTTGTATGTCTTTTTATATTTACTGATTACATTCAGATATGGATTGTTTTATGCAGATGTATTCTTAAAAATTTTGATGTTAACTGAGTTTTATGAAGTAAACATTTTAGGTGTACACTGTTAAAAAGAAAGTGGAAGGAAAAGGGGCTGGGATTTATTGAATGCATACTATGTGATAGTAAATGCATATTATGTGACATTTTATGTAAAAAATGCTGGTGTGAAATTTTCGGAATGCAGAGGTTTCCTTGTTATATACTATTCAAGTTAGTTTTTGTGTAATTTCTGTGTATCAAGTTTGCTTAAGTTCCTTCAAATCTCTATTGAGATGTCAACAAATGATTATTGAGCATATATTCTGTACTGGGTACTGTGCTAGGTACCTTGGGATGCACTGGTGAGCACACAAACCACAGTCCGTTATAGTGTTTATTATTTTAAATGTGTTATATTTCATTTAATATTTTGCTCACCGCTTTTATCAGTATTTGCCGGTATAAACTATGTTAAGTTTATCTTTAAAATTAGGACTGGGGAAACTTAAAAATGTAGTTCCTTAAGAGAGTAATTTTTTTCAGTTGATCCTTAAGTCAGCATATGCTATAAGCCTAAGAGTAATCTGATATCAATAATTATCATTTTTGATATACATTTCTATTTTTAAGTTTTGGGTGGGGAGGTGAAAGCTTTAGTGTCAAGTAATACTAGCTTCATAATGTGTGAAGTGCAGTAGAGCTTGGTTAGATTCGATGGGAATAAAATTGAAATTGCTTTAAGATGTTGCTTTTTGAGTTTTTTCTGCTATGTATATAAATTCCAGATATACCTCAAAATTTTGACATAATTACAAATTTTATTAAATTAATAGTTTAAGCCTAGAATCTCTTTGCTACCCAGAAAGACGTTTTAAAATTAATTTTTTGTAAATATTCCTCATCAGCGTGTGTTTTTTCCACGTTTTAATATCTTTGAAAGTGAATGTCTTGCAAACGTTAATAGTGTCCTAGTTTTCTTAAAATAATGGAGAGTCTTACAGTTGCTCCTGATTTAGATTTGATTAATACAGTGTTGTTAGCTCTTTGAAGGTTTAGGAAAAGTACATATTTAAATGTTTTGGATGGGTAGTAGAGACAGTTTGGAAGAATTATTTTAAAAGAAAGGCTTCTGAGTTTACAGTGTAAGTAGATTGATTTAAGTGTTGGCATGTTTCAAGTAAGAAAAGATTTTAAACATTTTAAAAGTATATTCCTTTTATATTTAGTTGGTAGTCTTTAAAAGTTGGTATGAGGCTTTGTGGATAAAATCATATTCTTGTTTGTGATTGATTGAAGGTTTTGCTTTTTGAAACATTGTAGTTGAACTGTACAAAAACTTCAAATTATAGAATCGCATTAATGGAATGAAGTTTTCTAAATGTGGTAATTTTTAAAATTACTGAATTTGGTATTGGTGTGAGGCATAGTGTTGAGAAATGTGGCCGAGTATTTAAAATGTTTTTTTTTTAAATTATAAGATCAGGATAGGGTACCTTATTTAAAACAATTTGAACATTGCAGTATTTCATAAAAGAAGTGAAAATCACTCCCATTTCTGTGCCCCCAAATACGCTTAATATTTATATGCTTCAGTAAAATAAAAAAGGAGAATTTAATAGTAGCTTTAAAAAAAGTCATCTGAAAAAACTAAAGCACACTTGAGCAAACCTTTGTGTTCTGAGGAATTAAATTCACATTTTTCAGGCATATGTGAAAAAGAAATGCCAGTAGCCCTTTACAAATGTAATTGGATCAACTTTGCTTTTTAGTTTCCAGTTCGAATGTTTTTATTACAAAGTTTCACCATTCGTGGTTTAATTTTTCTAAATTTGTAATTTCACTGACTAAGCAATTAATTACACTTTTTATACCTTTAAAAGGCGAAAAGCTCACATTGAAAAAAAATTTGAAGATATGATTGGCTGAAAGCAACCTTTAGTCTTTCAAATTCATAAATACATACATTTATAAATTCAGATCTAATTTCTAATGTAGGAAAATCAAGCTTTAGGGCCAATGCAGGAGCATTTATGTATTTTGAAGGCCTAGGATATTTATATTGGAAAAAGATAAAATTCACCAAACTATAGTCAGTGTTGAAGTTCTGATAAAGAAGAAAATAGCCATAAAATGATGTGTCATAAAGAGATTTTCAGTGTGTATAATGACATGCCAGATCTTTGACATTCTGGAGTTACATGTGGAGAAATTTAAAACCCCAGTTCTCTGAATACCGTGGGTATTCTGCTAGACTGAATATTCAAATGGCTCATTTGGGAAAGCCCACTCAGACTTAAATTAATATACTAGGATCACAGCATTTTAAATTAGACAATATAAGAAATAAACTTTTAAGTTGTAATTTGAAAATCCAGAAGAGCCTTTTTTTCACAGCTCAGATTTCTGCTTAAAGCTAGGACATTAAAGATTTAATTCTGAAGGAATCTTTAGCTTTTTGAAAGCATCAAATTAATTTAAAACTTTTTTGCTTGAAAGCAACGCAAACTGATTCTGGTTCACGTAAGCCCAAAAGAAAACAAGAAGAGAAAGAAAGATTTATTGGAAGAATATTGAGGTAGCACTTGGAATCAAAGTTTGACCTATATCACCAAGCCAGTGATGAGGATGGGGTACTTCAGGGCATCAGCAGTAGAAGTTGCTGGACATGTTTTTTAGGTTCCTGCCAAAGGGGTGACTTAGTTCCAATAAATTCCTGTTCCTCCCTATTTCACATTTCTGGGGGAGAGCATCCAGTTGGCCCACCCCAGGATTAATTCACTTTTAGAAGGGGAGCAGGTGGTGTGGTTAGGGAAGCAGCTGGCTACTGGAGGTCAATCCTTGTATTATTCTGGGAAAGTGGGGAACCAGTTCATTGGTATATGCTGTAACCAGCGTATATGCATATGCAGTACCCCCAATTCATCATACAGGTAAAGTGTATTAAACTTATCTCACAGTTGTGAGGTTATAACTGTGACTTACATGTCAGCAGGAAGTGTCTTTGACCTTTAAGGATCTAGATGAAGTTGGAACTAACCCCTGTTCTATTATTGAGAAATTCAGTATACTTACCAACCTCTCTGAATTGCTGAAACGCTTAATTATGATTTAAAGCTGCAGCTTTTGCTAAGTTAGTTTCAAAGTGTTTTCATGACAAAGACAGTTCCCTCCCAAAAGAGAAATTCTGTTATATGATTCTTAGCTTCCTAAGATTCCTAACCTGATCTTGTAAGGAAAAAAAGACATAGAACTAGTGATCATGGTCTGGGGCAGAATATAATAGTTGTTTTAAGGGAGTTACACATTAAATGCTTTGGGAACGGTAGAGTCAGAGGTTGATTTCTGGCAAGGAGAATTAGGCAGAGCTTCATGGTATAAGAGACATGCTTAGTCCAGCTAGAAGGAACAGTGAACAAAGAAATAGGAAAGATGCAGGACTATGAAGGTAGATTTGTGATAGATCAGAGAGTGTCTTGCTGTTGTATAGAATTTTGCATTTACAAAGACTTTACAAGGTATTGATGATTTTTGAGCAAGGGAGAGATAGAGCTTTGCCTTGGCAAACTTGGGAGTTAGGGCAGTCACTCAGGAGGCTATTACAGGAGTTTAATCTAGAGGAAATGAGAACCTGAAATAGGGTAGTGTTAGTGTGAATGGACATGAGGATTCACAGACCACATAAGGTTATGGTTCTTTAGACAATGTCTATCCATCATTCCCATCTTGCTTGAGTTTCTGTATAGGCTTTCTAAATAGTTTCCTAACTGGAGTTTTACTTTCCCTTTCTAGAAAGTCTGTCTAATCTATGCTCTTAGCAGTGGTTGTGCTACAGTGTAAATATGTTCTTCCCATAATTAAAATCCTTATGCACCTTTCCCCTTGCTCAAATTAAAGTTTAAGATCATTGTAATGATATTTAAAATGATCATTTCTCTACTTGTTGTCCCCCAGTTTTGCTTCCTTTGTTTTTCTGCTCTCCTAAACTACTTACAGTTCTCTGGTGGATCATGCTCCCTCATCTTAGTGCCTGTGCCCATATTGTTTCCTCTCCTTGGAACAAAGACCTTTCTTTTCCTTTTTGCTCATCTTTTAAGAGATATACTAAGGGTCTGGGAAGCTTTCCTTGACCCTGGGTTAGGTGTGCCTTAGTCTGCTACAGTACTTCATGATTGCTTCTATCATTTTATGTGTATTTTGTTATGTTATTATTTTTTGTTTAGATTGTGAGTTCCCTGAAGGCAAGTAGACTTTTTAAAATCTTTTCCCACTACAGTGTAGCTTAGAGATGCATATTTGTGGGGTTTTTTTTTTTTCCCTTATACTTTTCCTATAACTAGATGTATTGACTTATTAAGAGTATAGATTCTGAAGCCAGAGTGCCTGGGTTGAAGTTTTAGCTCTGCTACTTACTTGCTATGAACCATGGGCAAGTTGTTTAACCACTTTATTCTTAGTTGCTTTATTGATAATAAAATGGGTGAAATAATACTACCTGACTCGTGGGTTGTTGTGAGCATTGAGTTATTAAGTACAAAATGCTTAGAACAGTGTTTGACATTAGTGGTTATGTGCTTGCTGCTATTACTATTAAGCATTGCAGTTCAAATACGAATCTATGCTCCTATTGCTAAAACAATTGCACATATAATACTTCCCAAATCTGCTTGGAAAGTGGTATTTTTCTTTCTGATTTCTTTTTTTCCACTGTAGGTGGGTTGTGAATATTATTCCAGAGTAGGCTTCAGGATGTTTACCAAATAATTATTGAGCACTTATTTTTTGCCATACATATTGTTGGTACTTGTGATATGTACTGGTCAACAAATATGTGAGCAGATAGATAAATATAATAAATAACATTTTGTATTATGTTACTAGATTGTAAGGGCAATGGAAGAATAAGAAAAATGGTAAGGGAAATGAGAGTTTAAGGGTGGAGAGGTAGTTGTACTTTTAAATAAGGTGGTCAGAGTAAGCCTCATTTTGAAGGTGACAGTTGAGCGAGATAGGAAGTTGGCCATGCATATATTTAGTAGAAGAGCATTCCAGGCAGAGGACTTCCAGTGCAAAGGCCCTTAAGAAGGAGTGTCTCTCACCTTTTTGCAGACTAACAAAGGTGGCCACTGTGGCTGGAGTAGACTGACCAAGGAGAGGAAATCAGAGAGGTTAAAGAGGATTGGGGTCAAATCATGTAGGCAATGTGGACTATGGTAAGGACTTTTTAGACTTTACTCTGAGTGAAATCAGGAGCCACTGTGGAGTTGTGAGTTGAAAAGTGACATTGTCAGACTTAAGTGTTAAGAGAGTTGTATGAACGGCTGTGCTGACAATAGACTTTAGGTAAAGTAAACTAGAAGCAGTAGTTATTGAAGATAATAATGTTTTTGAAGAGATGGATTAAGTGGTAGCAGGAGGTGGTGAGAATTAGTCAACATTTTTAATACATTTTGAAGGTGCAGCTGGCAGGATTTCCTGAAGATAGGGTGTGGTGTGTGAGAGAAAAAATGGAGTCGGGAATGACTCCGGTTTGCCATAGCAGCTAGAAGGATGGAATTTCTTCACACCTGAAATGGGAAGAGATGTGGGAGGAGCAATTTGTGGGAAAGACCAGCAGTTCACTGTTGGACATGCTGAATGCTATTTTGACGTGGAGCAAGTGGTTGAATGGGTGAATGTGGAGATCCGGAGATTTCATGGGCAAATAGTATTTAAAACCTCCAGACTTGACAGTATCACCAAGTGTAGACAGAGAATTGATTGGTTGAGCTTTGGATTACTCCAGCATGGAGCATTTTGTGAAACCAGAAAAGGACAATGAGTAGGAAAGATCAGCAAGTTAAAAGACAGTATCAGAAAGTAATTAAGGAAAAAGGATCAACTGTGTGAAGTACTCTTTATAGGCTGTTAAGATGAGGTGTGAGAAATCGTTGGATTCAGCAATATGGAGGTAATTGATGACCTTGATTAGAGCAGATTAATTTTAGTGGTGGGACTGAAAGCTTGTTTGGAGTGGGTTTGAGGGATAATGGGAGGGAGACAACTATTTCAAGGAGTTTTCCTTCAAAGGAGAGCAAATAAATGATGGGGGAACTAGGAGGGTAAGTGGAGGGAAGAACAAAATTTTGAGATGGGAGAAATATAAATGTATTTGTAAGGTAGTGGAAAGGATCCATTAGAGATTTAAAAAGTTGATATGTGATAGAAGAAAGGGGAGAATTACACAAGTGATGCTCTTGAGTAGGTGTGCAAATGGAGAATCTGGCATGTAAGTAGATGAGAACATGGGTACTTTATAACAGGTGGGAATTCGGGGTGTGCATGAGCCTACTAGTAGGTGGATAAATGTGGTGGGACTCTGGAAATTCAAGGTCATTAAGTGTGACAGAGTGAGGGAGAGCTCAGTGGGGGTTTGAGGAGAGAGAAGATATGAAGTAGTTACCTAGAAGAGTCTGGGAGTGAATAAACTAGGGAAATAAAATATTAATCTGGTAGTGTACTCGAAACAACCCAGCATAGTGGTGCATTTTTCTTTAATTTTGTGTTTGTGCCCATGTGTGGTGCTGTGTAGGCACAGATTTGGTGGGGATTGCATTTTAACCTACTAGTAAAGTTGATTTTGTGAGTACAGTGAAGCCAGAGAGGGGCCAGAGAATCAGCTGTATGCAAGGGGATGACTAATGTTTAATGATTAATTATAATTTAATCTTGATAATGAAGGTGGTGAGGGACAGTAAAAAGGTGGTAGGATCAATGGATTGGAGGTACTGGTAGAGTCAAAGAATTTTTGCAGTAAGTGCAATATATTTAAATATCTTCCAGTTCAGAACTATTAAAAATATGACTAGCTAAGGTTTGACAAAGCTGGGTGATGTGTAGGGTTTTTTTTTCCTGTTCTAAATTCTTACGTTAGCTAAAATATTACATTTACTTTTTAAAAGGAAATAATTTTGTGAATGGGTGAAGAAGGAATATTGGGTAAATTTTCTCCTTTCTCTAATAGAAGGGAATAATTAAAGAGGCTCTAGAAGTGCTCTTAGGCTGGAGAGATTGCCTCAATTTGTTATATATCTGTTATGTGAGAGTATATAAGATAAGCCCAACCATCTTATGCCCTAAAAGAGGTCTTTCTCACTGTCCCAATCCATTCTTACACCTGGAAAGCCGTTTGGAAAACTCTGCATATTTCTACAATATTACTCAGATGTTCTCCACATCCTGAGTTTCTTGAGGACAAACAGCCATTGACTGAGTGCTTACTAGGTGTCAGCCACTTTGCTAAGCAGTCTGCTTACACTAATGTAATCCTCACAGCAGTTCTGTGAAGTAGATACTGTTACCTCCATTTTAGAGATGGGAAAGAAAGGGAGTCTGGAGTTATCTCTCTTAGGTCATACAAATGAAAAAGTGGCTGAACTAAAATTTGAACCCAACCAAGCTTTCAGACTCTAGCACCAGTGCTTTTTAAATGTGAACAGCTGGGTTATATTGCTGCACTATATCAACTCCTAAAGGGATATGTGGTTCTGTTTCTTTGTTTTCCTTTTTTTTTTTTTTTTTTTTTAAGATTTTAATTTATTGATTCATTGCTATGTTGGGTCTTCGTTTCCGTGCAAGGGCTCCCTCTAGCTGCGGCAAGTGGGGGCAACTCTTCATCGCGGTGCGCGGGCCTCTCACTATCGTGGCCTCTCTTGTTGCGGAGCACAGGCTCCAGACGCGCAGGCTCAGTAGTTGTGGCTCACGGGCCTAGCCGCTCCGCGGCACGTGGGATCCTCCCAGACCAGGGCTCGAACCCACGTCCCCCGCATTAGCAGGCAGACCCTCAACCACTGCGCCACCAGGGAAGCCCCACCAATGCTTTTTAATTTTTTTTTTTTACCATGTGATTTTTACTTTCATCGAAGTTTTACATGCACAGGATTTAGGGAGTTTATTAATATAACAAAGGGAACAAAAAAAGTCTTCTGTGTGCTTTCCTTTTTTTCCCTATTCCCTAGAGATAACCACTTTAAAATCATTGTTTTCTTGGGGGAAGGGGTGTTAATCTGCCTATTTCTAAGTTACAGTCTTAGAAAATCACTTTTTTCTTTAAATTTTTAGAATTAATTATTGATTTCATAATAATTGCAGTGAGGATGTAGTTTTTTTTATCTGCTCTCCTTCAGACATACATACTTCTCACTTCCATTGCCCAGTGTCTTCAGTATAATTATATTGAAAATTTGGTCAGCTCAGCATTTGTTACATTCATTGTCTCAGTGAATGCTATTTTTTCCATTTAATTTTTTGTATACTTATGGCTAATTCCACCCCAAACTTTAGTTGTTTAGATCTCATTGCAAAATATGACATATTAGGTCTTCTACCAATTCTATATTTTTAAAAAATCTCTTGTGGAGCCTTCTTAACTGCTCCATTCTGGAGTGGTTGCTCTTAGACCTGCCTTATTCCTCCGCTCTTGGAATCTGCCTTTATCATTATTCTGAAATTCACTTTCTCGTCTTGGGTCTTTAGTTTCCTTGATAGCATGTTACATGCTCGCTCTTGGTTTACTTCATTGTTTTGGTGGACTGAGAGAAAGCATGATAGGAAATACATCTTTTTTTGTACTTTCAACGTCCGAAAATGTTTTTTTTCCCCTACCCATTTACTTAAATGGATAGTTGGGGTACAGAATTCTAGGTTGAAAAGAGTTTTTTTGAATTTTAAAGGCATTTTCCTGTTGCTTTCTTCCTGCACTGTTGTTAAGTCTGAAGCCCTGTATGTGACCTGTTTTGTATCTCTGGAGTTTTGCAGGATCTTCTTTTTGATTCCAGAATTATGCAGTTTTACTATGATGTCTGATCCCTAATCTGTTTGTCAACCTTTGTGAGGCTCTCTCAGTTTGAAAAGTAGTATCTTTTAAATATGGCTATTTAAATTTATATTCTGTTTTACTGCGGTGAAACATACATAATATAAAATTTACCATTTTAATCATTCTCCGCTAGCTTTATTGAGGTGTAATTGACATATAGTCATTTTAAAGTGTACAGTTCAGCATTAGTGATGTTGAGTACTTTTTCCTGTACCTGTTGGCCATTTGAATGTCTTGTTTGCAGAAATGTCTGTTCATATTCTCTGCCCATTTAAAAATAAGGTTTTTTTTTTTTTTTTTTGCTATTGAGTTGTATGAATTCCTTGTATATCTTGGATATTAACCCTGTCAGCTATCTGCTTTGCAAATATTTTCTGCCATTTCATAGGTTGTCTTTTAATTTTATTGATGGTTTCCTCCACTGTGCAGAAGCTTTTTAGTTTGATGTGGTCCCATTTCTTTATTTTTGCATTTTTTGCCTTTGCTTTTAGAGTCAGATCCAAAAAATCATCTTTAAGAGTTTTATGGTTTTGGGTCTTATGATCAAGTCTTTAATCCATTTTGAGGTGATTTTTGTGTAGGTATAAGATAGTGATCCAGTTTCATTCTTCTGCATGTGGCTATTCAGTTTTCCCAGCACCACTAATTGAAGAGACTATCCTTTCCCCCTTGTATAGTCTTTGCTCCTTTTCCAAAAATTAATTGACTGTATTTATACATGCATGGGTTTATTTCTGGACCCTCTGTTCTGTTCCAGTGATCTGTTTGTTTTTATGCCACTACCATACTGTTTTGATTACTATAGCTTTGTTATATAGTTGAAATCAGATTGTGTGAGGCCTCCATCTTTATTCTTGTTTCTCAAGATTGCTTTGGCTATATCCAGAGTTTTTTGTGGTTCCATAAGAATTTAGGATTTTTTTTTTCCTGTTTCTCTGAAAGATGCCATTGGCATTTTGGTAGGGATTGCATTGAATCTGTAGATTGCTTTAGGTAGTATTTGGCCATTTTAACAATATTATTCCATTCCATGAGCATAGAATATCTTTGCATGTGTTTGTGTCTTCACTTTCCTTCATCAGTGTCTTAAAATTTTCAGTGTTGTACTGATCTTTCATCTCCTTGCTTAAATTCATTCCTAAGTATATCATTGTTTTTGATGCTGTTGTAAATGGGATAGTTTTCTTAAGTTCTGTTTCCAGTAGTGAATTATGAGTGTGTAGAAACACACTTGAGTTTTCTATCTTGAGTTTGTATTCTGCAACTTTACTGAATTCATTTGTTAGTGTTAACAGTCTTTTGGTTGTGTCTTTGGAGTTTTCTATACATAATATAATGTTACCTGCAAATAGAGATAGTTTTACTCTTCCTTTTGGACTTGGTTGCCTTTTATTTCTTTTTCTTGCCTAATTGCTGTGGCTAGGACTACCAGTACTATGTTGAGTAAAACTGGTGAGAGTGCACATTCTTGTCTTGTTCTTGATCTTAGAGGAAAAGCTTTCAGCTTTTCACCACTGAGCATGATGTTAGGTTTGGGCTAGTCAGTTACTTGTTTTAAAAACATTTCCCTGAAAAAAAAAATTCCAGCTAATCTTCTTAGTTTCATCTTATGTAGATGGAGAGTCTCAGGAAGGGTTATCCATTTCAGTGTTGATGTGTTCGTTTTTCACATGTTCAGACAGTTCTTGGATTAGAGTACAAGTTGTTTTCTCAGTAGATACTATGCTTTTAGTGGTTATTATTTTTTCTTTGTTTTGAGAGTATGTAGATAGAGAAAAATGCTTTCTAAATAATTATATCTTTATTAGTAATTGTAAGATAGCATAACTCTGGGTCATACTTCAAAACGCTAATAAAAATAATTGTAAATGGAATAGCACAAAATAGACACATACCACACTATAAAAAGCCAATATTGCAAACACTATAAAGACACTTTGAGCTTCACCTTCAAACTCTGAAAGGATTCTCCAGGATGAAACACTGTGTACTAAAGTGTACAGTAATCTACCACCACTGCTGTGTTAACTCATTTTATATTTCATTAACAAATTATAAAACCATTTATGTATGTTCATTCAACCTCCTTTAAAAACTTGAGTATTTAAAGCTTCCTTTGCTTTGCACCACATGAATTGATATCTGGGTCCAGGTGGAAGGACTTTTTGCTGTTGTTTGTTGTTTTTTTTCCTTCACCTTTCTCAACAGAAGACTACACCCGAGGAAAAATAAATTCTAGATCATATCTCCACAGCGCATTTTCCTGTACGACTAGAAGTGATTCATGAGATAGATTTTAATGCTAATGAGTATTTTTTGAATGACTCATGTACATTTTAGAATTTCTCCTCTGTCTCTTAAAATATATATATTCGTGCTGTTTTATTCTTCAAATTTTTTGAGAGTTTGGTGTTGCACCTCTGATTTTGCCAGCCTTACTGTTTTTCAGGAACCAGTGTAATTCTCAACAAAAGAGATTGTGTATTGCAGTGTTTTTCAACTGGGAGCAAGCCTCCCTTCCCCCCAACCCCAGGGTTCATTTGTCAGGGTCTAGAGACAGTTTTGATTGTCACCATTTGTGGTGGGGATTACTGGCATCACAGTGTAGGGGTCGCAGATGTTGCTGAACATCCTACAATGCACAGGACAGCCTACCACAATACAGAACTCTGTAGCCTAAACTGTCAGTAGTGCTGAGTTTGAAAAAGTCATTTGTCCATATTAAACTTCTATGTTTAAGTCCTATACTTTCCCACTTCCTTTTTCCGTACTCTACTCATGCTTTTAAGGTTCACCTTTTAAAGTCTCACTTTGTCCTGAAGGCTTTTCTTGATGGCTCTAAACCTGCATTTCATCTCTCCTTTTTCTTTGTTCTATTATACCATCACTGAAATCTTTGCATCTGATAGTTTATGCTGTTTTATTTCTATTTATTTATTGTTTATGTATCTTGTTTTTCAAACTAATTTTGTTAAGGATCAATGTCCTACATTGTTTCTGGGCTTTCTAACTGCTGTTGACACTGACATTACATTGTGAGTTTGTAGAATGAAAAAAGGGCCCATGGCCTACCTAGGCTCTGGCAAATGTGGTAGAAGAACGGACTCATCTCTGTTGATGGCAGTTTGGCATTAGTATCAAATGGATTATGGAAGAAGTGATAGCATCAGTGGTGAATGGGATGAGAAGAGTTACTCTCTAGTAGCAGGGAGGAGGGTAGATCCACTGCAGCCATTAAACTAGTGCTATTTAAAAAAACCTAGTACCTTCTGAATTCTAAATCGGCTGTCTTCAGCCTGAGTCATACTGTTAGAGGAGATCTATCTTTGGTTCATACTTGTTTGGTTCAACTGTCTGTGTGGAAGGGAAGGATCCATGTTGATCTGTTAGTAAATTTGAGAAAGATTTTCAAAAAAGGGTCAAAGTTTAGCTAAGAGTTAAGCATAAATCAGGCTAACCAGAACACACTGTTTCTTGAACTTTTTGTTTTAATTGGTAGAGAGAGATGGGTGAGTAGAGGAGTGCAACTTGAATCTTTAGACATGTTAGAGTCCTTATCACGAATATACAAGTTGCCAAAGAAGAAACCCAAGTTTGCAGTAAGGTATTACCTGAACGTTAGCATTACCTGCTGAAGCTTTCTTTTCCATCTGATTGGATCCTTTTTGTGTATAATTATCATTAGATATTTAGCACTCTTAATTTGAAAACTTCACTTTTAGTGCCAAATACTTTCCCTTCAGAATTTGTGTCATAATTTTATTGCTTTGGAGCAGGTACCATTCCATCTTCAGATATGAGTTTCTGAGCAAAGAAATGTATGACATTTCAAAGATAATTTCAACATAGGAACAATTAGATAAATATTTTAGTGTCACTTCAACATTCATATGAAGACAATTTTTATTTTTGCAGCAGTCGGTACAAAATGAGAATGCAAAAGTTATGTTCATACTTGTGTTACATAGTAATTTTACTTTTTCTGTAATACCATGAGAGTAAGAAAAAGACAATTTTAAAGGGGTGGAGTAGGCAGTGGTTTTTAACTGGGGATGCTTTTTGTCTCCCAGGAAACACTTGGCAATATTTATAGACATTTATTATTGTCAGAATTTGGGGGGCAGTTGAAGGTTGGGTGCTAATGACTTCTAGTGGGTAGAGATCAAGGATTGCTGCTCACCATTCTACAGTTCATAGGACATCCGTCTTTGACAAAGAATTATCAGGCTTACAGTGTCAGTGGTGCCAAAATTGAGGGACTACAGGATGAGGGATTGCAAAGGACCTATTCAGACCCAAAAGGAATGTTTTGTGGGTAGTAAACATAGGTAAAAATACTCAGTTTCACTTGCAATGAATGAAAGGCAAATTAAAGTGTTTTTCTACTATTAAATATACAAGAGTTTTGAAAGCATGTAATACTGGAATGAAATAGGTGTTTCTATACTGATGGCACTATAAAGTGGTACAGCATTTCTGAGGGGCTTTTGAATATATGTATGAAAAGTCCTTATATTTCATACTTTTGACTCAGTAATTCCACTTACAGGAATTTATCCTAAGGTAATAAACAGATGCCTACAAAGTTTATTATTGGGATATTAAACACAGTTATTTTTAATTGTAATGAGCTGGAAGCAAACCTAAATTCTTTGTTTAAAATGGTGGTTATTAAATAATGGTACTACCATATGTGATACATATTAAAAATCTTACTTTCAGAGACTACTGGTCCCGTGACAATACCCACAGTGAATGAGGTAGGGAAACAAAGGGATATTAATCAAGGATACCCAATTTAAATAAATAAATATTAGTGAAAAAATACACTAAACATGTACTTTAGTAATGACTACTGGGCACATTATGGACAATTTTCATTGTTTCTGTGTTTTGTAATTTTTTCTGATGACTGTCCTATTTATATAATCAGAAAGGGGGGGGAGCAGACATCTTTTAAATTTTTAAACTGTAGTAAAAGTTTGTAGTAGCTCTGTCATTTCTCAGACTATTTGCTGAAAAATCTGTCCTTTCCCATATACTGAGTTTCCATTTATGTATGGGTCTGTTTCTGGGCTCTCTGTTCCACTGACATTTTAATGCTTGCTCAATTAATTGATAAAGTATAATATATTTTAAAGGTATAATTATGCAAAAGAAATTATGCAAGGAATATTCTCTTGGTTGGGACCCCACTTGTAGAGGTTTTCTGAGCTAGTGATTTGTAATTTAAAGGAAGTTCTTAAAAATGTCAAGATTTTGTGTAAGCAGTTGTGTTCTGATTTTTGCCCATCTTTATCACTCACGTAATTCAGTATTCATATTAAATTTACTTGTCTTTGTTTGCTCCAGTCAGATAGTTACGACTGAATTCTATGGCACTTTTAAGTCTCCTGATTCAAAGCCTGTCACCTTGTGTCAGTGATCAGCCCTATTAATTTTCTTTTTGTTTTCATTCATTCATTTTTTCCATATTCCCCTTTGTTTACAAGTGGTACAGTATCTGCTCTCCGTTGGAGATAGTGTAGGGCTCTCCTGTGCTCTCTTCTGTTAGCTTCCCACACAGATTTTGTGTGGAAAGCAATTAGTCTGAATAGGAAGTAATCTTAATAGAATTTGGAACTGTAAGGGGCAACAAGTTAAGATGTGGCTACTGGTCACTAAAATGTTCTAGAACTAGCTGGGAAATAAGAGATGGATTTTTGGCTCTTGAGTCTCTGAAAAATACCTTTAACCTGAGAATTGTGAGGGAAACATGTTTGTTTTATTAGTACTTGAGAGTTCCTGTGGAAGAAAAAGGTCAGTGTGGTGTTTGGAAGGAGGATATATTTATTAGTGATGAGAGTTGTTTTGCCTTCGTAGAGGAGAAACTGCATGAAGGGAAAGAGAAGAAAAGCAAGTGAAGGGAGGTTAAGTTACTTAAAAAAATTAATGAGTAATGAATTTCAGTAAATTCTCGAGTTAATTTTAGCAAAGTAGATTTAAATTCTGAGTATGTATTTTACTTTTGGAGGAAATTTTTATGTGGAGGAGTTGATTCTAAAGTTGAAAACGTGTTTATGTTTCATGAGCATCTGTTTAGAATAATTTTATTTTCATGTGAAAAATAAGGGTTTTTTTGTTTGTTTTATTTTTGTTTTGTAGTTTCTTGTCCTGTGAGTACATTCCTAAGAAAATTATTTCTGTTGCCAAATTTTTAGTTGATTTACTCTTGGCCTGTTTTTGTGCTCACATTACATAATTTTCAGGGAAGCATTTTCTGCTTTTGTTTTTATCAGTTGTGTTACATCAAAAACATTATCTTTCACATTTTATAGAAGCATTTTTTCAATTATATATGGCATAGGAATTTGACTTGCATCTATTGGATCTGATTTAGAGTAACTGTGCTTGATACATTTGGAACTTAAAATACAAATTGTACATAATTCATTTCATTTTATGGGACTTAATTACCATCTGACCTAGAATTGGTGACCTAGAGTCTTTGAAGCTCCTCATAGTTTGCTTTACCTGGTCTCTATCACTCCTTGTCTCCCTATTCCCATTAATGTGTTGCTGCTGCTGTTTGGATGTCATGGGTGGATTCTCAAGCAGTTAGTGGAAAGGTGGGTTAAGAAACCCATGTGTATATGGAAATTCTAATTAATGAAACAGGTTATGACTTAGTGGGTGATTATTAAAACTACAGAAAGATTCTTAATTTAAGAAATGAAAAGTGTAAGACTCCTATTTCAGTACCCTCCCCTGGTGTGTTTAAGTATTAGTTAAATGACTGTAGGGAGTCTAGTGAAATTTAAAGATAAATTTGAGTAACCATTGACAATTGTATACTACTCAGAAATTAATATTAGGCATGTTAGAGATTATAATATGCTGCCTCTGCTTGTTAAATCTCAAATTTCCCTTCCCAAAGAAGACTAGGGAAAGGAGGGAAAACGTAGTCATGCAGTTAGCTTTAGATAATCACCCTCACCATATTTTAAAAATAATAGTAGTAAAATTTACATACGATGTAATTCAGTCATTTAACAGAGTAAGTTGTCAGGTCACACATTAACTCTCTTTAATTTTTTGAGGAACTGCCAAGCCAAACTATTTTCCAAAATGGCTACACCATTTTGCATTCCCATCAACAATGTGTAGGTTGCATTCCCATCAACACCATTTTGCATTCCCATCAACAATGTGTAGGTTGCATTCCCATCAACACCATTTTGCATTCCCATCAACAATGTGTAGGTTGCATTCCCATCAACACCATTTTGCATTCCCATCAACAATGTGTAGGTTGCATTCCCATCAACACCATTTTGCATTCCCATCAACAATGTGTAGGTTGCATTCCCATCAACACCATTTTGCATTCCCATCAACAGTGTGTAGGTTGCATTCCCATCAACACCATTTTGCACTTCCCGTCAACGATTGCCCTGCATCCTTCCCAACACTTGTTTGTTTTTTAATTTATTTACTTATTTTTGGCTGCATTGGGTCTTCATTGCTGTGCGTGGGCTTTCTCCAGTTGCGGTGAGCGGGGCTACTCTTCGTTGCGGTGCGCGGGCTTCTCACTGCGGTGGCTTTGCTTGTTGCGGAGCTTGGGCTCTAGGCGCGTGGGCTTCGGTAGTTGTAGTGTGTGGGCTCAGTAGTTGTGGCTCACATGCTCTAGAGTGCAGGCTCAGTAGTTGTGGTGCAGGGGCTTAGTTGCTCCGCGGCATGTGGGATCTTCCCGGACCAGGGATCGAACCCGTGTCCCCTGCATTGGCAGGCGGCTTCTTAACCACTGCACCACCAGGGAAGTCCCCCAACACTTGTTTATTGTCCATCATTTTTTTTTAGAAGTATTTGCATATACCTTTATTGGTAATATAAATTGGTATGCACAAGAACGTTTACCAGAATATAGGTTTTAGTGCATTAACTGTGAAAGATAAACGAAATACACGCCCACACACATATATATATATATCTGTCAGTAGAGATTGTCATGCATCTATTCAGTGGACTGAACCATTAGAATAACGAAAGTCAGTATATTTTGAAAATGGAAATGTGAATGACACATTGTTGAATGGAAAAATGTACATAATTCAAACTTCATTTACATAAAATGAAAGAAGTAGTGCATATGAAAATTCATAAATACTCTCTGGAGGATATTAATAATATTAATGATGGTCATGTTGAGGTGAGATTGCCAATGATTTTATATTTTTCCTGTTTTGCTTGGCATATCTACATTGAGCTTTATTACTTTTATAATCAGAAAAAAAGAAGCCTGTAGTTTTTTTTTGTATTTCATTTTTTAATACAGCAGGTTCTTGTTAATTATCTATTTTGTACATGTTGGTGTATATTTGTCAATCCCAATCTCCCAGTTCATCCCCCCTGCCCCAATTGCCCCCCCCCCCCTTGGTGTCAGTACATTTGTTCTCTACGTCTGTGTCTCTATTTCTGCCTTACAAACCGGTTCATCTGTACCATTTTTCTAGATTCCACATATATGCATTAATATACGATATTTGTTTTTCTCTTTCTGACTTACTTCACTCTGTATGACAGTCTCTAGCTCCATCCACGAAAAATATGGAACGCTTCACGAATTCGCGTGTCATCCTTGCACAGGGGCCATGCTAATCCTGTTCTGTATTGCTCCAGTTTTAGTATATGTGCTGCTGAAGTGAGCACTGTCCGTCATTTTTATTATAACAACTTTAGTGGGTGTGGAATGGTATCTTGTGGTTTTGATGTGCATTTCCTTAATGACTAATAATGTCAAGCATCTTTTCATGTGCTTATTGGCCATTTATCGATCTTCTGTAATTATGTACCCCTTTAAACAGTAACATCTCGCCCATCCCTTCTTCACGACCCTGGCATATGCCTTTTTTGCTGTCTCTTTGAGTTTGACTATTCTGGATACCTCTTAAAAGTAGAATCAAAATACTTGTTCTTTTGTGTCTGGCTTATCTCACTTAGCATAATGTGTTCAAGATTAATCATTGTTTTAGTATGTGTCAGAATTTTCTTCTTCTTTAAGGCTATATCCTATTGTATATACCACATTTTGGTTATCTCTTCATCTGTTGAGGGACACTTGGGTAGTTTCTACCATTGTGTATAAGTGAGTTTCATGTGATTGAGTTTCTGTTTTCACCTCTTTTGGGTGTCTAGAAATGGAATTGTTGGATAATATGGTAATTCTTTGATTTTTTTGAGGAACCGCCATGCTGTTTTCCACAGTGACCCCACCATTTTACATTCCCACAAGCAATGCACATGGGTTTCAGTTTCTCTACATACTTGCCAGGCAGTAGTTGTTATTTTTTGTGTGTGGGGTTTGTTTGTTTTTTGGATAACAATCAATCTGATGGATGTGGAGTTCTGTCTTACTGTGATTTTTGATATTCATTTCCCTAAATAATGTTGAGCATCTTTCCAGCATCTTTCCATTTGCTTGTTGGCCATTCCTATATCTTTAAAGAAATGTCTATTCATGCACATTTTTACTTATTTTTTATTTATTTATTTTTATTTATTTATTTTTGGCTGCGTTGGGTCTTCGTTGCAGCGCGTGGGCTTTCTCTAGTTGTGGTGAGTGGGGGCTACTCTTCATTGAGGTGTGCGGGCTTCTTATTGCGGTGGCTTCTCTTGTTGCAGAGCACGGGCTCTAGGCGTGCAGATATGTCATTTGTGGCAAATGGGCTCAGTAGTTGTGGTGCATGGCCTTAGTTGCTCCGTGGCATGTGGGATCTTACCGGACCAGGGCTCGAACCCGTGTCCTCTCCATTGTCAGGCAGATTCTTAAGCACTGTGCCACCAGGGAAGCCCTGCCCATTTTTAAAATAGAGTTGTCTGTTTTTTTGGTGTTGAGTTGTGGGAGTTCTTTATATGTCCTGGATATTAAAACCTTATCAGATAGATGACTTGCAAATAGTTGCTCCCATTCTGTGGGTTGCCTTTTCACTCTTTGCTGATAGTGTCCTTTGATACACAACTTTTTGACTTTGATACAGCTCAATTTATTTCTCTTGTTGCCTCTACTTTTCGGGGGGGGTGTGTCACAATCTTTTTTATATCAACAGTGGTAGGTTTTGAAATGTCTTGGGAATGTATCGGGAACCTTTGAAGCTCACAGTGAAGAACAAACATTTTCTAGATTTTACATTTTTATTTTGAAGTTGAAATCTTATCAGTGGCCACCAATATTGTGGTTGATTTTCTTCAAGTGATAGACTCACTTGTTCATTTTTGAGGTAATGTCTAGCAATTTTTCTTGGTCTGAATAAGCATTATTTGTTTGACATTCCTTTCAAGTAAAAATGGCTTTCATTCAACCGGCAGCAGTATTTAAATTTTTGTGACTTGAGATGTCCATAATGTTTTGTTATGCAACAGATGACCTTTATGTATACTTCTTATCTTGTTACACGGGATATTAAAAAGATGTGTGTGTTTTCAAAGGTTCAGATTTAATTAAGTTAGTAAATTTGTTTTATTAAACTTTCCAGTGAAACAGGTTTTTTTGTTTTGTTTTAAACTGTGAGTCTCTGTTGATAAAGAAGGTAACGACTACTTCTAGTATGGTTGGGTACTGCATCCTTGATTTGTGCTTAAGTGTTGTCCATTTTATCCACTGCTGCTTTTGCACCTACTGTCATTGAAAAAGTCAACTCTATTCTTATGAAAATAGCTTTGACCTCTTGGGCCTCACTTTGAGAACTGCCGCCTTATTTGTAGGGTTGCTGGATGGGATGGAAGAGTGATTGCAGACTAGCAGTCTTATCTTGCTTAAGTCATCTCCTGTGTAAGAGATCTATCTGCTGCCAGTAATGGTTATAGTGTTTGGAGGAATGGTTGGCCTTCCTGACTCTTGCATCTCCTAGACTTTAGGCTATTTAGGCAGGTGTCACAAAATATCCTTATATTAGTGGTAAAATGTGAGGGAGAGGGGGTAAAAAGATGTCTATATTAAAAGTTCATGAACAGATGTGAAAATTACACAAGGATATTATGTATTTTTTTACTTTGCAGGCTACATCTTGGATAGAACCTATGATATATACCTTTTAAATGACAAAATACTAAAAATTTTAGTTAAAAGCAAAAGAAAAAGGAGAAATTGAAGTTTATTTTGCTATTTAAGAGATAAAAAACAAGAAACATTTACTAGTCTATATAAGCACTATACCTTGGATGTTAAGAGCTTAGGGTATGGAGTCATTCTCATTTGTCCACTTAAAATTATAAATGTAAGGTTGGGCCAATTTCCAATAGCCTCTTTTAAATGGGGACAGTAACGCCTCCTGGGTTAGGTTTGTTATGAGGGATAGATAGAGTCAGAACAAGATAATGTTTTAAAAATGTGGAGAGGGGGACTGAGACAATAAGCTTTCAGCCAGAAGTAGTTAATTTTAAAGATTTTAATCTGATTTAGGTTTTGTTTGGGTCAGGAGTTTGGGAGAATTGGATGGAACCAAGTTGGACCTTGTGAGTCAGATTGATCAGGCGTGGTGCAGGCTACTGAACGAAGACATTTTCACGACTACTTTTCCAGATCTTAATTTTGTCAGCATTAGTGTCATGGTAAATTCTGTATTTGTGCTTTTTGTTCAAGAATTGTGACCCTACGTGGTATTATATATTTTTTTAATTTTTTGCTTATAGGATTCAGTGGTCCCAGTTTAAAGGCTATTTTATTTTCAAACTGGAGAAAGTGATGGATGATTTCAGAACTTCAGCTCCTGAACCAAGAGGTCCTCCCAACCCTAATGTCGAATATATTCCCTTTGATGAAATGAAGGAAAGGATACTGAAAATTGTCACTGGATTTAATGGGTATGCATTTAATTCTACTTTAAAGGTTTAATTTTTAGGAGAACATTAGATTTTTCTCTTAAGTTTTGATGTGTCTGGTTGTTTGATAACTGATTATCCATTAGAACAAGTTCTATGTCTTGTGATCTATATAGTAGTTATTGATTTCCAGCTTACAAGTATTTAAAATATTGACAGCTTTTAAAAAAAAAAAAAAACTTGAACCACCTTTATGTGGGTCAGTGGCATTTAGACTTTAAATGTGTATGACAGTGGAAACATTAATCAAATATTTTAAAATTTTTTCTTTCTGTTTTATATTTGATATTATAAATCTTTATACTTTGTCTAGAACCTTTCTATCACTCAAATAAGTAACATTTCTTTTAAAATGAAAAGTAACAATTTATGAAAAGATTCTACTTAGTGACTTTTTATTTTAAAACATTTTTTTAGAGTCCCTCTTTTCCCTCCAGTAAGTAACCATTTTTAGCCCTTGGTAAAACATTGTACTGAAAAGTTACTCTCCACTAAAATGAAGCTGACCTTTTAAATTGTGTGTCATACTCTGTGTTATTTTAAATACTTTCTTTTCAGGACTTTATATTTTTAGGGTTCCCTTTATTGAAGGGAAGAAGTATTTGTTAAGTTGAATTGTTCAGTATTTAATTAATTAATTAATTTTTATTTTTGGCTGCGTTGGGTCCCTGCCGCTGTGCGCGGCACCCCCCAAATCCAGCTGCAGCGAGCAGGGGCCACCTGCCTGCCGTGGAGCGTGGGGGGGGCGCACCGTGGTGGCCTCTCCCGCTGCGGAGCACAGGCTCCAGGCACGCAGGCCCAGCAGCTGTGGCTTGCAGGCTCCAGAGCGCAGGCTCAGTTGTTGCGCACGGGCTCAGCTGCTCCGCGGCATGCGGGATCCTCCCGGACCAGGGCTCGAACCCGTGTCCCCCGCACTGGCAGGTGGATTCTCAGCCACTGCGCCACCAGGGAAGCACGAATTGTTCAGTATTTAAATTGGCATTAACAATTTGGAGTGTGGAGTGACAATACCTAATTTAATGAATTGTGGGTATGTTAACCATGAATTCATATTTAGGGGCAGTTTTTATTTGATCACATTTCATTTGTGAGTATTTTTAGGTAGCATAAATGGTCTCATTTTTTTCTTCAGTTACTTAATCACATGGGATTTGCAACAAGATAGTGTAATTCACCTAACCCTTTATTACATGTTATGTTCTCCTGCTTAACAGTTTGGCTTAAAATAACAAATTCTTAAGCTTTGGTTTTAAGTATGTTCCTAAAATACTTTTCTTTTGGGAGAAATTAAAGCTTTATCATTGAGCTGCTCTTGGGGGCTTGGGATTGGAGGGAAACTTTATTTTCACTGTGTACCCTATTGTACTGTTGAAAATTATTTTAACTGTATGCATATGTTTACTTATCAATACTAATTTTTTTTTTTTAAAGCACATGCCAAGATGAAGACATGCTATGTATTAGAAGCATACGTAAGATTTACTATTGAATTGAATGTGGTTAAGAATATTTCTTGGGGATGTTTATAAATAGTGCAGAGGTAGTTAGACAGATAGTACTTAGACATTATGGTAACTCATCTTTTACTTCAATAAGTTATGGCTCTCATTTAAAATTACGAGTTATGGTGAAACAGGTTAAATTATACCACTGCTTTGTGGGTGTGAAGGTACTTGTGATTCTGAATTTAGTAATACCATTTTCAATTCTTTCAAATTAAATTGGATGAAACAGATATGTAGGTATTAAATTAATCTAAATATTTGTATAATGTTTTAATTTGCTAAATAGGTAGTCGACCTACCTCTGAAAATGACTTGAACAGTCATTAAATGCCTAAGCATACATAAACATAATTACTTTTAAAATATTTTTCATCTTTGAACCATAAATACTTTGAATTTATGTTTTTTTCTCTGATTTTTCAGAAAGGCAGTTTACGAATTATTTTTCTTTTTTTTAAAATTTTTTTTAAACAATTTTTTTTTTATAAGTGCCTGATTTTTTATTTTTTTTTCCTTTTTGGCTGTGTTGGGTCTTCGTTTCTGTGCGAGGGCTTTCTCTAGTTGCGGCGAGCGGGGGCCACTCTTCATCGCGGTGCACGGGCCTCTCACTGTCGCGGCCTCTCTTGTTGCGGAGCACAGGCTCCAGACGCACAGGCTCAGTAATTATGGCTCACGGGCCTAGTTGCTCCGCGGCATGTGGGATCCTCCCAGACCAGGGCTCGAACCCGTGTCCCCTGCATTGGCAGGCAGACTCTCAACCACTGCGCCACCAGGAAGCCCCAAATTATTTTTCTTAATCAGGCAGAATCCAAGTCTTTTTTTTTAATTTTACTTTTTGGCCACACCATGTGGCATGTGGAACTTCCCTGACTAGGGATTGAACCTGTGCCCCCTGCAGTGGAAGTGTGGAGTCTTAACCACTGGACCACCAGGGAAGTTCAGGGTCCAAGTGTTAATCAGTGATACATTAATATTTTTCATTTCAGCCATTTTTGTCTGTATCATAATATATTGGTACATGGTACATAAAAACATGTCTGTAATATTTTTCAAATTTACTTTTGTGTTTGAATAGACATAGATAAGCTGTTGCTTTTAAAAAAATTTTAGCTAAGAGTGGTGGGTAGAAGTAGCATTTTGTTCTTTTTTAGCTAGTTTGAGAGTATGTCCTTGCCAGTATACCTCTCCTGCTATTTCTAATAGATCATCTTTTAAATTATAAAAAACATAAGTATGTTCATAGTTTTGAAAAGATCCCCAGTTGTCCTAGGAATATATAAAGAAAATAGGAACATGTTATATGCTAGTTGTATTTTACTTTTAGAAGAGCTTTGAAATCTTCTTTATATCAGTACATTTACCGCTGTGTCTTCTGTTTGTCTGTTTATTTGAAATAGCCTCATTATTTTCTGTTATGTGAACAGATTATATGTATACAGTTCATTTTCTCTGTTCCCACTGGTGATGGGCATTTATTTTTTGGCTGTTACAGGTAGTGCTTGAAGTGAGCCTCCTTGTAAATACGTTTTTGTGTTGATGAATATCATATGTTGAATATATGTGTAGATGGTGTTGCTTTTTTTTTAATTTGTAGAAAAGGAGTTGCTAGGTCATGGTGTATGCACACTTAAAATTTTTATTAATATTGCCAAATTGACCTCAAAATGTTTTCATTTATGCTTCTATGTTTATATAAATGCACATAGTTTATTTCTTCAGTATTTTTGTGGGTATGTACGTGAATTTGTGTCTCTCTGATTGCAAGTGAAATTGAACATCCATGTCCTTAATGACTCTTTTATGAATTGTGGTTTCATATCTGTTTTTTTTGTTTTTTTAAATCTTTTGGTGATTTTCTTATTGGTAACTTCATTTTGTTGTTTTTGTTTTTTGCTTTTAATTAGTGAAAGCTCTGTGTTAAATGCTTCAAAATATTTTGGCATGGGGACTTCCCTGGCGGTCCAGTGGTTAAGACTCCATGCTCCCACTGCAGGGGGCACAGGTTCGATCCCTGGTCAGGGAACTAAGATCCCATGTGCCGCATGGTGCGTATATCTTAAAATACATATATTGGCATGAAAAGATTATCTGTTTTCTAAAATTAGTATTGTCAGTATATAAATATTCCCTCTTTAAAGCGGAAATTGTCCATTCACTTGTTTACTTGACTTCCTGAACTGTCAGATTCTGGACACCAGGGGGGACTATCTTTTTCCATATAAGGCCTAGCACAGTGAATGCCTGAACATAGTAGGTTTTCAAACAAACAGGTGTTGAATGAGTGAGTGAAAGGAATAAAAGCATGTTTCTATATCTGTATTTTGTTTAATGGGGCAGGGTAGATAGAATTACATAGTTGAATGCTTAAAGTTCTTTAAAAAATTTTTTTAGTCATATATTCTTGTCCTTTTAAAGTTACTTTTGAACTTTAAAATTTTATAGGGGAAGATGGATTATAGCTACTCTCCAGAACTGAAGTTACAGTTTCTTAGGTGAGAAACACCAAAAATTAAAAATTAACGAAATTAGAAACTTCAATGAATGGTCGGTTAAAAGACAGTTGCCGTTTTATGCCCTCTATGTGGGTTTATAATGAACAAGAGTATATGTAGGCTTACTCAAACTGAGGCCATTTATGAAAATTCTCTTCCTGTCTTAGACGCCATGAATATAATTTAGAAATTGCTTGTAGCTAGTAGTTCATTCCTATAATGGTACACAGAGAGAGATTTCGAGAGGTAGAGAGAATAACTTACATTCCTAGTAGTTTTAAAAAGATTATTTTAAATCCTAATTATTGAAATGGAACAATAATGAATATAAATTAATTACTTAAGTCTTCCTCCACCTTTGACAGTCTGTTAGACATAAGCCCTCTCTAAAATAAGCAGTAAGTTTCACTTATTGTGGGTAGTTGCCTAAAACGGCATGGCTGTGTATTTATGAGGGGTTCTAGGCACACTGCACAACTACTTGATACCTAAAAATCTTTGTTACATCATCTCTAAGGCATCCAGGGCATATCTTTTGGCATGATTATAGTCTGACTATAGAATTTCTTCTCTAAAGTTATTTTAAAAAAATTTTTTTAACATCTTTATTGGAGTACAATTGCTTTACAATGGTGCGTTAGTTTCTGCTTTATAACAAAGTGAATCAGCTATACATACACATATATCCCCATATCTCCTCCCTCTTTCGTCTCCCTCCCACCCTCCCCATCCTACCCCTCTAGGTGGTCACAAAGCACCGAGCTGATCTCCCTGTGCTATGTGGCTGCTTCCCACTAGCTATCTGTTTTACATTTGGTAGTGTATATATGTCCATGCCACCGTCTCACTTCGTCCCAGCTTATCCTTCCCCCTCCCCGTGTCCTCAAGTCCATTCTCTACGTGTGCGTCTTCTAAAGTTATTTTAATGTACATAATTAACTAGATTTTGCTTACTCCTGAAAACTTTCACGTGATTGTTTTATATGCATGTGTGCACAAGTGCAGATATCTTGTAAGTTTCTGCACCTGAGAGTTTGCCTCGTCATACTTTTTTTTTTTTAAAGGTTCATATACAAGGTTTTTAATACTTTAAAATCTGGATTGTAGATATAAAACATTTACTCCTTTTTTGATTTTGTATTGTTTGCTTTACAGTTAGCTCAGATTATTCAGGGATGGAATGGGTTCCAGCCTTTTGTTACTTTGTTCCTTTACTCCTTTTACCTATTTTATTGCTTGCTGGAATTTCTGCTCCTCTGTTGAGAAAAATAGAGTTATTGCATTTTTTATTAGTTATTTGTGCCAGTATTTGTTGAGCATATTGAATCCTTTAGCTGAAATTTGTTTATTTCTTTTTCTTTACTCCCTTTCTTAGCATAACTAGTTGAGAATCGGAATTATTTAGTACCCTTCCCTCCTTATTCTCCTTCCTGCCTTGCCTTGTCTGGTGGTAATAGGGTTTGATGTGATGCTCTCTATAATAAAATTTTATAATTGAAAGAGAGGAAATAAACCTGCTGTATTAAAAAAAAGAGAGGAAATAGCAGAAACCTAATTAATTTTTCTTAACATTTTTATTTGAGGCAAGTAAAGTAATTCAGGCACTGTAGAAGATGGTTAACTTGATTAAAAGTGTTGACAATTGCTATAGATTTGTTTTGGAATGGGGAATGGTATAGATACTAGTTTACGGTTATTTACCATTATTGTAAGAGGCTAATTCTTCATTTTCTTAATTTTCTATACTTGCCATTTTACAGTGCTGTTTTCAGTAAATCTCAATTACTAACATTTGATTTGAGTTGTAAAATTTATGCGTATGAATATTTATGTTGTGTATATTGATACAGATGTTAAATAAAGCCTGATCCAGAAAGAGCATATTGTTTTAGGTCAGATAATATCACAAGATTCCAGTGGTGATTTCTGACTTCTGTAGGACTTAAGAGTAAACAAAACTTAACCCATTTAACCTTTGATATCTAAGAGATATATAAGTTAATTTCTACTTCAATAGTTCAGGTCAAACGAGTAATTCTGTTAACTAAGACACAGTATAAATGTGGTCATTAATAGAAAATAAAGATGTGGTAAAAATCACATCTTTATGCATAAAAAAAAAGTGATTGGTTGTTTTAGCAGTTTTTAAATAGGATGTCTGGTTTTGTGGTTATCTCTTTAGCCTTTTACTTTAATGGCTTCTGTGTTTTATACTCCTTTATCTTTTTTTATGAGGAACGTTGCTTATATAATAACATAAAGGCAAGATATAGGTTATCTGATTTTTAAAATCTTAGACTCTGAATGAAATGTGCATTTCTTTTTTTCTGGATGCCTTCTTAATATCTTGGTATATATCCAGAATATTGGCACATCTTGATGATCAAACCTTTAAAAAGACGAAGATAAATTAAAAACAAAACATAAATTTTAGTTACTTAGAGTCTTTCTCAAGTTAAAATACAGGGTAGAAGATTCTATCTTTAGGGCTTAGTGTTAGTGTTTAAAATTTCTAATTTGTGCTTAGATGTCTTTCTCTGATGTTCAGCAGCTTTCTTGGTATTTGAATACCCCATAGGTTTTAGATATACAAGACTTGGTCTTTTTTTTTTTTAAGTCAGTAGATGGGGACAGATTGCAGTCAAATTCAGGTATATAAGTAATGTAAAATGTGTGATCCTATTTCATCAGGGTTAGTTACTTTCTTTGGAATGAAAAATAATTTTAAAAAAATTATTTATTTAATTTTGGCTGCATTGGGTCTTCGTTGCTGCATGCGGGCTTTCTCTAGTTGTGGTGAGCGGGGGCTACTCTTCGTTGTGGTGTGCGAGCTTCTCATTGAGGTGGCTTCTCTTGTTGCAGAGCATGGGCTCTAGGCGTGCGGGCTTCGGTAGTTGTGGCGCGAGGGCTCAGTAGTTGTGGCTTGCGGACTCTAGAGTGCGGGCTCAGTAGTTGTGGTGCACGGGCTTAGTTGCTCTGCGGCACGTGGGATCTTCCCGGACCAGAGCTTGAACCCGTGTCCCCTGCACTGGCAGGCAGATTCTTAACCACTGTGCCACCAGGGAAGTCCTAAAAAGAATATTTTTAAAAACATTTTTTGCTTTGTTTCACTGTAGTTGGTCTTTGGAGGGTTTGTGCCTTCTCACAATCTACATTAAAGGTCAGATGGAATCAGGATGATGATAGGAACTAAGATTTATTGAACACTTTAAAATATTTCAGGCCTTAAGTGATTTATATGCATGATGTCGTATTCAGTGCTCATGATAATCACACGAGAAGTGCACTTTCAGAATCTCTCTTTTCCAGAAAAGGACATGAAGGCTTTAAAGAGGTAAATTCGACTCGGGCAAGGTGTCCCAGTGGGCTAGCCAGTATTTTTTTTTTAAGCCACACTGCCTTATACGTAATTTGTGCATTAAAGTGGACTGGTTGATAGCGTTCTGTACCATTTCTGAGTAATACAATTTGAAATACTTAATGTTTTTTTTAAGTTTTATTAGATATTGTAGACATAGGTTTTTTTGGTTTGCTTAATAAAATGCAAGCTAGTCATATCCTTTTTAAAAGTTTTTTTCTTTCAGTTCCTTATATAATCTTAGTTTTCATCTTATGATGTGGGTAAATAAGGTAATATATTGGTGACATCTTGCAGAGTAAACTGACTGCATTTTATTTTAAATAACCCAAAATATTTTTCTACTAAATTACAATGCATCTTTGCTAATGAACATCCTCCCGCGTTCTCCCGTTTTCGGGATTCTGGTTCATGCTTTTCGTTGAGAGTTAGCAGCATGCATTTTTGCTTTTTTTTCCTTCTTAGCATGTGTCTTAATTTAGCTAGTGATATTTATTGGGTAACGCGTTAATATTCTCCAGAGTTAGAATAAAATATCTTGTGTGCTTATGTGTAATGAAGAGTAACAGAAAGCAGAACTTTCATATAGTTGTACCAGGCGTTCATTTGGGATTTATATGGTTTATTCTTATACCTCCTTTTAAAGACCCACCTTAAATTAAGTGTTCCCACATTTATCCTCGATTCCCTGGCATACAGTTTATTCTGTCTCCGTAGCACTGTATACACAATTGTATTAGCATTTCTTGTTGTAATTGGGTTGTTTTTAATTGTAATTATTACGTGTCTGTCGGGTCTGCTATCGAGTAAATATGAATATTTCTGCTTCATAGTAGGCTCTCATGTTTACTTAAAAGGTTAAAAAGTACAAACTTTATGAAGAGATCTTCAATGCAGTTGTCAGAATTATAATATTGTTTCCAGTGGATACTTTGATTTGCAAGTAATGTTTGTATTTTAAGCCTGTTCACTTGAGGGAGAGTTGTATAACATTTTAGTGCCATCTATTGGACACTTGGTAAAATGACTTTAAAAGCTTCTGAAAGTGTCTAAGAATAAACTCATTTTGTCATAGGCTGACATGGTTATGCAAACATAATACATTTTTCCTCATAAAGCAGTATTAATATTCACCCACGCATACAGTGTTAATAATTGACTAACATTTTACCTACCTTCCTAGAGAAAATTAGCCAAAACATTTAGTGTAAAAACATTGTTAAGCAGGGAGTTGGAAGATACACATCTTTTAAAGTTAATTTTAAGAGAAAGTACTAGTATCAGTGTGTGAAAGAAATTTAGTTGGAGGAATAGACCTAACTAGACAATGTCTGTTTAAGTATTTGCTGGTTAAATAGTATTCGAATGTTCTTAACACTGGGTGCTATTTTGCTAATTTTTGAAAAATGTGTAAAAACTCCTTTTTAATTTTAGTATCACTCTGAGGTCATTAATGAGGGAATAGCATTTGGAAGTGTGTGTGTGTTTAGGATTTGGAAGGTAGTGAACTCAAAGAGGGGCTAAGGTACAGGTATACCAGTAATATTTTGAAATCCATGATGGTACTGCATTTCAGATATATATGTATATAAATAAATTATATATTGACTATCTTGTATGTGAAGATATCCTGCCATTAAGAAGCTTTCAGTCAAATATGAAAAAAGACAGTTTGGAAAAACAAAGATAATTAGTTTTGACAGAGTACTTTACTATGAATTTTAAGAAGGAAAAAACATTACTCTTTCTCAGAAACCAAAGAACTTTCCTATAGCAGTCTTGATTAATATCAGAAGTTGTTCTGTATTTCTGGTTGCTTCTGAATATTTGTGATAATGAGACACATGTTTCGCCTCTTAGTGCTCAATCTTTTGGCAGAATGATAGTTTTCTGACTTTTAGGCTTTGATATACGACTTGAGAGAAGATTGATACTTGGTCTGTCGCATAACTAAAATATTTGTTTTCATATGAATAATATTTATTTTATACCTTTTCAAAATTTGTCATAGGTCGTATATTGAATTTTTAAAAGAACATAAGAATAGTGTTGGTGCTAAGAATACGAGAACTAAACATCGTTTGTCCAACTAGAAAATAAACATTTACGATTTTACGTATGTGCGGTGTAGTGGAAGGGAGAACATGGGATTTGAAGTTAGAGAGACTGGGTTTTTGAGTCCTGCATTATTAATCACTAGTGGCCTTACTTTGTGGGGGGGGAGAGAATTTTGTGTCGATCTGCCTGTAAACGTTTAGAAATAACTTTGTGAATAATGACTCTGTTAATCTGAGGCTTTGTAATTGTCTTTATAAGGAGAATAAATAGATTTGTGTGGCAAATAACTGAAGTCTAAAGTTTACGTTTACACTTTTTAGCTGCACTTGTCATCTCTCTGCTCACATGTTTGCTGTTCATATTGTAACTCTCAGGAATGCTAATAGTGTGTGAGATAAACACTGCTGTTTATAACATGATTTTAGGTCCAATTTATGTTTCAGTTTTGTATTTTCTGTGATCAAGTGAAAATTTGATTGTGGTTGAAGTATTTGGTAAACAATAAGGTACCTACCAAAATATTGAGTGTATTTGTATGTATTTTAAGTTTGATGAAACACGTAGGTTGTACATAAAATTTTAATTATGGAGCATAACTATATTTATAATACTTTTTCATTGGAATCACTTGTCTTATTCTGTCTGATAACAAAACATTTGTAGTTTTATTTGAACACTAAAAAAATCTTTGTGTGCAAAAGAATACGTGAGAAAGTTTCTGTATTTAAATAAACTCTTGATTATTATTTGTGTTGCCTCTCTTATAAACTTAAAATTGAATTGTCAGAATTAAGAATGTTAAAATTTTTTCTCAGTTTTGAAGCTTTCTGTTAATTTTGAATGTTCTTTTTTATTGCTTTTTAAGGCAAGGGAGGGAACATTGTTTTCTTTTTCAATAAGAGGACAGGTGTGCTTATTGCCTTGCCTATTTTTAAGTGACTCATCCCTTCATTTGTAGCATTTTCTTTTGTAGCTTAACACAGGGGTGACTAGATAAAGCTTGAAATAGCAGGAGTAATAATGTTCCTAATTTTCTTGATAATTAATGACCTCAAACTATAAAATTATATTCTTTTGCAGTATACCTTTTACTATTCAGCGACTATGTGAATTGCTCACAGATCCAAGGAGAAACTATACAGGAACAGACAAATTTCTCAGAGGAGTAGAAAAGGTATATATTTTATTATTGGAATTATATTAAACTGTAGCATAATAGATTTCAGAAAAGAACTTTGAGTAGGCTCTGTTTCAGGCACCTTTTCTTGAAATAGGTTTCTCAGCCTACCTGAAGTTTTTCCCAATTTGTTTTCCAAATTATGTCCTAAGTTTCAGAGAAAGATTTAATAGGAGGGAGGCGGAGGAATGCTTGAGGTCAGTTAAGCTTGGGAAAAGCAGTTTATTATTGTCTCGTGGAAATTCTTAGTGTATCTTAACATATTAATAGCTCCAAGAAGTTCTATAATTGATATTTTAATAATAGAGGGTTTTGCAAACGTGTTTACCCACAGAATTCATTTCTTTAGTTCTGGAGTTCAGAGGTGCACAACTTGGAAAATCGCTAATACACAGCATTTAAGTTAGATATTGAGAAGAATATATATCATGTTTAAGAATGAGAGAAGCATTAGGTTTTTAGTGGGTGAGGGGATGTTAAAGGGGCAGGGCATTCTGGACAAAGGAAACAGTCTGAGAGAATGAAAAGCAAGACAGACTTGTCTGGAGTGAAAAATGAATGAAGGAGCCCCATGGGAACCAAGATTGTGGACCAGTGGTTTTGTTAAAACCATTGGTTTTAGTGATTGATCCTAAAACATAGTCTAGTGTTATTTTAAGGTTCTAACTGAAGTTCAGTTTATTTTACCCTTGGAGCAGGAATCCAAAATCATTACCTAGTGAGTTATAATAGATCTTAGGGCCTTACTGGATTAATGTGTTTTGTTGAGCTTCTGTACCTTCAATTTAGTAAGATTCCTGAAGGGCAGGAAACTGAGATGGTTCTTCAGTACAATACTTTCAGTTCAGAGACTTTCAGTAATTCCACTTGGGCAATCTTTGGATAACGAGGCAGTGTCACAGTAATCATAGCTGTGTGACCATGGACCAGGTACATAACCTAAGTCTCAGTTTCCTCATCTGTATAGTGTGGATTATAATGAGGCTGTGAGGAGGATTAAATGTAAAAGCACTTACTTTGGCTCAGCAAACTTTCAATGAATATTGACTATTAATAAAGTTATTGTTACCAGGAAGATTATATTATATAAAAGGTTTGAGTCTCTTTCCTTGAGGTATATCATGCTATACATCAAGCTTTTGATTGGGTACTGCTTTAAAAGGAAGTTCGTTATAGTAGGCCTAAATACTTCAAACTCTAAATATCTTGGTGTGATTCTGTCTCAAATAAGAGACCGTGGTTCTATTCTATTACCTGTAATACATAATGTGAGGGCTCTAAAGTAACTAGAGTAGAGTAAAAAAAAAAAAAAAATGAGGCTGGCAAAAAACAAATAGTTTAGTGGGATATTAGAGTTTGGTCTTTCGCTATTGTTTCAGTTTTCATTGCTTGATTAGAGATTTTTATTTTTAGCCATTTCTTTTATTGGTAAAAATGTAATAAAATGGAAACTTAATACCAGGGAGATTTTGAGAAATTAAAAACAAATAATTAAACTTTATTTTGTGGTACTTCTCCTCATATTAATCACCAGTTTTTGTTATTGCAGAATGTGATGGTTGTTAGCTGTGTTTATCCTTCTTCAGAGTAAGTATAGAGATTTTTCTTTTTCTAGTATATTCTAATTATTAAATCATTTCTAATGTATTAGTCTTAAAAATAGGTTGCATTTATTTTATATGTAATTAAGCATGATAACATTTGTAAATGCTTATGAAACTACCATCCAGTCCTCAAAGTAGAGTATTACCAATAACATTACCTATATGTTTTTCCAGTGAGAAAAGATTTGTATTAAAGAGATTCATGATTTACTGCAGTCTTAACACTGTTGGATTTATGTACTGTCTGGACCCTGGTATCCCTTCTGAGACAGGTCATTTCTAGGACATAATTCTTAGGTTTGTAATAGCTACTTGATGACATCACTCTTCATGATGGAAAATTATTTCCAGTTGCTAAGATTTACATAGTAAATTAAGGTAGCAGTTTAGGGCACACTCCTTGGCACCACTGGTATTTTATTATGGGTGGATGTCCTGGGATTGCAGGAGATTTAGCACTGTCCATGGCTCACACTGAATGCCAGTAGCGTCCACCACTTCCCATGAAAAATTTCTTCAGATGTTGCTGTATGTCCCCTGGGGATGCGGAGTGAGGGAAGGGGGATTGTTGGAAGATGTTGCCCCCTGTTGAGAAACACTGGTTTAATGGTTAAAATATCTGATTTCATAGACCAATAACGGTGAATTTGTTTTAGAACTCTTGAAGAATGTACCTGTATATTGTTAAATAACATACTAAGTTAATCCCATAGTTATTTTTCTTAGAAGTCTTTCATTTGGTTCTGTGACAGATCTTACAAAAGATCTTTTAGACCCGTGATTCTCATCAAAATTAAAGAATTAAACTATCCATAAAAGTGTTTTTTTCTTGTAGGAAGAACAATTCCAATAGTTTAAATCGAATGAATGGTGTTATGTTTCCTGGAAATTCACCAAGTTACACTGAAAGGTGAGATTATTGATTTTTATTATTCAAAGAGTTGCAGTTTCTTAATTTTGGGTAGGAAATTCAATATACTTTTTAAGAATTGGGAATTTTATGGCGGGTTAGGATATACCAAACACAATTAGTTAATTTGGTAACCCATGGTTCTGAAAGTCAAAATTAAAGAAAATGTTTCTGTGATATGTTCATATAAACAAACCTTGGGAGGGATGACTTTTTACAAAAATGGGAAAATGATGTTCATTTATTTTACCGTAGGTCTAATATAAATGGACCTGGAACACCCAGGCCACTTAATCGACCAAAGGTTTCTTTGTCAGTCCCCATGACAACAAATGGCTTACCTGAGAGCACAGACAGCAAAGAGTCAAACTTAAAGCAAAATGAGGACAAAAATCACAGGTTTGTATGTGATTTATATTTAAAAGAAAACATGTTTTCCAAAAGAGTTAACATTTATTGATAGTTTTTCAGCCCTCATTATTTATTATTTACAATTTACTGTTGTTTTGAGGGGTAGAAAAGGTTTTAATGCAGTTAAAAGGGGCTGCAGCTTTTTGCAGCATTAGCACATGCTAACGATGGGCAGAGAAAAGACTTAAACTGCTAATTTGGGGAGATTTTATTTATAATAGGGTGTTACGAAAGTGGTCATGATACATTTTTTTCTTCTTTTTGAAAGTTACTTGAAAAGAGAAGATTTATAAATGATTTGAAATTTTGTGAATCATTTCTCATTGTAGATCATAAAAGGAAACCTTTTTATTTATATCCCATCTCAAATTTTGTACATCACATTAAGGGAAGGAACACTGAATGAGTGAGAGGAATTAAAGAGTATTGGTCTGCCTGGACAAAAGGGTCTTATCAGAACTGATTTCTTAAATTGGTGATGATGCAGAAAGGTGTCTATGTTCTGACTTACTCAGGAATAATGAGCATCTTATCTACAGCTTACTCTCATATGGTTCAGAAAATTACTAATGACAATAAGAATAAACAGAGATGGAGACAGGGTGATGTAGCAAATGCAGTGAGTTGCTAATTAAGGGGATCTGCTTTAGGGGGATATGATCGTTCTTTTTCTGTGAGTTTAAAAATATTTCACAATAAATTATTTAAGAAAAAAAAAAGAGTATGTCCCTGTGGAAGACTTGTAGTTTTATTATAGGAGGACATTTAACTTACTGGAGAATTGAACAGAAAGGTCATGTAACTTATTGACAAGTTGCTAGCGGGAAATATTTATTAAACAGTTTAGGTGTCCTCGAAATTATTCTCTTGTGTTTTTCTTTGCCCAGATGTTATAATTTAACTTTGACACTGAAATACAGTTAAACATTATTAGACCTTAAAAATGAGAATGTAGATGATGAAGAAACAGTCTCATTAATGACACTTTAAAACAATATTTACAGTGACTCTTCGACATCTGAATCAGAAGGTTCCTCAGTGAGCCCTATAAAAAATAAACATCCAGATGAAGATACTGTGGAAGCTGAGGGGCATGAGGTAAAAAGACTCAGGTTTGACAAAGAAAGTGACGTCAGAGAGATGGCCAGTCAAACATCTTCCAGTGAAATTTCTTCAGTTATGGTAGAAGAAACAGAAGCTCCATCTTCATCTCAGAATAAAGACAAAGAAAGTAGTTGTACCAGGCAGCACTGTACAGAAGAGGATGAAGAAGAGGATGAAGAGGAAGAAGAAGGTATTTAGAGACCATCTGTAAAAGGGTGGAGTAAGGAGATCCTCAAATTCTTGTACTTCATTTTTGCGTGAAAGAATTTAACATAATGGAACTCCTTATAATGCTGATGTTGGGCTTTTCTCCCACCTGTATGTGTTCGTTCTATAGTTGCTGCTGAGTTTCAGGGATATGATTTGAACTGTAGAGTATCAGAATTCATGAAACTTAACTGTGGAGGTATTTTGAAAATCAAATTTAACTACAACAACATTTGCTTATTTTTAGAGTCTTTTATGACATCAAGAGAAATGATCCCAGAAAGAAAAAATCAAGAAAAAGAATCTGATGATGCCTTAACTGTGAATGAAGAGACTTCTGAGGAAAATAATCAAATGGAGGAATCTGATCTGACTCAAGTTGAGAGAGGTTTACATTCTGAAGGTAGTGAAAATACAGGCCCTGTAAGTAGTTCCAATTGCCATGAAACGGAAGAATTAATAGGATCCAATTCCAGTAAAACTGGAGAGGTTCTCTCAGAATCATCCATGGAAGCCGCAGAAGTCACAGATGAGCCAATGGAGCAAGACTGACTGTTGAGAAGTATTTAGGTGCAGTAGTTTACGTGCGGTTCTGGGTTACGCTGTATAAAACTGTTACGTAATAACGTTGGACCTTTAGTTTTACAAGAGAAGCAGGTCGTAAAATAAAGTACTTTATGGGATAAATCCTGAAAGAGTTGTTCATGTAAGAACTGTGAATATCAGCTCCTCTGGGTCCTGCTTACCGCTGACTTTTTTTGGTCTGGTCAAATCAGTGGTTTGTGTATAGATTTTTTTTTTTTTTAATTTAGAGTTAAAAATTTTAAACTGGAAGATAATTATAATTTTGAAAACTTTTGGAGATTATCACATTTAGTTTATACATATGCAAGAAAGCTTTTTGTCTTGTCTCTTTCTGACAGCTCTAGCAGTTTTCATATTTTGGTCATAGTTTCAACATTTTAACATGTGAATTATAGGGTTTCATGTTGGTTTCCAGATTTTATTGTTTGACTATGTACTATGGAACTTTAAGTCATATATACATATATATATATTATTCTAAGGGGGGAAATGTTATATTTTTCTTTTTCTATAAGAGATGAATACAGTGGATACTTTTTCTATTGGTAATGATTGAGTTCACCTCTTTCAGAAGACAGTTTCTTTCTCTTCTGAGTAATTCAAATAAAATCTGGCCCTCGTGAAACCCTGGAAATCTTAAGTCTGTTGAAATACCAGGTTAAACACATTCCAAGAGATCTGTTCAAACTAAAATTCTTTTGTATACTTCTGAGGTGCCTGAGAAAAAGACTTCATTATTTATGAGAAAATGTGCTTTATCTTGGAAATTGTGTTCAAACATTAGCTTACTATTTTATAGAATGAATGCTTATAAAGCTGACACGAGACCATCTCAGAAGAACCAGGCAGGTTCCTTTACCTTTTGCTTGCTTTTCTGAACAGTGTGAATACTACACATTTCTTTCTAAATTATTCTAGAGTATACAGATGTCAATGGTATGAAACACCACTGTACTGGAAGAATTAATATATTACTTTAGTAATGTACCGGAGCTAAATGACTGAAGCTTTAGGGGTACATAAAAACCACCGTAATTTGTATGACATTTTGAAGTGAATTAAATATTTTTGAACATGCTTCTTCGACAGCCAGTGTTATATTTTTCAGATCAACACAAAGCACAATGGTTATTCTAAACTCAATATTTTCAAATTCACATAATTTAAAGTCATGCAAGCTGCAATTTCCCTGTCTAAATTACTGGCTGCCAAATTTATACCTGTTTCTTCAGCTGTACCTTTTGATATTTAGAATTTTTAAATTTCTGTAAAGTAGATTTTGTAGAATGTAATGTGTTCACTGCCTTTGTGAAGCGGTATATAATTGTATAATTTCTGTGTGTAAACTGAATGCTTGGGCTTTCAATACAGTATTCATATAAAGCAATAAATATTAATGTTATGAAATACTTGAGTACATTTTTATCAAAATATATAAGAATCCCTTTTTTTAATTTCAGATACCTGAAGTACACAGATGAACTTATAAAACTGATGCAAACATTTTCTGACACTGTATCATATGCTCTGGGGTGATTTGGGCGGCAACCACAAGTTTTGCATTTTGCCTACTTCAGTTGCTATGACTAAAAATACCAAAATGAGTTGGCTCCGTTTATGTCTGTAGGATATGATACTACTGACTGACTTGACTGTCAGGTTTACAGCAGCTAGATGATATATTTGTGAATATGTCTCATAGTTGAAATAAAAACTGAGTATTGATTTACTTACTGTTATCCAAGAGGGGAAAAAAAAATCACACATTGTAAATTTTTTTAAAAAATTTTGCAGAAATGTTAAAATGAAGCAAATTTTAAATGTGACATTCATTTGTAGTGACCTCTTCTTTATTTTCTTGAGGGATATTTTGCCAGTGAGAGCAGATTTTAAACATTTTAAGTTTAGAAATTTTGAAATTTTCTTTAGAATATTTATGAAATTATTGTCAATAAACCTATTCTTTAAGATCCTGTGACCTTTTGATATTTTTTATTTTAATTGTGCCATGGACCACTTTTAAACTGATTTACTTTTGTTAAATATAAGTTGAAGATTTAGCATCATGACTTTGAGGTCTGTGGTTTTATTTGTAAACTTGCAATTGCTATTTTGGCAAGGGCAAATATATTTCTTTATTAAATAAAGTACAATAATGGTGAATGTACCAAAATGCCATCACTCAACTCTATGAGAGATCTGCATTTTAATCTATAGTTTAATAGTTTTAATATTTATTAGATATTCTTATGTTGATCATAGATCTAACTTGTTGCTGTCTATACAGATAGTTGTAGAATGCTCATGGAATATTTTCTTTAGGATAGGTGGAATACTTAGGTAGTTAAACTGGGAAACCTTGTTCAGCTGGCTTGAGATACGATGTCCGTTGGGAAGTAAATTTCCTCGAGTATATGCATAGGTGCACTTACATAGACTTTGCTTCATGGAAATGTCAGTTCTAATAGTAACTGATTCAGATGTGTATTTTTAGAAGGCTAACTTTAGGCACATTTTCTTAACACACATCAGCAAAGTCATATTAAAAGATCTAAAGAATTAGGACCTTGGTGATTAAAATATTATTTTCTGTTTGGCCTTGAGCAGATTGTTTACCTGTTAGACTCTAGACTCTGAACCCAACATGTAAAAAGAATTTGAAATGCTGATGAGGAGAGCGAGAATATACATGGAATACACTTTTAGCACTTTTCCCTTTTGAGACAGTGAAAACATTATCCCAGTACATTTTTAAAAATGTATCTTTTCAGTTCTGAAAATGTTGGCGAACAGAAATGAGTAGTGGAAAATGTCATATTTTAAATGTTTGATTATCAGATAAATTTAATCCACTTGGGGTTTATTGTAACTACACCTTTCAAAAGTGTGGATGGAGCAATGAAATTGCCTGTCAGAGCTATAAAACCCTCTGGCTTGGAAAGGCATCCCAGAAACCCTGGGTAAGAAGGTGTGGCCTGTTAAAGCATGGAGGTTCAGAGTGTTTTGTTTTGCTGGTGTAGATAGGCATGTACTTATGCATTTTTGCATTTGTAAAGTCAGCAATTTTTCAAATAATGTAATTGTAATATACTAGTTTACTTATAAAGATACTTGGGGCAGAATCTAAAGCTGCGATGTTTGATTATGAGAAATGTAACTTGTGGTAAGGACAAAAATGCAATTTGTAGAACCAAAGGAAATAAAAATTTTGGATAGTGTTTCACAATGTCTTCTGAACAGGAGTTTCTTAAATACATTGGTTTTGATCAGATGAAGCTTAGTTCTCTCGAGATTTGTGCTAATCATAAAATGGATGAATGCAAAAACACCTTGTAATTTCATATGGAATTATTATAATTAGGTTTATTGGGTTATTGGCCTAGCAAGAATGCTAGTATGTATTGGTTAGAATACATCTAATATTTCACATTTTAAAAATAATTAGTACACTTTCTTCAGAATTTTCTTTTATTTCATCAACTTGGAGCCTAGATTACTTTGCCAAATAAATGTATTATTTTCATAATGCAATAAAATATAAACTAGAAGAATATCTTTATGTGTGGAATTACTTTATTTGCCATAATAGCTCACACTCCCTCCCTCCAATGCCCCCTTTTCTCTCACCTTAGGTAGGTTAAGATCCACAAGCATTTCCTGATCCATAGGGAGAGGAGCTGCATGACTTCATTACAGGTCTGTTGCTTAAGTGATAACAGGGTGTTTCTGCAGAGATGGTGCGTCTGAGTTGAATGGACGATTGTTCTTTGCTGGGCAACTCGTACCTGGGATCTGTAAAATAGAGATTTACCATGTAAAAATTTCTCTTGGCATAATTTGGCACTAGTTGTCATGCACAGATCTACACCATTTGTATTAGAATCATTTTAGAAATGGCAGTTTCAGACAACTACATGGTTAAAAGTGTAGAGTTGCCCTCAGTGGAGAGGGTGGATTCCATTTTCCGTTGTGGGTTCTCATTTCTTCATATGTATTACTGCACAGTAGGTGATAGTAAATGGTGACATCTGTGGCTCTCAACTCAGAAGATAGGAGTATTATCAGCATGTTTCTGAATTTAAATATTGAGTTTCAGCTTCTCTTCTCATATTTGATCTCTAACTTCTCCCCACTTTATTATTTACTAAATGCTATAGCTAGCATAGAGTTTTGGGTTACTGATACGAAGACTGATTCTTCTATTGATTAGGAATAAGAAGCATGATCTCTGACCACTTGCCCATCTAGAATGAAGAAGAGTACGCTACTGTCGTATTTTAACAGATTTTTTTTTTTTTTCCAGTGTAAAATTCAGCAGTTGAGTCTGGGGTCTTTGGATTTATTTGTACGCTTTCAGAGTTTTTCTTCCCAAAGGCAATGCATTTTTTTTTAACTAAAAATAATGACAAATACACAAAAATGCCAGTAATTTCCAGTGTCCTAGTCAGAAGACACCACTGGTTTACTGATTTTTATAATCTTGCAAGCTAGTCCTATGCGCATGGCAAGTGGTAACAGTTGAAATTAAATGGGCTTTGTGGATACTGGCTACACAAACACTTGATTCCTGTGACTACTTTCTCCCTGCTTTAGAAGGGTTCCAAGTTCATCCCTGAAGCCTTTCACTGTTGCAAAGTTTGTGGATTTGGGAGCAGTACACGCCATTGGATGTTCCTAAATCCAGGGGCAGATAGACTGAATCGCCAGAAAATGTGCATCCAGATGACAAACTTCTGTGACTGTGTGACCAGCTCCCCTGACCTATAGAAAGTCACCACACTACTCCCTTGCCTGATAGGGGACAGGTGTTTCTGGAAGTGGTAAGTTGTGTCATTAAACTAGCGAAGTCCTGCTTTATTTATTTATTTATTTTTGGCTGCGTCGGGTCTTCCTTGCTGCACGCGGGCTCTCTCTAGCTGCGGCGAGCGGGGGCCACTCGTCATTGCCGTGTGTGGGCTCCTCACTACCTTGGCTTCTCTTGCTGCAGAGCACAGGCTCTAGGTGCGCGGGCCTCAGTAGTTGTGGCACACGGGCTCAGTAGTTGTGGCTCGAGGGATCTAGAGCTCAGGCTCAGTAGTTGTGGCACACAGGCCTAGCTGCTCCGCGGCATGTGGGATCCTCCCGGACCAGGGCTCGAACCCGTGTCCCCTGCATTGGCAGGCGGATTCCCAACCACTGCGCCACCAGGGAAGCCCCGCGAAGTCCTGCTTTAATGTGCTATAACGGGACTCGATAGTTGGTCAATAATGCTTTGCTTTAAGAAATCTTGGCGGTTGAATAGGTTTGCAAGGCCTTTAATGGTGCCTATGTTTGCTGAGACTTTGAGGGGTAAATACATGGTTAGTATTTGGCCGTCTTCATTTTGGATCGTTTTTCTTTCCATTGCTTGCAGTGCTACAGAATGGGAGGTTAAGCTTAATTGTCACCAACAGAATTCACAAATGCATTTAGGAATGCACATAATCTCCCACTTTCAATCTGGGAACCTAAAATTCTTAGGTGGCAACTTGTATGAATTGCAGTGTATTTGGGGGGCTACAAGAGTAAACTCAGTCCATTCAGTCATGTTTGGAGAACAGTAACTATGCAAGTTTTTAGCAAAAGGCAGCTTGCGACTTGCACAGCACAGACATTAGTGCTGTTGTGGCAGTCTGGGAAGGCGTCTCAGATGAGGTGGGGTTCAGTTTGGCCTTGAGAGGTGAGCAGGACAACCAAGGAGGTAGCACGGTATAAATGGGCAGAGTACAGAGGCGTGGGTTAAGTCATAGCTTCAGAGTCCCCCACCTGAGGTTCCTTGGGTAAGTTACAGTTTCCTCATTCGTAAAGTGGGGGAAATAACTGTATCTTCCTGGTAGGATTGTTGGGAGCATTCAAGGTAATTATGGGTATAAAGCTAGGTCTAATCCAGGACGTGGCATTTCTTTTAAGGAAGAGAGTCATGGAGGGGGAGATAGGGTTTGTCCCTGGGGAATACAACAATTTTGCTGGAATCAAAGTCGAGGTTTCAATCCTGGTCAGTACCTGGTAATAATGGCAAGCACCAACTGAGCACTGACTTTATGCTCTATGTATCCTTAGCACGTGTCATGCATAATCTCATTTAATCTTCCCATCAACCCTATGAGATGCTTAATATTATCTCATTTTACAAACGGGGTACTTGATGTAAAGAAAGGCAACTTGCCCTGGGACCCTTCGAAAGTGGACTGTGTGAACTCCAAAGCTCAATGATTTTTACCTATTACGCTTAGGTGCTGTCTAGTCTTAGGAGACCTGTAGACTTAGTAGGGCAGCAGAGAGGAAGCCATTCCGGTATCTGAAGGTTCTCAGAGACACTCAGACCTGCCCAAGGTCAGGTACATCAAAAGGCTTCGTCAGTCACAAACCCAAGCGCTTGGTTTCACACTCCATGAACTTCACAATCTAGCTTCACATCTTTTTTTTTATCACCCATGTTTTTCCAGCTAGACATTTTGAGTATATCCTCTATTTTTTAAAATTTATTTTAAAAATTAGACAATGCATACCTGGCAACAATTCAAATAGAGCAGAGCGGTATATACCAGACTGTTGTTGTCCTACTAGTGTTCCTTCCAAATCCCTCAGTTTTATCCTCCTCCTGAACCCCAAGGGAGGTGCCCTTACCAGCCGGGCTTAGTGCCTGACAGTGACTCAAGATAAGATCCTGGGGCAGATTCCCTGGGTTTCCGTCCCAGCTCTGCCACTTGCTGGCTGTGTGACCTCTGACTGTAAGATGAGGAGGAGGTCCCAACCTCACGGGGCTGTTACGAGGACTAACCATTAGAAAAGAGTCTGGCATGTAGTAAGCGCTGCTTGCATATGAGTTCAAAAAAACAGCATTTTAAAGAAATTGTATCTTTCCAAAGATAACCTAATTCCGTTGCAAACCACCGTGGTGGTCCCTACCTGTCCCCCGACTTCCCTTTCCATAGTGAATGTACATTACACACGTTGAGATACCCTCGGCCTTTTTTCTTCCCTATATATTTTTGTGTTACTTCTTTGACATCAGTACCTGGAAAGCTACCCCCGTCATTTTAACGGCTGCATAGTATTTCAGTGGTAGATGTACCATAATTTATTTAACAACAGGCCTCCTTTAAGGGACCTCATGATATTTTGACTTGTGGCCATTGTTTGCTCGGTGTGAGCAGTTTGACACTGGGACATGTAAAATCAGCCCCTCCAACCCCCCCCTCTCCGGAAAAAAACAACAACTAAACAAGCCTTTGGATTTTAAGGAACCCTTAAAGAATTATTGTGTGTGAAATAGATGTCCTTGCCCCTGGGGAAGTGGTGGAGGGAAGGATGAATTATCTGTCAGGCAAACCACATACTATATTTCAAGCCATCTCAATTGTAAGATACATCGCTACTTTACGTAAAGTAAGAAAATAAGCCGCCCACGGAAGCACGAGACAGGCTGAGTGGTATTCCTGCACAGAGCTTTCGCGGGTCACAGCAGCCTCACTGTCTCCTGGCAAATTTTGCAGTTTGTCTGCCCTTCTGTGGCTTGTGATGGTCCTGCAATGAAACAAAACACAGCTTCACTTCTTTGTGGGTGTTCTTTCTTTCTTAGACTCTGCAAAACTCTTGGTTGTTGCTTGGCAAGAAAATATGTAGTTTCAGTCGTTTCCCCAAGAACGAATACTTGCTTTTCTAGTGTCAAAGATTTATTCCTTGCTGTTCTGTTCCTGTGACTTTCAGGACATGGTAACACATACACACACACACACATATATTTTGGTTGGGGGACATGATAACTTGTGGTCTCAATGAGGGATCACAACATAAGCCTTTTAAAGACGTTTCCAGTGGCGATTAATTTCGCCACACGTGGTGCGCATCACTCGATTGGAGGGAGAAGAGTATGAAGGGGGACAACCGCTTTGCACATGCCCTCACTGTGGCCACTGCCACGACTCCCGCCGGCCCTCCGTGATTGAGATGCATCCAGATTTCTGAGAAGATATAACCAGCATGCTAGAATCCAGCATCTGAGAAAGAGCCATCAGTCAATCCAGGCAGTGATTTGCTCCTTTGTTCATCCAGACGTATTTATTAAGGGGCTACTTATGAACCTGCGCCTGGAGACACAGCAATTAATGAAGACAGACAAGGTAAGTAGAAATGCGTGTAAGACAGTGATTACCTCTAAGGACCTAGGTGAAGCAAGGGAGGAAGATGGGGAGTGGGGGGATGGGAGGAGCAGTAGTTCTATCTTAAATCGGGTGTCCAAAAATGACATTTTGTGTTCAGTGTGTTGGTCGTGGAGGGGCTCAGCTCCCTGGAGGGCAGCCACTGCCTGTCTCTGAGAATTCAGGGGGGTCTCTCTGATTCTTTGTTCTTTCTCATACTCATGCCCTTCCAATTAATAACCAGATTTGGCTTCTTAATAATGGGACTTAATTGTTTTCCATGTGCACCAAAGAAGATACTCAGATTCCGTTTTGAATATGTGAAAATAGACGTATTTATGACCATGCATCACATTCTCCACCTACCCCCACACTCTTCACCCCCACCCACATACTCATAGGAGCCTGAGACATTGTTCAAAGTTTTAAAAAATGAACAAGTGAAGTCCTTATTTATTTATTTATTTTATTTATTTATTTTTGGCTGTGTTGGGTCTTCGTTGCCGTGCGCAGGCTTTTTTTCTAGTTGCGGTGAGCGGGGGCTACTCTTTGTTGCGGTGCGCAGGCTTCTCATTGCGGTGGCTTCTCTTGTTGCGGAGCACGGGCTCTAGGCGTGCGGGCTTCAGTAGCTGTGGCACACGGGCTCAGTAGTTGTGGCGCACGGACTTAGTTGCTCCGCGGCATGTGGGATCTTCCCTGTTCAGGGCTCGAACCCGTGTCCCCTGCATTGGCAGGCAGATTCTCAACCACTGTGCCACCAGGGAAGGAAGTCCTTTTTTAAATTAGATTTTTTGAATAGCTAAAATGTCAAGATGACATAAAGCTCTCTCCCACCCTTGTCTCCATATCCCTTTCCCCCAACTCTCTATAGGTAACCATTTTTCATTAATATTTTGCTTTTCCTTTCAGTGTTTCCTGACGTAAATACAAGCAAATTAAGTATATATAGTCTTATGTCTCTGTCCTTCCCAAAGGTATCATGCTAAGTACGGTTGTGCTCCTTGCTTTTCTCAGTTAATAGATCCGGGTGCTCACCCCACACCCAACGTAGAGACCATCCTCATTCTCTCTACTGTATCCCATAGGACGATAGACACTCGTTTCCCATCTTCGCTGCTACGATAGTGCCTCTGTTCATAACCTTGCCAATATATCATCTGATTCATGCACAGCAGTGTCTGTTGGGTGGATTCCCAGAAGTGGGATCTTGAGTCGAAAGGTAACTTTGCGGTCATTTGGGTAGTTCCCAGAAATTGCCCTCCACAGGGTGATGCCATTCCGTCCTCTTACCAGCTGTGAGAGCGGGTGCCTGCTTCCCATGGCCTCATCACCAACCCTGTGGGGCTCTCATGTGTTTAAGGGCTGTTGCTATTTCCCTCCCACACCCATTTGCCCATTTTCCTACTGGGTTGTTGGTTTTTCTCTTTAGAATTTCCAGGAGCTCTTTATATATTATGGGAATTAACCCTTAATCTATGACATGAGTTACATTTTTTTTCCCCAAGTTGGTCTTTTTCCTATGGTTTTTGCTTAGAAAAAAATCATAAGCCAAACATTATTTTTATGTAGCTGAATTTGAGTTTTTTCTTTTAATCTTTTCTGGATTTAAAATTTTTTAGAATTTATTTTTAGAAAGGCTTCCCCTGTTTAAAGTTACATAGTTTCATTTCTCGCATGGAATATTTGGTCCATCAGGAGTTTATCCTGATGTGTAGTGTGTCTTTATGGCCCAACATCATTTATTTAAAAGCTCATCTTTATCACAATGATTTGATAGGCCACCTTTAACACATCGTAAATTCCTGGGTGCATTTGGGTATACTTCTGTATTTTTTTTAATATATATATATTTTTTATTTTTATTTTTTTAATTTTTTTGATCTTTATTGGAGTATAATTACTTCACAATACTGTGTTAGTTTCTGTTGCACAAGAAAGCGAATCAGCCATATGCATACACGTGTCCCCGTATCCCCTCCCTCTTGAGCCTCCCTCCCATCCTCCCTATCCCACCCCTCTAGGTCATCGCAAAGCACCAAGACGATCTCCCTGTGCTACGCTGCTGCTTTTGGGTGTATTTCTGGACTTTCACTTTGTTCAGTTGCTCTGTCCGTACGCGGGCCGATACCACATTGGTTTCAATGCTGATGTTCGTAGTGTATTTTACTTTCTAGTACAGCTGGTTCCTCCTCACTGGTCTTTTTTTTTTCTGGGTTTTCCAGACCTAATCTTGCTTGTTTGTTTTTTCATGTGAACTTAACTTTTTTCCACTTTTATTGAGATATCATTAACGTATAACCTTGTGTATGTTTAAGGGGTACAGCGTGTTGATTTGATACATTTACGTATTGCAAAATGATTATAACCAATAGTGTTAGCCAAGACCTCATTACCATGTGTTTTTTTGTGGTAAGAACATTCAAGATCTACTCTCTTACCAACTTTCCAATATATAACACAGTATTTTTAGCTATATCATATGAACTTTAGAATCAGCTTGTATGATTCCAGAAAAATCATCTGTTGGTACTTTAATTTGATCATAATACATCTTTTAAAAAATTTATTCAAGTATAGTTGATTTACAATGCTGTGTTAATTTCTGCTATACAGCAAAGTGATTTGGGTATACATATATATACATTCTTTTTGATATTCTTTTCCATTTTGGTTTATCACAGGATATTAAATATAGTTCCCTGTGCTATCAGATGCCTTGTTGTTTATCAATCATAAACATTTTAAAGGTCCACAATTTAAAATTAACTGTGGAAGAATGGGCACCTTTATGATGTTGAATCTTTCTAACCAAGTACGTGATATCTTTCTGTTTAAGTTTACTTTTTAAAAATTTAATTAATTAATTAATTAATTAATTTTAGTTTTGGCTGCGTTGGGTCTTTGTTGCCGCACGTGGGCTTTCTCTAGTTGCAGCGAATGAGGGCTGCTCTTCATTGCGGTGCGTGGGCTTCTCATTGCGGTGGCTTCTCTAGTTGAGGAGCACAGGCTCTAGGCACACGGGCTTTAGTAGTTGTGGCACGCGGGCTCAGTGGTTGTGGCTCACTGGCTCTAGAGCGCCGGCTCAGTAGTTGTGGCGCGTGGGCTTAGTTGCTCTGCTACATGTGGGGTCTTCCCGGACCAGGGCTCGAACCCATGTCCCCTGCATTGGCAGGCAGATTCTTGACCACTGTGCCACCAAGGAAGTCCCAAGTTTACTTTTTCTGACTTCAAAAATTTTTTTAATTTCCTCATGTAGGTTTTACATGTTTTTCTTGTTCAGTTTGCGCCTGAATGCATTATCTGTTTTATTTCTCTAACTCAGGGGTGGGCAAACAGCAGGGCCACTGCCTGTTTTTGTATGGCCCGTGAGGTAAAAAATAGTTTTTAACTTTTAAATGGTTGGGAAAAAAATGGAAAGAAAAGTAATATTTGTGACGCATGAAAATTATTTGAAATACAATAAAGGGCCATAAAGACACACTTAGTGTTTTTATTCGGTGTCTGTAATAAAGTTTTATTGGCAAGCACCATACCTATTCTCTGATGTACTGGCTGCAGCTCTTTTCTTGCTATGAGGGTAGAGTTGAGTAGTTGCTACTAAGGCCATATGGTGCACTGAGCCTAAAATATTTACTCTTTGACCCTTTACAGAAAAAGTCTGCTAACCTCTGTTCTAAGGGGTTGTTGTTCTAATGTGTACTGCTGTCCTCCTGGCGTGTAATCACTCGTGGCTAGCTATGTCCTACATCTAAGACAATTTAGAACCTAACCAAGGGTGAGGAAAAACCTGCAGAAAAACAGGCTTGAAGGGTTACTACCAATAATTGAAACACCTATAAGTTATCTAGTGGAGAAGTAATTTATAAAACCATTGACAAAAGATTGAAAGTTTTTTTTTTTCTCTTCCAGGTGAAATTTGCTTGCCTCCTTTACATGGGATGGTTTCTTGTGAGAGGTGCAGTCTTCTTTGGGGAAAGGAGGGAAAGTGTCAAACTATGTCTTCACAGAAGAGAAATGACAGCTCACCCCCTTGGAGCTACTGTCCCGCAGTGGTTGTCATCGCCAGTTGTGGTCCCAGCGGTGGTGGAGTCATTGAGTTGGCATCAGATGCCTCGAGTCAGGGGTCCCCAGCCTGGGAGGACCGGCTCCCTGTGTCCACTTGGTCAAGACTTGGCCCAGACCGCTCTCCCCTTCATGAAGGCCTTTGCATTTGGATGACTGACGCCTGGCTTCTCCTGTGTCCTCCTTCTCATTCAGAAGCTGGAACCGCAGGTCCCAGCCTGGTTTCTAATAATAGAATATTAGTCATGCTCTGGAACAGAAACAGACAGATGTGTTAGTTTGGCCCAATATGGTACATCTTCATTTATGACAGCTCATAAAAGTTTGTGCCCAGACTTAATCCCACTAGGATTTGTTCCATGGTCATGAGGATGAACAAATCTGGAAAAAAAAAAAAAAGTATTTTTCTGTGTTGTGTCTCCAAAAACCATAGATAGGCTCCTTGGTGTCGTGTCTTACAGGGTCTCCCTGCCGATGAGAAGGGCAGCCCTTCCTCACACCGTTTCCAGAGTGGGTTTTGAAGAAATGCAGAAACCAAGGACGATGTGGAGAATTTCTCACTTAACTAAATGGATGCGAGGTATAGAACAGATCATTATTCTGAGATTGTCTTTGCTCCTTTTGAAGCGTTAAAATCTCTCTTTTATGAAATGATGGAGGTAGCAGGGGAGATGGTGCTGTGTTAGTGTCTTCAGTTGGTAAAATAAAACAGTGAAAACCCTCGGCCCCGCGGCAGACTATTGACAGATACACTCAAAGCCATGACCGTCCACTTTCCCTTTGCCTGCCTTTACTGAAGAGGTTGCAGAGGTGACTACTGGCCCTCGGGTCCCAGGAACAGCCATGTAATACAGCTCTGGCCAGTGATGTGAAGGCAGAGTTCCACAGGGAGTGCTTCTTCACCAGGAGGAAGGGCTTTGTTCTGTGCCTCTGTATCCTTTGCCCTTTGCCTTTTGACCTTTCTCTTCCCTCCCCTGAGCTCCTCTTCCTACATGGAACTCAGACCCAAGTCTTGGAGGGAACAGCCGCCTTCTCCTTTGAGGAGCCCAGAATGAGGGTAAAAACCAACACGTGATGCTTGGCCGAGCAGAAATCAGAAGTGTCCTAGTTAATAAAACCCCAGAGTTTGGGAACCACACCTTGGTGTATCAAGAGATGAATTTGCCAAGTAGCATCTCACCAGCCTTGGTTACAAACTCTTGTGATCGCTAGACACCTGAAATTACATTTTGCTGATGTGATCTTCCAGTGAATGCTCGAGGTAACTGTTGTTTAAACTCCTGTCATTTTTATGGAGAGAGACTCCTTTACAGCAGGGTGTGGGCTTTTTGAGTCCCCCTCTTCCCAGCTCCTCTCCTGCACTCCCTGAAATTTGAGCTAAGCAGGCTTTGGATGTTCTGTGAAACCCGTGTCATTCAAATGCTTCCTAAAGTATTTTGAAGATGTTCTTATTTCAGCCATTGACCGGATGTTGATGTCAACAACATCTAAAAGTAGGTCCTTAAATATCTCTCTATCTGCTGTGGTAGGAAGTTCTGAAGCAAATGGCATTTATCAAGCGGTGATCATTTTCACAAATTTATTTGAATTTAAAACTCCTGAAATCTTTCCTGGCATCTCTTGTGGAATTTCAAAAGGGGACCTAATTCATAATCCACAGCAACACAGAGACATTTCTTTTATGCACACCCAGAGGTGTCATTTTTCCAGTCATTTGACCTGTCCAGCCTGAGCATGTGAGATAAATGATAATTTAGCTTAGCCCTTTCAAAGCATCCGTCATGCATCAGATGATTTAGATTTACTTTTCCTGACCCTCCCAACCTGGAAATAGGTACTCTTATTATCCTAGTGTAGAAATGTTTTAAAAAGTTGGCTCAGAGAGGCTAACTAATCTCTCTAATGACACACAGTTAGTTAAACATCAAAAGGGGTTCTCTGATGCCAGTTTTCCCTTTGGCCTCAACCTTATGTCAGGGCAACTGATAACATGTACTTGCATGTTTAAAACCTTTTCCTATCCCACCCACCCCAATTCTTTCAAATCCATCCATCAAACCATCCCGTTTACAGTATTACTGAAGGTCAAAAGTTCCCTCTGAGGGTGTTACTATCTAAGAAGTTGATGGAGTAGCAATGGCCCTTTTTGTGACAAGAGTGCCTAAGTCCCCTTTATCCCTTTCAACTTCTCCATCAGTCTTGTCTGGAGATTCTATCATGGAGGAAGTTTTCCCAAAGGCTGTAATTTACAGGAGTTTCAGATTTCTTTGGTTTATGCTTATAGCTGTTGATCTATACACTGTCACTCAACCCTGATAAAAGAACTTAGAAAGAAGCATATTTGAATAAATATGGTACTTTTGTTAAATTCTTACTAACCGGACAAAGTTCTGCAGCTTGTTATTTAGTGCTGTTGTTGTTATTATTATTAATGTTCTCTTCCAAGCCTGCTCCCCGAAGGGTGTACTAACCACTGAGAGATGCAGATCTTGGAATGAAGAATGATTAAGGGTCCCGGTGCTTTGCACCATCCCCACCATCTGTAAATTTTCCGTCCATTTTACACGGAGCAAAGCACGGCCTCAGGGTGCCGTCTTGTGGTCATGTTTTTAGTTGCAAGACGGTGATGGAGTTTTTCTTAAAAATTAAAATAAAGAAAAAAGAGAAGAAAAAAAAGTCGTGCATATGTTTTTAGTCAGCAATAAGTTTCGAGATGTGACAGTCCTGTCAAAACAAAACAATTCAACAAACTTCAAAGTAACCACAACAGAAGATATGCAGACACATATGGAGGCTTGGCGACAGAGCCTTGCCGTTAAATGTGCCAAAAGCATTTTGAAGGACAAACCGTAAGATCTGAAAGGGGATCGGGGTAAAACACACTCAGGTGTGTGAGAATTAGGACAGGGACCGAAAAGAACACTCGCTGAGAAACAGAGGCAGAGCGTTAGTGTAAAGGCAGAACAGAACTCCCATTTCCAATTTTCTGGTGCTAGAAGCCAAGCTTTCTGCCCATTTCTTAAGAACACAGGCTCTCTGGTTCCTTTATTTATTCATCTGTCCATGGGAGAACAAGACACTGTGTGTTCTTTGAGCTTACATTCATGGGAGGGGGGAGACAAAATAAACACATCAGGAAACAAACAAGATAATTTCAGAAAGTGCGAAGTTCTTTGGAGGAAATAAAACTGCATGATGAGATGGAGATAGAAATTGACAGCGATGAAAAGAAATGGGAGAGAGAGAGGGAGAGAAAAGGTCTCAGTGAAAGAAGGGGTGCATTTCTGGGTACGTTCTGAAGGTGGACCTGACAAGGTTTGTTGACAGATGGGCTATGGATGGTGAGAAAAAGTGAGCCAGCGTGATGTCGAGAGTTTTGACTTGAGCAACTTCCATCCCCTGAGATGGGGAGAGTCCAGACAGGGCCACCTGGGGAGTCAGGTCCTGAAGACGCTGAGTTTGCCTGGAGCTGTTGAGCAGAGCATGGGATACAGTGATGACCTGGGCGTCACCCTGCCCTCTGGCTCAGCTGTGCATACTGAGTGGCAAAATCAAAACTTCACGGAGCTAAATCTTGCTGTTCAAGGAGAGACTTGAGAAGGCTGGGTCTCCAGGGCAGGCGGACGTGACAGACAATAGCCCATTAAAGAGCTTCATGGAAAACATCACATGGGTTTAGACCGAGTCCCTTCAGGGGACTGAGCTTTGAGCCTGAAGACCTTGGAGCCAGAGGCCAATTGGCAGGAGGGGCTGAGGGAGGTCCACAGGGTCAGTGGGCAGTGCGGGAGTGGGGGGAGGTGATGGGGGAGCGGGGGAGGGACACAGGGGGAGTTCAGGCCTCACCTTGGCCATTTCAGAACAAGGCTCCTGCTCTCTGCTCTGCCGTCTCCAAAGGGCCACACACCTGCTGGGGGGATTGCTGTGTATCTGACACAGAGTCTGCTCTGCAGACCCTCTCCAAGGACACACAGGGGAAAAGAGCACCTCCTTCTTGAAGCCATGTTCACTGGCACCTACTGGGTGCCAGGCCCTGTGCTGGGCCCTGGGGAGGCGAGGTGTTCATGGCAGGTTCTATTGGTTTCCAAGAGAGGCTTAACATTTCAATCTGTTGTATCGAGTTGGATTTTTAATTGCACTGAATTGGATTAATTAAAGATCTACTATGCACCCACCGCTGTGCATGGTCCTGAGGGAAAATGGGGTGCAAAGCCAGAGCGCTGCCCTCAGGGAGCCCACGTTCTCAAGATGAAGAGCACCACAGTGGAGTCTGCTGTGCCATTTAGCAGCTGTGTGCACTTGGGCAAGTTTCTCACGTCTCCAAGCCTCAGTTTCCCAGTCTCTAAAATGGGTAGAGAAACTGGACCTACTGTTGAAAGGATTAAGTGACAAGAGGCATGAAAACAGCAGCTGGCAATGCACCTGCTACACAATAAGCCTCACTACATGTTACTGTCAGTGAATCATCAGTTAAATGGGAATAATAGTTCCTACCTCCCAGGGGTGATCTGATGCTGATGAAGTGCTTTAGTCTCGGTAAAGGGCTAAACCCAGCATCGCACAGGCGGGCTAAGTATTAGGGACCTGGGGGCAGCAGCAACGTGAGGCCTTAGTTCTGCCCAAGCCCAGCCAAATCAGCTGTCCGCTCAAGGTCGCTGTTTCCCAGCCTGCGAAATGGGCACAGTCGTAATTTTGCCTCTTGGTCCTGTTGTGAGGATTAAAAGAGGCAACATTGGGACAGCCTGGCCTGCCCCAAGCTCTGGTGACCTTTATCATTCCAGCCTCGACGTATGTTTTGCTGTTCATTTATTTGAAAGCACTCAGTCTGATAACCCGACAGCCTCAGAGAACACAATGATTACGGAGAGAAAGTTGCTTTAAGGGATTCCTGGGGAGGCTGCTGGCTTCTGCGCTGGGGTCCCCACCCTTGAGTTCCTGCTGTAACCCTGCCACTAGCCTGCCGGTGACTCCCTCCCTTGGTCTTGGGCTCCCAGTGGTAACGATACAGGGGTGGGATGAGGGCAGCGGTTTTTACCTCGGGGTGGGTTTCAGAGTCACCTGGAGAGCCCATGCCCCACCCTGGGGGTTCTAAGGCTCCAGTGGGGGGATCCTGGGGGCCTGAGTTTTAAATAAGGGTCCGGGGGATTCCGATGTCCACAACAGCCAGAGAAGCTCTGGACCAGGGCGTCCCCCTTCCACCTGCCCTCTCCAGCAGCGGAGGCAACTCTTGGCAATGAGCCTCACACGGGCTCTGGAAGGGGCTGGGTCACGGGACCTCCCTGTGCTTGGCGTGTCGCTGCCACTTGCGGACGGGGAGGGTTACTGTCTGTGCTCCTCAGCGGCTGGTGAGGATGAGGGGGAAGGGAAGGAGAAAGGCGGGCGCACTTGGCCTCTCTGGGATCTGAATCCATCACTTCCACCTGAAGAGCAGGAATAATAACCCCGCCGCTGGGGCTGGAGTGGAGGGAACGAGGCAGAGAGCGGACCGAGCAAGCTCCCTCAGGCCCACGCAGTTAAGTTAGACATTAATAAATAAAACAACAACAGCAAAAATGCCCTCCCATGTTTGGAAATGTAAAACTAGTTCTAAGTAACTTAATGGTCAGTGAAGAAATAATGATGAAAATTTCAGTGCTTAGCACCATAGCTTAAGTGCTGGGCCTGACCCAGAGCAGGTCTGTTTAGAAACTGGATGGGGGTCTGCTTTTGGAGGCTGTTAAAGGGGCCTCCAGCCAGTCCCATACCAGCCGAGGTCTACCCCCTTGAGGCTTGGGGAGGCAGGCAAACAGGGCTGCCAGGTAACACACAGGACGGCCAGTTCAAGTTGAATTTCAGAGACATGATAACTTTTTAGTATAAGTGTGTCCCATGCACCATTTGGGAGATACTTATGCTTAAAAAATGTCACTGTGTCTCTGAAATTCAAATGAACGGGGCATCCTGTACATGTGTGTGTGCACGTGTGTGTGTATGTGCACTTTTCGCTTGGTCACCCTAGCAGGGCACTGCAAGGGTGGGAGGGAAGGGCCTGAGCCCCGTCCGCCCAAGGCAGCTCCCAGCGCCCTCGGAGCAGGGGCTGGTCCTCCCAGGCCTTCCCTCCCCCTGCTTCTACTCAGCCTCGCCCTGTTTCACGGCCCTCAGGAGGTACACCTGGGCCGCAGAGGGATCTCGCCTTCCCAGGAGTCTGAGGGACAACCTGCCGCACGTGTTCCACGCCGGGATCTGGCGCCGCCCACCCAGCTCCTGCTCAGGCCCCCGGATCTGCGTCTCCTCTTTGCGGCTCCCACCCGGTGCTGACCCTGGAGCCCGGCCTGTGGGGACAGTTCAGGACTTTGCTTCCTTGTGGTGGAGCAGGAAAGACTCCAGATATGGAACTGGATTCACTTGGCCTGAAGCCACACCTTTTATTTTGGAAAACCAGCAAAAGAAAACACAGCTGGGACTCTTCAAACAAACAAAAACCCATCCAGTGGACCTCAGGTAAATTGCCTCACTTTTCTGACTTTGGCTTCCTGGTCTGTGAAATGGGGATAACTGCACAATCTCACGGATTTGGTTTGAGGTCAAGCGAGGGGCCCATGCCTGGGCCCAAGAAATGGTATCTGTTGTTGGTTTTATTTAGTGCTGACTTGGACGGTCTTAAGGGGCTCTCTCGGCGTGGGTCTTGAAGCTGCACTTACGTTGGACTTCACATAAACTAGAAAATGTCATTTTTAATGATGGGCGGTGCGCTGAGATGCTCATGAAGATTTTGAGAGCCCCAAATTTCCTTTTGTCTCTGCCACTGATAGGATTTAAACACTTCTGAGCCTGAGTTTCCTCCTGTAAAATAACCCAGGAGTTAAATGAGAATGTCCCTAAGCTTTTGGTGCTATCCTGACTCAGAGCAGGAACTTGCTGTGACTGATGCCATCAGGACTGCTGTTGCCATGGCCACATCTGCTCGGGTGGCCGGGGAACCCTGCAGTCCTTCTGGAGACAGACAGCCAGGGGGATGGGAGGAGTCTGGTGAAAGCTCCCTTTGCTCTAAAGCCTTCTCTCTGGGTGCATGTGGGTCCATAGGAGAGAAGCATTGGGAACTGTTTGATCAGAGAAGTCACCCGCAAAGAGTTCTAGAGAGTTCCAGAGGGGGCTGATGGCTACGAATCGGATCATGTTTTCAAGTCTTTTTCTGTTTAACTACTGGGGCTTCGAAGTTTTCCTTAAACATTTGAACAAGCTCTCTATATAGCAGCGTCACTTACCTTTCTACCGTATTCCATGAAAAATCCTACCTTTCTGTTTTTTTTCTTTTATATTCTAGTGTTATTTTTCGGCCCATAAGGTTTTACATTATGTACAGGTAAATCCAGCAGTTCCCAAATCTGGCTATGCCTGAAACTTAACCTGGGGGAATTTGCTTCCAAAAAATGCAGATGCTTGGGCTCTGCCCTCAGCTTCAGATGGTAACAGGCCTGGGACTCTGTATTTCAGGAAGCTGAAGGCAGGGGTCTAATTCTGATGGGGAACCACGCCTGGGAACCTTGGGTCCAATCTCACTTTTCTGTTTGTCTTTTCTTCCTTTGCTTAAAGGGGAGTAACTTACGCTAAGATCACAGGGCAGCTGTTCTCAATGTGGGGCTGTGTGGTCCCTGGATGAAAAGCATCAGTATCACCTGGGAGCTTGTTAGATATGCAGATGCGCAGGTCTCGCTGCAGCCCTGTGGAATCAGAAGCTCTGGGGTGGGGCTCAGAGCCCGTGTTGTAACAAGCCCTCCAGGTGGTGCTGGTGCCCCTGAAGTTTGGGAACCATGGCAATGGACTGAATATTTGGTTCTTTAAATTGACTTGTTTAATTCTCCTGGAGTTTAATATTTTTAAATTTATTTTAAATTTTAAAAATTATTTTTATTTTTATTTTTTGGGCCATGCTGTGCAGCTTGCGGGATCTTAGTTCCCCGACCAGGGATTGAACCCGTGCCCTCGGCCGTGAAAGCATGGAGTCCTAACCACTGGACCGCCATGGAAGTCCCTGGAGTTTAATTTGTGTGCATTTCTCAACGAGTCATTTCCCCCAGTTGTTAGGAATTTATCCCCAAATGATTGATTAAATGATTCTTTCCATTCCCGAGCTTTGGAAAGCATTTATTGAGCCCCCATTGCATGCCGGGCTGGCCTAGGCAGAGGGGTTCAAATGCTCAGAGTCATATGGGGGTAAATGAGACCCCTATATGAGTGCTAAAATAGGCCAAAGAAGACCGGCAGCAGCTCCATGGGGGAAATAAAGGCAGGAGAGAGAGGGCGCCTGATGATGGGGAGACGGAAAGGCTTCGCAGAGGGGCCTTTGGGATTCACCTGACATGGGAAAAATGTCCATGGAAGGACTGGATTATCTTCTTAACGAGTGATACCTGGAGTAGAAGGAAAATGCTTCCCGCGCTCCCCCCATTCCCCGCCCCCTTGAAGTCCCGGTTCAGTTATGTGCATCCCACTCTTGCTCATGCAAATATATTACAAACATAGATGCCACTTCTGGGGTGTCCTGCCCATGGCTCCACAGCTCTCCTCCCTCAGCAATACACACGGCCACCCCTGCAGGTCAGTGGACAGAGTTGACACTCATTTCTTCTCATAGCGCAGAGTTCTCCATAGTGTCGAATATCTGCTTGATTTAACTGTTCTCACACTGACAGCTTTTAGCCTGCTGTCTAGTTTTTGGCCACTTGAGATGAACAAGGGGGAATTTCGGTAGGTAGGGGTGATGGGGAGCTGGAAGGAGTTTAGCTCTTGTTCAGAACAGGGTAAGAAAATTGGGCATTTTTCAACTTTACCAACAGAAAACAGTTATCAAGAAAGAGGGGGGGCTTCACTGGTGGCGCAGTGGTTAAGAATCCGCCTGCCAATGCAGGGGACACGGGTTCGAGCCCTGGTCTGGAAAGATCCCACATGCCGCGGAGCGACTAAGCCCGTGCACCACAACTACTGAGCCTGCATGCCTAGAGCCCGTGCTCCGCAACGAGAGAAGCCCGCGCAGCAATGAAGACCCAACACAGCCAAAAATAATAAATAAATAAAATAAATTAAAAAAAAAAAAAAAGAAAGGCGGGATAATACTGATTTCTGGTTGGGAAATATCTACACATTAAAAAAGTTGTTGAGAGGAGTGAACTGGGTGGGGTTTTTCCAGCAGCGCTGGCACCCCTCAGCACTGCATCCCCAGATTCAGATGAGCTGGGATCTGCCTTCGAGTGGATGGTCCAGGCGACCAGCATACAGCTGCCTTCTGTCTCCGGCTTGGCAGGACCCAGCTCCAGCTTTCTGCCCCAAGCCTCGATTTCCTTTCATTCCCCGCCCGGGTGGATTTCCAGGGAAATCACCTCCACGTATTTTCATAAATTTATACCAGTCATCAAAGGGGATTGCGTAAGAAACGTTGGCGGCGGCCCGAGGAGGCTCTGGGCGCTTCAGATCCGGTCTTCTTAGCAACAGGAAGCCCTTTCTTGTTCAGCATAAACAAAGTCGAGCACTTCCCCCATCTCGCCATCCCCTCAAGGTTCAAGTTTGCTTTGAAATTCACAGCAGAACCTTTGATTCGAGGTGTGGCCTCATTCTGGCATCAGCCTTAATTCCCATTACCTTACGACGAGTCTGTACCCACTACCCTCCCCCCTCTCACATATAATTTAATAAAAGTCACATGTGAGAGGGGATTATCATTCAGTTGGCTGGAGTAAAAGGCTGTCTCTGTGTCCCCAAGGCCAATTCCCATTGCTTTCGGGGAGCAGGCGCTGGGGGATGGGGGTGGTGTGGGTACTGGTGTTGCAGTTTGAATAATGACCACCAGAGGGAGCACTACGCTTTGAAAACCACCCGATTGTTCCTTTCCACCCTGGAAAAAGGGAGGCCTGTTTGCTACCAACCCTGTGTAACAGAGGAGTTGTCACCTCCCTTCCACACGTGGAGCAGCTAATGAGATAAGGCGAGAGGTTTCTTGCTGGGAATTTGAGAATTCAAGGAGAGACACGTCCAACAATGCAAATATTAAGCTCTGTAAATAATTCATACCACTGGGCAGCTCGTGGGTGTGGAGCTGGTTGGCTGTAGTCAAGTGGCATTTACAGCTCTAAGTGAACGTGGATAGAAGTTTGTTTCCTGCCTTAATGAGTAAGTCAGAACCTGCCTCGGAGGCCCTGTTTTTAAAAACTGATCTTTGTAAACAAGTGACAATTAATAATACTTTGGTCCCCAGACCTGTTTGATAATTATCTTCAACTGTCTATAGCAGCTCTCAAGAGACCTGTGCTGTGCTTGTTCCGGGTAAAATTATGGATTTGGAAGCCCAGGGAAGAACTGAAGGTAGCAACACAGCCTGATGTACCTGGGTTTGCTCTAGGAAGACTTCCGTTCTCCACTTACCCTGCCTTGGGCGCTAGCTGTGTCTGGCACTGGGCTTCATGGGCGACATCTCACTTAACCTTCACGACACTCTAGCAAGCTGGGAGCTTTCGTCATACCCAGGAAAAAAAGATAAGGAACTGGCTTAGCATAGTTAACTATTTACCTCAGGTCATATGTTTGCGGAGCTGGGATTTGAACCCCGGGCTGCGTGACTTTGCTCATTCATTCATTCACACATGTACCGTGTGCCTTTTGTTCTGGGCAGTGAGCTGAGTGATGATGGCGATGCAAAGAAAGAATAAGGAAGATGAGATTTCTTTCCCTGTAGAGTTTACATTCTAGTAGGCAGTGGCAGACTCTAAACAAGTAAAGTAAAAAACAAGTTGCTTTTGATGGGTGCTCTGGAGAAAATAAAGAGGACGATTTGATAGACAGTCATGGGAGTGGTGCAGGGAAGAAGGACCATTTTAAGTAGGATGTTTGGTGGAGGCTTCATGGAGAGGGGACAGTAGAGTGAAATCTGAGTGGTGAGAAGTTTCCATCCCGGGGCAGATACAAGGAGGAGCATTCCAGAGGGAGGCCCAGCCAGTGCAGAGCCCTTGGAATGGGGGGACAGGCTCAGTGGGCTGGGGTAAGAGCCAGGAGGCCGGAGCACATGAGCGGGGGTGACAGAGATGGGGGACAAGGCGGGCAGGCTGGGCTGTGGACGCCGTGTGTCACCACTGCACTGAGACGCCCCTGAAATTCTCCCCCTTAGAATCCAGCTTCTGGACATATGTGCCGCTGTCAGATGTAAGACAAGCCTGTGGCTGGATTCCAGCTCATGTCACCATTTTTTTTTTTTTTGGTTTAATATTTAATTCATCCTTACTGCATCCCCGAGCCCCCCACCCGACCCCCCCCCCCCCCCCCAACCCCACGATTCCCAAAGGAAGACCCAGCTGCCAGTTTCCTCTTTATTCTAATCTCTCTCTGGGTCCCACCATCTGCTTCTGATCAGGGTAGAAACTGCCATCTTCTCCTCTGCCAAAATCAGCCCTACATCTTTTTTAACCTAACTGGCACTCAGACACCAAACCTTCAGATCAAGGGCAAGCCAGGCCTTTGGGATGACCAAAGACGTGAGGAAAAGAGAATTCAGCCACGTTGAGTTGGAAGGAAAAATCCGGGCTGATGCATGTGCCAGGATGGTCACTGTGGTTTGTCTACAAAAGGAGGAAAATGGGAACAACTTAGCTGGCTGTCAGTGGGCGCTGTCTATCAACGACATTTTGGTCTCTTAACAAAATGGTGTACCAAGCCATCATGAAAATAATGCCATAGAGCCATATTCACTGACCTAAAATGATGACCACCACATAGTGTGAAGAGGAAAAAGCAGTCTAGAAAAGACACTTGTCTGGTTCTGCGTTTGAACAGGTTAGAAGTCTGTGCTTGTGAACATAGGTGCCTAGAAAAAATTTCTCAAGGATCCACAGCAAAATATTAACATATTAACAAAATATGAACACGTCATGTCTGGATGGTGGGATTCGGGTGATTTTATTTGTGACTTCTCTCGTTTAAAACGCTTCAGTGGTGCTCACTTTTCTTAGGCCGAAGCTTTCCAGTCCTCACAGGACCTGCTCACAAAGCCTTGTGTTGTCTGACCGCATCATGGGCTGTCTCTCCTTTCCGCCAACGAGCTTTGTCCCTTCCTGTCTCAGGACCTTTGCACAGACTCTTTGCTTTGCGGGAATCTTCTTTCCTGATAGCCCACCCCACCCACTTGCTCCCTCTCCTTCCTTTACCAGCTTATCTTCACTTTCTTAGAGACTCTGCCCTGCAGTGACTGCCCCCGTTCCCCCCCCCCGGTGAAGTGCCTGTCATCCTTTGCTCCTGCCAGGATATCAATTCCAGGAAGGCGGGCGAGTTTTCAGTCTCAGTCCTGTCTGCTGTGTGTCCCTCACAGCAGCTGCTCAGAGCTTTGCTGAATGAACCACAAAAAAACCCTTCTGCCTGTGTAAATACATTTCTGTAACTAGCGTTTATCCTTCATTTGGGAAAAAAAATAATGACAAATAAAAATATTTTTTCTGACAGTTCATAATCATTGCAGGAGTGTAAAATAATTCAGAGAATATTAAATTACCTCTATTATATCATTCCGTGGATCTGAACACTAAAATGATTCTCATTTGTGGGAAAAAAGGAAAGAAGGGATGGTAAGACCTTTCCATATTCTCTTTCTTTCTTGAAAAGTGTGGTGTGGTGGAACGTGGTCTCTGGAATCAGGCTGCCTAAAATCAATACCTGTCCAGCACTAGTCTTGACCAGCTGTGTGACTTTGAGCAAGTGGCTATACCTCTCTGAGTCTCAGTTCAGATGTATTAAAGGGAGAAAGTAGAAATGCCTGCCTAGGGTTGTTGTGAAAACTAAGTAAGATAATGCATGTAAAGTGCTCAGTAAGGGAATTCACCAGTGAGTATTCACCCAGACACCCACCGATCTCTTCTTGGCTAACCTGGAGCCCCAAGTTGGCCATTTGGTAACTCCAGAAATATAGGGACACGGTCTGTTTTGCTACTTGCCGTATTCCCAGTCCTAGGATGGAACCTAAGACATATTATTAAGAGTTCAATAAATATTTCTTGAATAAGAAGTTCATGAGCCTCATGAGATGCTTGTCAGCATTACTCAGTTTTCTTAGGCTGAGAAGTGGTAAAAATCACTACTGTTTCTTTTTCTCTGCTTATTTTAGACGCAGCCGTCCTCAGAGGTCAAAAACTGTGAAAATAGAAAGTGAACTTTGGGGCTTGAGGTCTGAGGAGCAGTAGCCCTCAGTGATAAGAGAGGGTGACCTGCCCCAGGCTGCTTGCCTGAGATGATGTTCTCTGTGGCCCCTTGAGATGGAACCTCATTTGACAGGTGTTTGGGTGTTGCTAAGGCCTGTTCTTCTGGTGCTCAAGGCCAAGGGATGGCCCTTTGCTGCCATGTCACGACCAGATCTTTGGGAGTTCATCCAGTCACATTGGCTGTGAGCAAACCTCCAAGATGTACCTTGTCTCACCCTCTTTGGCCTAATGACTTAGATTCAAAATCTTCATTGAAAGTTTTCCTCCTTACTTCCCTCTCTTTTGCTTCTCTCTGTGCATCTAGAGATCATTCCAAAGGGAATCTATACAGAGAGGAATCTTTTATGAAAAACAGGAAGAACGGCACACAGGTGAAGGGCTCCAACCAGAATTACGAATACACACTCACCAGCCAGTATCCCATTTGTCTCTTAAAGTGACAGTTGGTTCTAAGCTTTTTCCTGTTCATCCAGAAAAGCTCACAGACCTTTGCTTTGCTTTCTAGGCAAAGGTAAGATCATATCTCTTAAATTTCCTAAACTGTGTCTGGGGGAACTAGGGTCCTGCAACATGTTGTATTAAATCAGTTAAGTAATTAAAAAATGTGTGTTTGTTTACACGTTGAACGTTTATTGAATCTGTACTAGGTGACATAAGGCACTGTTGTACCTGCCTTATCTCCATTAACTCAGCTGATCCCCATAACACCTCTGTGAACTTGGTCAGCTTTCCTCAGTGAAGAAACTGAAACACAGAGAGGGTGAGTAACTTTCCTGAGGTCACACAGCCAGGGGCCGAGTCAGGATGTGCACCCAGACACTGGTTCCAGAAATTGCACTAAACCACTATGCTCTGCCACCTCTTAAATAGGTCTGGGGTTTGTGACAGCCCGGGGTTACACAGCAGGATTTTGTGCTGTAGGACTTCTCAGAGCCTTTAATACGCTGATGTGTGTTGTGAGTCTCCAAAAGGTCAGAGGAGGGAGCACCTTTCCTCAAATTCACTTGGCCACACACCCTTTGTCAGACATTCCTATTAACACCTTCAGGATCTGATGTTCCATGAAAACACTGGGCAGGGAACCTTATGAGTTAGGTTGGGGCATTTTGGCTGTTTCATTAGGAGTTCGTTTTTAGAATGAACTATTGCTTTCAAGCGGTTTGTCCCTGGAATTGAACTAAAACTGTAACCCTCCTGTAAAGATGAACATAATTTTGATTCTATACCTAATTCCTTCTGTTTAGTAAATACACCAAGTTTGCTTTCCTGGTCCTGAAAAAAGGGACGGGTCTGGAACTCGTTGGCGCCTGGGGCTATTTACGAGCATTGGTGCTGCTTCCGCCCTTGAATCACCTCCTGTTTCATCTTGAGGAAACATTTGTGATTTGGTCTCAGCTGGTCTGGTGAGCACACGGCCCAGCCCACCTGAGCCTCTTGACAGTCAGATGAAGGTGGGTGTGCCAGACCTGCCAAGGCCACCCCCTGCCAGGGCAGCGATGCCCAGCTCTGGCTTGTGCCTGGGGAGAGTCCACACACCTTGAAAGTAGGACACGCTGAATCCCACCTGGCTGGCAACGGGTGTGCGTGGTGACTTAAACCCACACAAACCCACACCCACGCCAGCCTTGAAGTCCTAATTTCAAGAAATCCAGCAAATAGTTGATTTTCACGAGAAGTGTTTGGGTGGACATTGGCTGAGTGCTGTTGAGAATCAGACTTGTTTCGATTTCTGGGCACAAGGCAGTGGTCCTCGGTCTCTAGTACATCTGAATCCCTTGGAAGGCTTGTGAAATCCCAAATTGCTGGGCCCGGCCCCAGAGCTGCTGATTCAGGAGGGCTGTGGTGGGGCCTCAGAATGTGCGTTTTTAAGACGCTCACAGGTACTGCTGCTACGGCTGGTCCAGGGACCACACTTGGCCAGAGCCACTGTTTTATTTTTATTTTATTTTATTTTAATTTAATTAATTTAATTTTTCTTTTTATTTCAGTCCTTAGTTTAAACTCCCAGTTCTGCCTTTAAAAAAAAATATTAAGGAGAAACTCACCTGTCATAAAATTAACATTCTTTTTTTTAAAGAGGGGGAATATTTCTTTCCTTTTTTTTTAAAAAAAATTTTTATGTATTTATTTATTTATGGCTGTGTTGGGTCTTCGTTTCTGTGCAAGGGCTTTCTCCAGTTGCAGCGAGTGGGGGCCACTCTTCATCGCGGTGCGCAGGCCTCTCACTGTCGCGGCCTCTCCCATTGCGGAGCACAGGCTCCAGATGCACAGGCTCAGTAGTTGTGGCTCACGGGCCCAGTTGCTCCGCGGCATGTGGGATCTTCCCAGACCAGGGCTGGTACCCATGTCCCCTGCATTGACAGGCAGACTCTTAACCACTGTGCCACCAGGGAAGCCCCCCCTTTTTTTTTTTTAAAGTATATTTATTTGACTGCGCCAGGTCTTAGTTGTGGCATGCGGGATATATATAATTCTTGGCCAGTGATTGAACCTGTGCTCCCTGCATTGGGAATGTGGAGTCTTAACTGCTGGACCACCAAGGAAGTCCCTAAAATCAACATTTAAAAAAAAATTTTTGAATTCTATTTTATTTATTTTTTATACAGCAGGTTCCTATTAGTTATCTATTTTATACATGTTAGTATATATATGTCAATCCCAATCTCCCAGTTCATCCCACCACCACCATCTCCCGCCAGCCACTTTCTCCCCTTGGTGTCCATACGTTTGTTCTGTAATCTGTGTCTCTATTTCTGCCTTGCAAACCAGTTCATCTGTATCATTTTTCTAGGGTCCACATATATGCGTTAATATACGATATTTGTTTTTCTCTTTCTGACTTACTGCACTCTGTATGACAGTCTCTAGATGCATCCATGTCTCTACAAATGACCCAATTTCATTCCTTTTTATGGCTGAGTAATATTCCATTGTATATATGTACCACATCTTCTTTATCCATTTGTCTATCTATGGGCATTTAGGTTGCTTCCATGCCTGGCTATTGTAAATAGTGCTGCAGTGAACATTGGGGTGTATGTGTCTTTTTGAATTATGGTTTCTCTGGGTATATGCCCAAGAGTGGGATTGCTGGGTCATAATGCTAATTCTATTTTTAGTTTTTTAAGGAACCTCTATATTGTTCTCCACAGTGGCTGTATCAATTTACATTCCCACTAACAGTGCAAGAGGGTTCCCTTTTCTCCACACCCTCTCCGTCTTTTGTTGTTTGTAGATTTTCTGATGATGCCCATTCTAACTGGTGTGAGGTGATACCTCATTGTAGTTTTGATTTGCATTTCTCTAATAATTAGTGATGTTGAGCAGCTTTTCATGTGCTTCTTAGCCATCTGTATGTCTTCTTGGGAGAAATGTCTATTTAGGTCTTCTGTCCATTTTTGGATTGGGTTGTTTGTTTTTTTAATATTGAGCTGCATGAGCTGTTTAGATATTTTGGAGATTAATCCTTTGTCCATTGATTCGTTTGCAAATATTTTCTCCCATTCTGAGGGTTGTCTTTTCGTCTTGTTTATGGTGTCCTTTGCTGTGCAAAAGATTTGAAGTTTCATTAGGTCCCATTTGTTCCATTTGTTTGCTTCCATGTGTTTGTGTTTTTTACGTTTTTCCCCTGTAATTCATTTCTAATCTCATAGCGTTGTGGTCAGAAAAGATGCTTGATATGATTTCAATTTTCTTAAATTTACTGAGGCTTGATTTGTGACCCAAGATATGATCTATCCTGGAGAATGTTCCGTGCGCACTTGAGAAGAAAGTGTAATCTGCTGTTTTTGGATGGAATGTCCTATAAATATCAATTAAATCTATCTGGTCTATTGTGTCATTTAAAGCTTGTGTTTCCTTATTTATTTTCATTTTGGATGATCTGTCCATTGGTGTAAGTGAGGTGTTCAAGTCCCCCACTATTATTGTGTTACTGTCGATTTCCTCTTTTATAGCTGTTAACAGTTGCCTTATGTATTGAGGTGCTCCTATGTTGGGTGCATATATATTTATAATTGTTATATCTTCTTCTTGGATTGCTCCCTTGATCATTATGTAGTGTCCTTCCTTGTCTCTTATAACATTCTTTATTTTAAAGTCTATTTTATCTGACATGAGTATAGTTACTCCAGCTTTCTTTTGATTTCCATTTGCATGGAATATCTTTTTCCATCCCCTCACTTTGTCTGTATGTGTCCCTAGGTCTGAACTGGGTCTCTTGTAGACAGCATATATACGGGTCTTGTTTTTATATCCATTCAGCAAGCCTGTGTCTTTTGGTTGGAGCATTTAATCCATTCACGTTTAAGGTAATTATCAATATGTATGTCCCTATGACCGTTTTCTTAATTGTTTTGGGTTTTTTTTTTTTTTTGTAGATCCTTTTCTTCTCTTGTGTTTCCCACTTAGAGAAGTTCCTGTAGCATTTGTTGTAGAGCTGGTTTGGTGGTGCTGAATTCTCTTAGCTTTTGTTTGTCTGTAAAGCTTTTGATTTCTCCATCGAATCTGAATGAGATCCTTGCTGGGTAGAGTAATCTTGGCTGTAGATTCTTCCCTTTCATCACTTTAGGTATATCATGCCACTCCCTTCTGGCTTGTAGAGTTTCTGCTGAGAAATCAGCTGTTAACCTTATGGGAGTTCCCTTGTATGTTATTTGTCGTTTTTCCCTTGTTGCTTTCAATAATTTTTCTTTGTCTTTAATTCTTGCCAATTTGATTACTATGTGTCTCAGCGTGTTTCTCCTTGGGTTTATCCTGTATGGGACTCACTGTGCTTCCTGGACTTGGGTGGCTATTTCCTTTCTCATGTTCCGGAAGTTTTCGACTATAATCTCTTCAAATATTTTCTTGGGTCCTTTCTCTCTCTCTTCTCCTTCTGGGACCCCTATAATGCGAATGTTGTTGCGTTTAATATTGGCCCAGAGGTCTCTTAGGCTGTCTTCATTTCTTTTCATTCTTTTTTCTTTATTCTGTTCCGCAGCAGTGAATTCCACCATTGTTTCTTGCTGGTCACTTATCCGTTCTTCTGCCTCAGTCATTCTGCTATTGATTCCTTCTAGTGTATTTTTCATTTCAGTTATTGTATTATTCACCTCTGTTTGTTTGTTCTTTAATTCTTCTAGGTCTTTGTTAAACATTTCTTGCATCTTCTCGATCTTGGCCTCCACTGTTTTTCTGAGGTCCTGGATCATCTTCACTATCATTGTTCTGAATTCTTTTTCTGGAAGGTTGCCTATTTCCACTTTATTTAGTTGTTTTTCTGGGGTTTTATCTTGTTCCTTCATCTGATACATAGTCCTCTGCCTTTTCATTTTGTCTGTCTTTCTGTGAATGTGGTTTTCCTTCCACAGGCTGCAAAATTGTAGCCCCTAAAATTAACATTTTTAAAGTGAGCAATTCAGTGGCATTTAGTTTATTTACACTGGTGTGCAATCACTGCCTCTGTCTTGTTTCAAAATATTTCCATCATTCCAAAGTAAATCTTGTGCTGATTAAGAAATTTCTCCCTATTCCCTTCCTCCCCAGGGCCCCAGACAACTACCTATTTGAATTCTGTCTTTATGAATTTCATCTGTTCTGGGCATTTCATATAAATGGAATCATACTAGTGTGGTCTTTTCTGTCTAGCTTCTTTCACTTAGCGTGATGTTTGTGAGATCCATGGTGTAGCATGTATCGGTACTTCATTCCTTTTTATGGCTGAATAATATTCCATTGTATGGATATACTACAGTTTGTTCATCTGTTGATGTCTGCCATTTTTTGAGCAGTGTGTTGTTGAACAAGTTACTTAACATCTCTGAGCCACAGCTTTTTATCTGATCACAATAACGGTAGTTCCTACTATGTTGAATTGTTGTGAAGATGAGTGAGAGAACACATATAAGTTGCCTGGCATAATTCTAGGCATGTAAAGTCTCAATGAATGGAAGCTATTATTAATACTCTTTTTCTTAATTTGTTACTTCTCAGATCCTGTGATGGGGATTTAGGTACCAGTAGCTTATTTGGGAGATAATCCCAAGAAACATCTTTAGGGGAGTTAAGAAGTAAGACAGGGCAGGAAAAGAGTCAATCTAGATTGTCTGTCTTATCAAGCCAGCAACCACTGCAGGCACCTGGAGCTTAATCCTGTTGGAATCACACCTCCCAGCATTATCCCACCACAGGGCAAGGGGCCTGGGGTATTTATACAACAGCTCCTGCCGGCCATCTGGGAATTCTCCAGTATTTTGGGCCAGAGAAAGGTGTGGTACTCAGAGAAATCTCTAGGTAAAGAGACACAGGTGCTGGTCATTGGAGGTCTGCCCTATGTGTGCTGAAGTGGCCAAGAGGATGTGGGCTGGTACTGGCAGCATCCTTTGTCTCTTCTACCTGGATGGTTCTGTTTTTGTGCCAGCACCTTCCTTATCATTCAAGCTCATCTATGTTTGCTCCACCTTCCTTGTGAGATGGACGGATAGTGCTGTTAGAAGCATCTAAATGGCAGTTCTATCTATATTTCTCACAGAGCCTAGCATGGTGCTTGCTCAGTAGAAGCTCTCACAAGCGACCCCACTTAACATCCGATCAGCTGGTGGTGTTCATGCCTCAGGAAATGTTCTAAGTGAGGCCCTCGGCTTGCCCACCAGGCACTTCTCAGCTGACTGAGCTGAATGTCTCTGCACCCATGCCCCAACCCCCCTCGGACTGAGTTTGCTCCCAAACCTGTTTATGTCGATTGTGTTGTAATTTAGAATAAATCAATTCAATTAAATGGATTAATAAATAAATGAATTAAATTGAATATCATGTAATCAATTAGATAAAAGTCCAAAAATTTTCATTTCTATGAAAACTAAGATGAATGAATTAGAAAGATAATTTGCTGGAAAAATGCTGTTGAATTAGATGTGGGCAAGAAAACTGAAATATTGAAAAAGTTTGTTAAAATGTAGAAGTAGTCTGCATTCAGATGGCTTTGAAATGCTCGTAGGTTTTCTCTCTTTTGGCAGACCCTGTTGACTGGGTAACTCAACATCTGTTTCAACCTTCTTTCCTCCTGGTCTGACACTTCCATAGAAGCTAAGTACATAAATTCCAAGTTTTCTTTGGAACTGGACATGTCTGTGATTCAGTTCTGACTGAAAAATAGGTGAAAGTGTCCTGAGGAGGGGGTGATTCTGAGAAAATAGGCTTTTCTGATATAAGGAACAAATGTGTTAGGCTCTACTGTTTCATCTTCTTCCTGCCTTGAATGCAGATGTAATATCTGGAAGTGCAGCAACCATTCTGTGATCATGAGGCTACAAGCCAACACCTAAGGCTAGTAGAGTGGAAAGAGAGAAGAAGCATGGGTCTTTCACAGCATCATGGAGCCACAGCACCAGTGCCAAAATGCCAACTTTCAAACTCTTTGATATATTAAATAACTAAATGTCTGCATTGCTTCAGCCATTGTTAGTTACAACTCAAAGTATTCTTAATTGATACAGCTTCTTCGAAGAGCTTGAAATCAAAATTTACAAATGGTACATTATCGGTACGGTTCACGCAAGAAAGATGGTGTACATCTCCAGTCAGGAAACCTGTCTGTGGAAGTATTGAGCATTCATCAAAATATTGGCTAGTGAGGGTACATAGATGTGTTTTAAGTTAAAATAAAATGTTATATATATAACCTTAATCTAATCTTGAGAAAAACATCAGTCAAGCCCACAATGAAGAACATTCTACAGGATACCTGCCCAGGACTCCTCAAGACTGTCACAGACTTGAAAACAAGGAAAGACTGGGAAACTCTCACAGACCAGAGGAGGCTGGGGAGGCCAGACTGCTAAATGCAATGTGGAGCCAGGAGAGGATTCTGGAACAGAAAGAGAACATTAATGAAGAGAACTGGCGAAATCCACCTCAAGTCTGGAATTATTAGTAATGTATCACTGTTAGCTTAGTTTTGACAAATGTACCATGAAATTAGAAGATGTTAGTAATGGGGGAAGCTGGCCGAGGGCTATATGGGATTCTCCATTCTGTTGTTGCAACTTTGTTCTGTAAATCTAAAATCATTCCAAAATAAAATGTTTACTTAGGGACTTCCCTGGTGGCACAGTGGTTGAGAATCCACCTGCCAATGCAGGGGACACGGGTTCGAGCCCTGGTCCGGGAAGATCCCACATGCCACGGAGCAACTAAGCCCGTGTGCCACCACTACTAAACCCGCGAGCGACAGCTACTGAGCCCACAAGCCACAACTACTGAAGCCCGCGCACCTAGAGCCCGTGCTCCGCAACAAGAGAAGCCACCGCGAAGAGAAGCCACTGCGATGAGAAGCCCGCGCACTGCAACGAAGAGTAACCCCCACTCGCCATAACTAGAGAAAGCCCGCGCGCAACAATGAAGACCCAATGCAACAACAACAACAAATAAATAAATAAAATGTTTACTTAAAGAATACTATGTATGCAGTATTTATTGTTTTTCATATCGTCACTTGGACAGACTCCTGATTAACTCACCAAGTACCAGCCTTTCAAAGTGAGACATGAGGGCTTCTAGTGCACTTGGGGGGAACATAGTCATGCTTCCCACCTTGGTCACATGGAAGAAGAAGGATTTTACAGGGGACTTTCTCTCCCTTTCCAGTCCGCATCTCACAGCTTTCCTATCAAAGGGCTGCTCATGTTTTTAAAAGTTTATTTTTAAAAAATTTATTTAAAATTTAAATTTGTATTACTTAAATTGAAATTATTCTCAGTAATTTTTGATATAATTATTTTTACTAATCTAATTTTATGTTTAGTTTTGATATACTTTTTTTTTCACACACACACACACTGTATTTTATTTTTACAAGAGATAAATAGACTGACACCAAGCATTGTACATGGATGACCACAACAAAAGCAACAATGATTGCAATTACCAAACCTGAAACACACCCATACTATGTCATAATATTGACATTCAGTCCAGTAATCCTCCACTGTAACAGCTCCTTTACTTTGCAGTGAAAATTGATTTGTATATTCTTTGCCTCTGAGTCCTTGTGGGATTTTTTTTTTTTAATTCAAACAGAAAGTCACAAAAATTATACTCATCCTCATCAGTTCACTCAGTCCCATGTAATTAATTTTTTTTATCTTGATCTTTTGTTAGCATTTTTATGAGTTCATCAGTTTTTCATTAGAGTTCTGAAAATGCTTATTCATTCAGTTCAGCAGTACAGTCAGTTACCAGAAACCTGTACTTGTCAGAGTCTTTTCCATGAATTTCTTGAAGATGAAACCCTTTTATAGGAACATATTTGCAAAAGCATCAGAGTACACCCAGAACTGTCTGTAAATGACAAAAGACTTAAAAATGACCACTGTTAAAGATTTGATGAAAGTTCATAATAATGCAGTTGACAAGAAAATTAGTTATTTCTGAGATATACATTTTAAAGTAATAACTAGGATTATTACTTATAACATTATATCAGAACATATAACATTTTTAGAAATTTCATGTAATGTCTGAAACATTTATATTAACATATTTCCATACAAATAACCCAATGAAAGTTTAGTATTTTACTAATCTAATTTTATGTTTGGTCTAGTTTTGATATACTTTAAAAAAATTTTTATTTTATATTGGAATATAGCCGATTAACAATGTGGTGATAGTTTCAGGTGCACAGCAAAGCAACTCAGCCATAAATATACATGCATCCATTCTCCCCCAGACTCCCTTCCCATCCAGGCTGCCACATAACATTGAGCAGAGTTTCCTGTGCTGTACAGTAGGTCCTTGTTGGTTATCTGTTTTAAATATAGTGGGGTGTATATACACATTGATATACTTTTGTTGTGCTCAGAGAGCAGATATACATTGTGGCCAGAGTTGATGTCTTCTGACATGCAGTGATTGGTTTAGGGATACGTGTAGGGCTCAGGACATCGCTGGCATCCCTGGGAATGGTGCCCTGACTTTTGGCTGGGAATGCTAAGCTGATGGATGTCTGCCTGGAGCGAGTGACATCTGTGCCATCGTCAGTGCAGAGGCCTGCATGGCAATGAACCCAGAGGTAAGCAGAGCCCACACTTACAGACGAGCCTTCCTGACATTGTTTGAGCCACTGGGATCCAGCCACTGTCAAATTCCTGGACTTTTCCATTTAATGAGCCAGTGAGTTTCCCTGTTCTCTTTTTAAAGCCGCATGGAGTTGGATTTCTATTTCTGTCACTTGCAACTGTAGGAGTTCTGTTGAAACAGTCACTTGTCCCTGTTCCTCTAAGTTACAGTTTGGTCCTCTTCCTCTGCCCTCCCACGGTCGTTAGCATGGACCCATCCACTGCCTTTTCTTGCCCAATATTCCTAACTAGCTCCACTGGGTGGGCGTCCTTGCTCTGCCCCTTCCTAACTATGAGCAAGTTATAAGCAGAGCGAATTCCTTACCTTCTCAGAGCCTCAGTGGCCTTGTTTGTAAAATGGGAATAAAAACCCTACCTGAAGCCTTGTTGGGAGAGTGAAATAATGCAACACCTGTAAGGCATTCACAGGGTTCCATATTAAATATTCAAATGTCAGTTATTTTTATCTTATTGTCAGCAAATGGCAAGGTTATCGCAGGCAGTAATCCTATCTTATTTTTCTTTGTATCTTCCACCATACCCGGCATATAGTTGGTGGCTCAACAAATTTAAAAAGTGTTAAGGGCCTCTGTGCTGGTTTCTAGGAATAAAATGATGAGTAAGACACAGTCTGTTGCCTTTAGTTCTTCAAGGCTAGTGAGAGCCACCGCCCAAGGGAAGGCCAATCAAGAACAAAGAGGGAACATACTTAAAATAACACGGGGTCAGTTCATGAAAGCAACACGTATTTACAATGCCAGGCCCTGTGCTAGCAGAGCGGCCGTGAATGGAGACAGGTAAGCCCCTGCCCTCACAGAGAGGTGATGAGACGGGTACAGAGCTTGCCTGGACACTTTGAGGCACAGGTAGAGCATAAACGGAATCAACCCTGAGTTTGAGGGCCACTCGTCCAGGAAGGATCGAAATTTTATGGAATGTTGGATGGATGGCCCCAAAGAACAGCTTTCCCCCCAAACAGGGTGGGTCAGATGGCCGGCCTCAGACAGGTAGCTGCTACTTTTAAGTTCAAGCAAAAGAAACTGGCACCAAACTTGTCATAATTTAAATATAATTATTTTCATGATGTTATTACAGAGCAATGATATATACATACATACATATATGTGTATATATATGTTGATATATATATATATACATACATATATACATATATATGTGTGTGTGTATATATATATATTTTGGCCGCGTCATGCGGCATGTGGGATCTTTGTTCTCCAACCAGGGATCGAACCCTCATCCCCTGCAGTGGAAGCGCAGAGTCTTAATCTCCTGGACCCCCAGGGAAGTCCTGAGAGTGATGATATTAATTCAGAGAAAAATAATGTCTCTTGCCACTCCTAGCACTTGCCGAAGAAAAAAGTAAATTTCCTCTTGCCTCCCTTCTTTATGAAACAAAACCACTTGAGGAGCCAAATGTAAGCCATTTCAGAATTGTAGACGTGCAAAAAAATATGAAAAACATTTGACCTGATTTGTTTTACTAATCAACAAAGAACCCTCCCCTGAATGGCATGTTTCACCCGACAGCACATTTTCAATCAAGGCATGAATTGTAGCAAACCAAGGTTTTGAGGAAAACCACAAAAGGCCACCTTGCACCAGAAGGATGGGAGCATGTCACAGCAATAACACAGCGGGAACCTGCGTGAAAGGAGCGGGGAGTTACTTGGTGAAGGGAATCAACTGTCCGCATGGAATCACGGATTCCTGCCCTGTCTGGATGTGCCGCAAACGGCCACTAGGAGGTGGCTGGAGGAAGGCTCCCGCAGAAGTTCACGGTGATGCCCGGTTGTCATCAAGGGGCTGATGGCGTCCGTTGGCATCCAGAACAATTAAAGGAGAAATAGTTCGGAGAAAAAAGATGTCAAGAAGTGCATTTCCACGTGAGCAGTAATGTTGGGGCCACATAGCCGCATTCAAGACTGAGCAGTTGAAGTGCCAGGGTCGTTGGGAGACAGTTCCCTGTGGTTCCCTTGGGAACTGAAGTGCTGAAGAGGTCTGTGCCCTGCTTAGGGTGCGCCTGAACCCTGGTGCCTGAGAGTGGATTGTGACAGCCTGTAGGTGAGCTTGGCGAAGACGAGAGAAGCTGATCCAGGAACACCATACCCCAGGCTTTTAGAGAGAGAGGCTGCGTCTAGTTTCAGGGCTGTTTACATTCTGGGGCGTTGCTGTGCTTCATTTCCAACTATAAAAAGTTAGCCTTTGATTGTTCCTGTTTATGCAATAGTTGAAAATAATCTTCGAGGTATGAGAGTGGTTCAGATCCTGCATTAAAGGCGGAGCTGAGTTTCTCTCAATCCCCCTCACCCTCTTTTTCCTCCTTTCTCCCTTCCTTTCTAAGAGAAGTCCTCAGTGGAACTCTTAAACCTAAATGACAGTTCAAATGTTATGAAGCAGATTTAAAAAACCTTAATACACCCTGCTAATTAAAATTCAATCATTATAGAAATAATCTCAAAAATAAACGTCTCTCATGATCCCATTTCCCAAGGATAATGACTTAGCATGGTTTGGTGTGTATCCTTCCAAATTTATTTTTGATGTAAGAACGAACCTGATTGTCTTAACGGAAAGGCACCGTTCATATGTCTTTACTTTGTTCACTGTTGGTGGTTATTTGTATTTGCGGCTGCCCTGTATCTTTGAATGCCTCGTGACATCTTGACAGTTTTCCAGACGCTGATCTGCTTTGCTTGCTTAATAATCTGTCATGGAGATTTTTCCATATTGGGACTTACTGATGCACTGCTTCATTGCTGTATTCGTTTAATGTCTGTGGCTGCATGGTGTCCCAGGCCAGCGTTTTTTCATCTGTTCCTCACTGATGGACAGGAGCAGAATGTATACATTTGGAAACTCAATCTCTACACATACACACATATAGACCGTTGGAGTTTATAGGTTTTCTCTGTAGGGTTAAGGAAGAGAAAAATGAGGTTGAAGTTTGTGCGTGCACGTTTATACATACATGCAGGATCCGTGTACCTGTGTGTGAATTCAGCAGCGATGGAATCTCTTCGTGTACGATTTGCTTTTGTATGGTTATGTATATTGCAGGGACTATGAGAAAGTTACACTGGTGAAGATGGTGAAGATCCTGTTCTTCCTAGAAAGGCTTGATAAATAAGAAAGAGACCGTAGGCTGCAGAGTCATGCTTTGAGCCATGCAGGTGCTGGGTCAGACCCCTGCTTGGAAAAGAGAAACAGAGGGGCCACAAGATCCAGATACTGAAGACCAATGCATAGTAACGGGATGTTAATAAATAATGTTTCAACCAAGGCAACGTCCCAGGAACTTGGAGGGGGTGTAGGAAGAAGGATGCTAGGAAAGAATGCTGTGTTATTCCAAAGTGTTTTGAAAGGCAAGTTGGATAGAGATGGAAAATAAAAAGTAGGCTGGAAGTCTAAAGAATCAGGGTTGATGCTCCTTTGCCTAGGAATTGTGGGGTAAATTTAACAAGCACATAGCACTCTTATGGTAAGTTTTATGTCCTTTGCCCATGCAGACATTGCGAATTGATGACAGCATCTTTCTCCCTTTGAACTCAAGGCAGCTTCGAAAGTCTCTCTGTATTGTTTCAGAGCAGTCTTTGTCAGTCAGAGTCAGCCAGCAAGATGAGATCTGTTTGGTAACCCAAATCTGTAGGGACCTTGTCTTGTGAGGGGCGGGGTGTCAGGGTGGTGGGACTTAGCATTACCCCTGATGGGTTCTCCTGCTGTTTCCAAACCTTTGTCATCCCAGAAGGAAAACAACAACAGAAAACTCAGTATGGAATATAGTGAGACAAGGAAGGACTTTGGGGTTATCCAGAGTAGAAGAAAAGCCACTTGTTAATTTGGGAACTTGAGATAAGTTAACTAATTTATCTTTGACTTAATTTCCTCATTTGTAAAGTAAAGAAAAAAATAACGGCCCCACAAGATCACAAGAGACATTAAAAAGTGAATGGCATGCTCTTTGAAACAATGTAAGTGCTAGATTGACGATGTAGATTTAAGTACTGTAAGAGCATTATTTTCTTCTTTTATCATCATCTTGTTTTTATTATTTCTTAGAAATTAGGTTAATTTGCATCTTGGTGGGGCTGCAGAGCTCACAGTGGCCGGTTCATGCTGCTTTCCTCCTCCTGCCCCTCGGCAGCCACTTGATCTGAAGGACAGAACCATGTCTCTCTGACCGGAGTCCTTGGTTGAAGGGTGGGTCCTGACCCAGGTGGGCCTATCGCAGTAGCCATTCCCTGGCACGGTGGTTTGGGAGCGTGAGCCAAAAAAATCCACCCTTTTGCCTGAGCTGTTTGGGTCAAGTTTTCTATCATTTGTAACTAAGAGAGTGCTAAGAACGGCCAAGGTGCCAGGTTCTGTCTTCTTGTTGTATTTTTTTTTAATATGACTCCTTGATTGAACATAATTGTTGAGGCGGGGCTGACCAGGGATTTGGTCCTGAACCCACTGTCCCTGCCTGCTGCTTCTGTCTGCTGCTGGAGGCCACACATGCACCAGCCCAGGGCAGGAAAGAGTGGAGACACTGCCCCTTCCAGAAGGGGCCTGAGTGAGGAGGGATAGGACTCAGACCTCGGAGGTTTTGTCTCTTCGCGGGTTATGTTCTCCGTAAGGGTCTACCTACCAAGATATCCTCCATGAGTTTTTTTTTTTTTAATTAATTAATTATTCATTTTTTGGCTGCGTTGGGTCTTCGTTGCTGCGCGCAGTCTTTCTCTAGTTGTGGCGAGCGGGGGCTACTCTTTGTTGCGGTGTGCGGGCTTCTCATTGCGGTGGCTTCTCTTGTTGTGGAGCACAGGCTCTAGGTGCGCGGGCTTCAGTAGTTGTGCCATGCGGGCTCAGTAGTTGTGGCTTGTGGGCTCTAGAGCGCAGGCTCAGTAGTTGTGGCGCACGGGCTTAGTTGCTCTGCGGCAAATGGGATCTCCCCAGATCAGGGATCGAAACTGTGTCCCCTGCATTGGCTCCATGAGTTTTATTGGGCGTGTGTAGGCTATAAGCAACAAATTCAGTTGACCACAAAGAGAGGATTTATTGTAACGATAAAGGCACAGTGCCCAGCACTTTACATGGATTATGTAATTTAATCCTCACAACTGCAATTACCCCCATTTAACAGATGAAGAAACTGAGGCCCAGAGAGGGTGAGGAACTTTCCCAGGAGTATGCAGCTTGTCAGAGAAACCCTTTTTTAAGGGGTTACTCTCCATCTTGCTTGTAGGTGCCAGGGTCTTGCTCGTGGAATCTTTGCCCATTTGTGTCTTTGCTCCGTTCCTTTTCTGTGTAAGTCAGCATTTGGTGACCTTCTTAGTTTTCCAGGGCTGCTGTAACAAATTACCACAGGTTGGGTGGCTTCAAGAGAAATTTATTTCTCATAGTTCTGAAGGCTGAAAGTCCAAGCTCAAGGTGTTGGCAGAGAGCAAGGCTTTTCTCCTTGGCTCATAGATGACCATCTTCACCCTGTGTCTTTTTAAGGTCTTTCCTCTGTATCTGTGCTCCAGCCTCCTCTTCTTTTTTTTTTTTTTTTTTTTTTTAAATTAATTAATTAATTAATTTTTGGCTGCACTGGGTCTTCGTTGCTGTGCACGGACTTTCTCTAGTTGCAGCGAGCGGGGGCTACTCTTTGTTGCAGTGAGCGGGCTTCTCATTGTGGTGGCTTCTCTTGTTGCGGAGCATGGGCTCTAGGAGCACATAGCCTCCTCTTCTTATAAGGACACCAGTCATACTGGATTAGGGCCCACCCTAATGGCCTCACTTTAACTTAGGTACCTCTTTAAAGACCTCCATCTCCAAATATGGTCACATTCTAAGGTACTGGGGATTAAGACTTCAGCATATGAATTTTTTGGGGGGGAGGGAGCGAGGGTACAACTTAGCCCATAACTGTGGCAGAAAACAGAGATGGCTCCAGGTATCTTAAGCAGACAGGGATTTAATAAAGGGGACATGGTACTTCCAAAGCATAAAAAGGGGTAAAGGAGCAGGCACCAAGATTGACTGCCTGAGGAGCACTGCAGAACTCAGCCACCAGGGGAGCTGCTGCCTCCTCCACAATCAGGGAAGAGGTGACTGGGGACGCTGTTGCTGGAACTGTTGTCTCTGGAAACACCACCATGCACGGCAGCTGCTCTCTGGAGATCCTGAAGGTGCTGCTCTACGTGCTGGCTCCAGAGCCACACTGAGCCAGGAAAAGCAGATGCCCACAGGACTTCAGCCCGCCGGGACTGGCTGTGGAAGAATTCAACCCCATCTTCACTATCGTGCTTGCTTGCTCTGTAGCAGAAACCTCTGTGTCATTTCTCACATGGGTCTGACTGGTGGAACCTAGTTTATATGGCAAGCCCCAGCTGCAAGGCGCTCTGGGATGTGTAGTACCTGCAAGAGGAAGGCATGCCTGGAAAAGGGCACGAGGGGTGCTGAGCACAGTCTATCCAGCCCATCCTTTCTATGCCCATTGGAGCAGCTCCCTGTGCTTACTCAGTTTCTCCCCTTTATAACCTCAACTTATAAATGGCCTTGGCTTGTCATTCTTTCGTGCAGCTTTCACAGCTCGCTGCCGCTGTTTCTGTGTTTCTCAGACCAAATGTGTGCGCAGAAGAATCTGACTAGCTCTGCTCAGTCTTACGAGCTAGGCCACATCACTGGTCACTGGATAGCTCTTGGGTTGATTGGCTGCCCTTAGATCTTGCACCCCTTGTTCATCCAGTCAGCTTTGTCCAAGGAAGGTGGGCGTGCGGTGCAGGTGGGAGGGGATACAGTGTGGCTGCCTCGGCTCCAGTGGCTGAGGGTGGAAGGTTTCACTTGGGAAAGCGTGTGAACGTGATAGACAGTCACTGAGGATTCTAGCACGTTTTACATTCACGATTCAGCTCCGGTCCAGCCTCTACTGTGACTTGAGTGCTGCAGCTCCTTTCACTGCCTCCTGAGCATCACGTTCCAGTTTCTATGGCGCTGAGTTTGTCTTTTACACCTCTGTTTTATTTTACTCCCTGACCCTCTTATCCAAAGTATCACTCCCATTCCTCTCTGTCCCCTCGCCAAGCTTTTGTTTTCATCATATCATTATATATCTTGTAGGTTTTCACGTGTCTTTATATCCCTCCCTACCTCCCACTAGAAGGTCATCTCCACAAGAGGAGGGACTGGTTTTGTTTTCTGCTGCATCCTCAGGACCTAGAATTGTGCTCAGTGTATATTTGTGACTGTATTGACGATCTGCTGTTGTTGAGGGCGGAAGGGATGAGTAACAGTCTGAGTGGTTGACACACAAGCAGAAGGGCATGGCGGTCAAGAACGTGCAATTGAAATGAAGCAGAACTGGGCTTAAATTACGTTTCAACCAAATTCTAGCTATGCAACTTGGGGCTAGTTATTTCTTCTCTGAGCCTCGGTGGTCTCATCTGTAAAATGGGGTTAATGGTGACTTGAGATGTCTTTAACACAGCCAAGACTAAGCCTTAAATATGTAGAGGGTCCCCATGGAGGCGGTGACAGATGAGCATGATGAACAGGACAGTACATGCCCAGCTAAAGCAGCAGCCTCTGCTTGGTTCCTGCAGGGCATGGGAAAAAAATGGCCTTGTATGGCCAGCCCTTCAAATATTTTTGGAGTTGATGGGAATCCAGATTCTTAAATGTTGAATCCATGAAAACAGTACCACTCTGTGAGCCAACTAAAAGATATGCACACCCCACACTGTTGGTCTCTTGGGTTGGAGAGTTTGTGACTTTTGATAAAAGCAAATAAGCACAGTCCATCAGGAAGTCTAAGCTCTGCTCAGAGTCTGACATGGCTGACTGCAGGGAGCTCCGTGACCCATCCGTAACGAACCATGCCCCTCGAACATCCGTGTGGCTGACAGGGTCTTGGTGCTCCAGCTGGGTGTCAGGCCTGAGCCTCTGAGGTGGGAGAGCTGAGTTCAGGACATTGGTCCACCAGAGACCTCCCGACCCCACGTAATATCAAACAGTGAAAACTCTCTGAGAGATCTCCACCTTAATGCTAAGACCCAACTCCGCTCAACGACCAGCAAGCTACAGTGCTGGACACCCTATGCCAAACAACTAGCAAGACAGGAACACAACACCACCCATTAGCAGAGAGGCTGCCTAAAATCATAATAAGTTCACAGACACCCCAAAACACACCACTGGACGTGGTCCTGCCCACGAGAAAGGCAAGATCCAGGCTCATCCACCAGAACACAGGCACCAGTCCCCACCACCAGGAAGCCTACACAACCCACTGAACCAACCTTACCCACTGGGGGAAGACACCAAAAACAATGGGAACTATGAACCTGCAGCCTGTGAAAAGGAGACCCCAAATGCAGTAAGTTATGCAAAATGAGAAGACAGAGAAATACACAGCAGATGAAGGAGCAAGCTAAAACCCCACCAGACCAAACAAATGAAGAGGAAATAGGCAGTCTACCTGAAAAAGTATTCAGAATAATGATAGTAAAGATGATCCATTTCTGGAAATAGAATGGAGAAAGTACAAGAAACAAAGAACTAGAAGAACTAAAGACCAAAAAAAAAAAAAAAATGATGAAAACCACAATAAATGAAATTAAAAATTCCCTAGAAGGAATCAATAGCAGAATAACTGAGGCAGAAGAACGGATAAGTGACCTGGAGGATAAAATGTTGGAAATAACTACCGCAGAGCAGAATACAGAAAAAAGAATGAAAAGAATTGAGGACAGTCTCAGAGACCTCTGGGGCAACATTAAACGCACCAACATTTGAACTATAAGGGCCCCAGAAGAAGAAGAGAAAAAAAAAAGAACTGAGAAAATATTTGAAGAGATTATAGTTGAAAACTTCCTTAATATGGGAAAGGAAATAGTCAATCAAGTCCAGGAAGCACAGAGAGTCCCATACAGGATAAATCCAAGGAGAAACACACCAAGACACATATTAATAAAACTATCAAAAATTAAATACAAAGAAAAAATATTAAAAGCAGCAAGGGAAAAGCAACAAATAACATACAAAGGAATCCCCATAAGGTTAACAGCTGATCTTTCAGCAGAAACTCTGCAAGTCAGAAGGGAGTGGCAGGACATATTTAAAGTGATGAAAGGGAAAAACCCAAAAACCAAGATTACTCTACCCAGCAAGGATCTCATTCAGATTCGACGGAGAAATTAAAACCTTTACAGGCAAGCAAAAGCTAAGAGAATTCAGTACCACCAAACCAGCTCTACAGCAAATCCTAAGGGAACTTCTCTAGGCAGGAAACACAAGAGAAGGAAAAGACCTACAATAACAAACCGAAAACAGTTAAGAAAATGGTAATAGGAACACACATATCTATAACTACCTTAAATGAAAATGGATTAAATGCTCTAACCAAAAGGCACAGACTGGCTGAATGGATACAAAAACAAGACCTGTATATATGCTGTCTACAAGAGACCCACTTCAGACCTAGGGACACATACAGACTGAAAGTGAGGGGATGGAAAAAGATATTCCATGCAAATGGAAATCAAAAGAAAGCTGGAGTAGCAATTCTCATATCAGACAAAACAGACTTTAAAATAAAGACTATTACAAGAGACAAAGAAGGGCACTACATAATGATTAAGGGATCAATCCAAGAAGAAGATATAACAATTATAAATATTTATGCACCCAACATAGGAGCACCTCAATACATAAGGCAAATGCTAACAGCCATAAAAGAGGAAATCGACAGTAACACAATCATAGTAGGGGACTTTAACAGCCCATTTTCACCAATGGACAGATCATCCAAAATGAAAATAAAAAAGGAAACACAGGTTTAAATGATACATTAAACAAGATGGACTTAATTGATATTTATAGGACATTCCATCCAAAAACAACAGAATACACTTTCTTCTCAAGTGCTCATGGAACATTCTCCAGGATAGATCACATCTTGGGTCACAAATCAAACCTTGGTAAATTTAAGAAAATTGAAATCGTATCAAGTCTCTTTTCTGACCACAATGCTATGAGACTAGATATCAATTACAGGAAAAAATCTGTAAAAAATACAAACACATGGAGGCTAAACAATACACTACTAAATAGCCAAGAGATCACTGAAGAAATCAAAGAGGAAATCAAAAAATACCTAGAGACAAATGACAGTGAAAACATGACGACCCAAAACCTATGGGATGCAGCAAAAGCAGTTGTAAGAGGGAAGTTTATAGCAATACAATCCTACCTCAAGAAACAAGAAACATCTCAAATAAACAACCTAACCTTACACCTAAAGCAATTAGAGAAAGAAGAACAAAAAACCCCCAAAATTAGCAGAAGGAAAGAAATCCTAAAGATCAGATCAGAAATAAATGAAAAAGAAATGAAGAAAACAATAGCAAAGATCAATAAAACTAAAAGCTGGTTCTTTGAGAAGATCAACAAAATTGATAAACCACTAGCCAGACTCATCAAGAAAAAAAGGGAGAAGACTCAAATCAATAGGATTAGAAATGAAAAAGGAAAGTAACAACTGACACTGCTAAAATACAAAGGATCATGAGAGATTACTACAAGCAACTATATGCCAAAAAAAATGGACAACCTGGAAGAAGTGGACAACTTCTTAGACGAGCAAAGCCTTCTGAGACTGAACCAGGAAGAAATAGAAAATATAAACAGACCAATCACAAGCCCTGAAATTGAGATTGTGATTAAAAGTCTTCCAACAAACAAAAGCCCAGGACCAAATGGCTTCACAGGCAAATTCTATCAAACATTTAGAGAAGCGCTAACACCTATCCTTCTCAAACTCTTCCAAAATATAGCAGAGAGAGGAACAGTCTGAAACCCATTCTATGAGGCCACCATCACCCTGATACCAAAACCAGGCAAAGATGTCACAAAAAAGAAAACTACAGGCCAATATCACTGATGAATATAGATGCAAAAATCCTCAACAAAGTGCTAGCAAACAGAATCCAGCAGCACATTAAAAGGGTCATACATCACGATCAAGTGGGGATTATCCCAGGTGTGCAAGGATTCTTCAATATACGCAAATCAATCAATGTGATACACCATATTAACAAACTGAAGGAGAAAACCCATATGATCATCTCAATAGATGCAGAGAAAGCTTTTGACAAAATTCAACACCCATTTATGATAAAAACTGTCCAGAAAGTAGGCATAGAGGGAACTTTCCTCAACATAATAAAGGCCATATATGACAAACCCACAGCCAACCTTGTCCTCAATGGTGAAAAACTGAAACCATTTCCACTAAGATCAGGAAGAAGACAAGGTTGCCCACTCTCACCACTATAATTCAACATAGTTTCGGAAGTTTTAGCCCCAGCAATCAGAGAAGAAAAAGAAGAAAAGGAATCCAAATTGGAAAAGGAGAAGTAAAACTGTCACTATTTGCAGATGACATGATACTATACATAGAGAATCCTAAAGATGCTACCAGAAAATTACTGGAGCTAGTCAATGAATTTGAAAAAGTTGCAGGATACAAAATTAATGCACAGAAATCTCTTGCATTCCTGCCCACCAGAAAGGCAAGATCTGTGCCTTTTCACTAATGATGAAAAATCTGAAAGAGAAATTAAGGAATCACTCCCATTTACTATTGCAACAAAAAGAATAAAATATCTAGGAATAAACCTACCTAAGGAGACAAAAGACCTGTATGCAGAAAGCTATAAGACACTGATGAAAGAAATTAAAGATGATACAAACAGATGGAGAGATATACCATGTTCTTGGATTAGAAGAATCAACATTGTGAAAATGACTATATTACCCAAAGCAATCTACAGATTCAATGCAATCCCTATCAAACTACCACTGGCATTTTTCACAGAACTAGAACAAAAAATTTCACAGTTTGTATGGAAACACAAAAGATCCCGAATAGCCAAAACAATCTTGAGAACGAAAAATGGAGCTGGAGGAATCAGGCTCCCTGACTTCAGACTATACTACAAAGTTACAGTAATCAGGACAGTATGGTACTGGCACAAAGACAGAAATATAGATCAGTGGAACAGGATAGAAAGCCCAGAGATAAATGCACACACATATGGTCACCTTATCTTTGATGAAGGAGGCAAGAATATACAATGAAGAAAAGACAGCCTCTTCAATAAGTGGTGCTGGGAAAACTGGACAGCTACATGTAAAACAATGAAATTAGTACACTCCCTAATACCATACACGAAAATAACCTCAAAATGGATTAAAGACCTAAAGGTAAGGCCAGACACTATAAAAGTCTTAGAGGAAAACATAGGCAGAACACTGTATGACATAAATCACAGCAAGATCCTTTTTGACCCACCTCCTAGAGAAATGGAAATAAAAAGAAAAATAAACAAATGGGACCTAATGAAACTTAAAAACTTTTGCACAGCAAAGGAAACCATAAACAAGACGAAAAGACAACTGTCTGAATGGGAGAAAATATTTGCCAATGAAGCAACTGACAAAGGATTAATCTCCAAACTATACAGGCAGCACATGCAGCTCAATATCAAAAAAACGAACAACCCAATCCAAAAATGGGCAGAAGACCTAAAGAGACATTTCTCCAAAGAAGATATACAGATTGCCAACAAACACATGAAAGGATGCTCAACATCACTAATCATTAGAGAAATGCAAATCAATGAGGTATCACCTCACACCAGTCAGAATGGCCATCATCAAAAAAATCTACAAACAAATGCTGGAGAGGGTGTGGAGAAAAGGGAACCCTCTTGCACTGTTGGTGGGAATGTAAATTGATACAGCCACTATGGAGAACAGCATGGAGGTTCCCTAAAAAACTAAAAATAGAACTACCATAGGACCCCGCAATCCCACTACTTGGCATATACCCTGAGAAAATCATAATTCAAAAAGAGTCATGTACCACACTGTTCATTGCAGCACTATTTACAATAGTCAGGACATAGAAGCAACCTAAGTGCCCATCGACAGATGAATGGATAAAGAAGATGTGGCACATATATACAATGGAATATTACTCAGCCATAAAAAGAGATGAAATTGAGTTATTTGTAGTGAGGTGGATGGACTTCAAGACAGTCATACAGAGTGAAGTGAGTCAGAAAGAGAAAAACAAATACCCTATGCTAATATATATATGCTAATATATATATGCACATATAGGATATATATATCCTAACATATATATGGAATCTAAAAATAAAAGAAATGGTTCTTAAGAACCTAGGGGCAGGACAGGAATAAAGATGCAGACGTAGAGAATGGACTTGAGGACATGGGGAGGGGGAAGGGTAAGCTGGCACGAAGTGAGAGAGTGGCATGGACTTATATACACTACCAAATGTAAAATACATAGCTAGTGGGAAGCAGCCACATAGCACAGGGAGATCAGCTTGGTGCTTTGTGTCCACCTAGAGGGGTGGGATAGGGAGGGTTGGAGGGAGATGCAAGAGGGAGGAGATATGGGGATATATGTGGATATACATATATGGGGATATATGTATATGTATAGCTGATTCACTTTGTTATACAGCAGAAACTAACACACCATTGTAAAGCAATTTTACTCCAATAAAGATGTTAGAAAAAAAAAAAAGCAAATAAGCAGCCTTTATAACATTTGTGAGTGATCCAAAATCCTCTTTTCCTGTCTTCTCTATGGCTTTGCCATAGAGTCTCCAACCAAAAGCACAAGCAACCAGAGAGAAATAAACTGAACTTTACCAAAACTATAAGCATTTGTGATTGAAGACACCATCAGAAAGGTGAAAAGGCTATTCAGAGGCTGGGAGATAATATTTGCATATCACTGTATGTGATAAGGGGCTAGTATCTAGAATATATAAGAACTCTTACAATTCAACAATAAAGATGACTCAGTTAATAAATGGGCAAAAGATATGATTAGACATTTCTACAAGAGGCATAAATGGCCAATAATGGTTAACAAATCAATGCTTAACAAATCAAAACCACAATACATTACCACTTCACATCCACTAGGATGGCTACAGTAAAACAGATAAATAATGATAAATGTTGGTGAGAATGTGGAGAAATTGGAACTCTCCTACTTGGCTGGTGGAAATGTAAAATTGTGCAGACACATTGGAAAACAGCCTATCATTGCCTCAAAAATTAAAGAGTTACCATATGACCCAGAAATTCCACTCCAGGTATATGCCCAAGGGAATTGGAAATGTATGTGCACACAAAAGCTCATATATGAATTTTCATAGTGGCATTATTCATCATAGCCCAAACATGGAAACAACCCAAATGTCCATCAATCGATGAACAGGAAAACAAAACGTCGTATATACATACAAGGGAATATTATTCAACTATGAAAAGGAATGTAGTACTGTTACGTGGATGAATCTTAAAAACTTTATGCTCAGTGAAAGAAGACAGACACAAAGGCTGTACATTGTATGATTCCATTTATGTGAAATGTCCAGAATGGGCAAATCTCCAGAGATACAAGGTAGATGGGTGGTTGCCAGAGGTGGAGGAAGGGGAAGTGGAAGTACAGACAATGTTATCGTCTGTACCTTTATCCACCTTTGAACCTGTGTCCTCAAACCCTTTTCTAACTAGGCTGAGAGTGTCACTTGTAGCCTCTTAGCTTCCCCACGTCCCATCAGTCCTAAGCTCTGATGACTCCACTTTCTTTGATTAATGGCTTTCAGGATGGATTTTGCTCCTGCTGGATGTTGACAAATTGTGGGATGGACTGAGGCCACAAAACCTGTTTTCTCTTGTGGCTTCAGTGAGGTTTGGACCCAGGTCTCCAGAGATGAAAAATTACTTCTTTAACCCACTACATCAGGAGGCTCCCCTTAATCTGATTCCACTGGGGCCTGATGTGCGCTGGCCACACAGCTGTTGTGGTAATCGACTATTAATCAAAACGCCCCCAAATGGAGGGAGAGCTGCACCATGCTGCTGAAAAGCCTCAGTTGGCTCAGCTGGGCCATGTCAATAAGCCATGTGATCAATGAAGGAATGGCTGTAAAGCATCGTTTTGAAACCTTGAGAGGAATGAGACATTTACAATAGTGAAATGGGATGTTGGGTATCAAAGGATCTGTCACTACAGCCGTTAAAATAAAGATTTAGGGATTTACGGCTCTTTAGTTATTTCCCCCAATTGCAGAGGGATGAGATGTGACATATGGCCTTTCTTGTTGTTAAAGCTCACAGATCAAATGTTATAAATTGTCGTCTCTCACCGGGAGGAATCATAAAGCAAGGGGCTTCCATATTCAAACAAAGAATGAAAGAGTTTATGTCCCAGGTAACACTGTTATTTAGGATAGGCACCATTCTTCTTTTTTTTTAAAAAGAATTTTTATTTATTTATTTTTGGCTGTGTTGGGTCTTTGTTGCTGCGCGTGGGCTTTCTCTAGTTGTGGAGAGCGGGGGCTACTCTTCATAGCGGTGCATGGGCTTCTCATTGCAGTGGCTTCTTTTGTTGCAGAGCACGGGCTCTAGGTGCGCGGGCTTCAGTAATTGTGGCTCACGGGCTCTAGAGCACAGGCTCGGTAGTTGTGGCGCACGGGCTTAACTGCTCCGCGGCATGTGGGATCTTCCCGGACCAGGGACTGAACACGTGTCCCCTGCACTGGCAGGCGGATTCTTAACCACTGCGCCACCAGGGAAGTCCCAGAACAGACACCCTTCTAAATGCTTTACAGATGCATTCTCTAAGTCTCAACAACAACCCCAGGAGATAGGTGCTGTTATTATCCCCATTTTATGGATGAAGACACTGAGACACAGAGAGGTTAAGTGACATACCCAAGGTCACAAGGGTAGTGGGTGGTAAACTGAGACTGCATAAGATTTCCAGAACTTTTAATGTAGTAATAAGAATTATAAATCTTTAATATGTGGGTAGAGGATATGGCATTTTTCAAATTAATTGTCCAAAGTCAAGATGTTTGTAGTTTTGCAGAAGAGCTGAATTCAGATCCACGCAATCTGGTTCCAGGGTCCAAATATTTATTAAACCATTCTGTCACGCTGTGTCTTAATGTGGCCTATTTTCTCAAAGGCGTTTCCCCCTAAAATGATAAAAATTAGAATTGTGAATTCTAAATCTATGTTTAAAAGCTGATCATCACCCTAGTGTAACTAAATACAGCCCGTCTATCCTGGCAGAGGACATCTGTCATTTTTGCCTGGCTAGCATCCATAATCCCTTCTTTTTCTTGTACCCCACTTTTCCTTTGGGGTCCCACACGCTCTCCTTGCATGCAGTCAAGGTGTCCTGCTGTTTCCTGCAAAGAGGTGAGCACAGGATTCAAGTGAAGGCAGGTAGATACTCCCCTGGGAATTTGAATCTTTTGTAATTGAGCCAAAGGACTCAAGTACAAAAAATGGTGGGAGCAGTTGTGTCGCTGCGTGTGGGAGCCTTGTTACAGCTGGGCTGCCTACCTTTCTGAGTTACCTTGATTGTGTCTTTTCTGAGATTTGGTTATTGCATCAGTTATCTGTTGGGATAATAATGCTACATGAGAAACAGCCACAAAAACTTCAGTAGCATTCAGCAATAAGCCTTAGTTGCATGTGTGTCTGGGGTCAGCTGCCATTTGGCTTTGCTGATTTGCTCTGGTTGCTCACATGACTGGGGCAGATCTGCTGGCTGTCGGCAGATCTAGGGTGGCCTTGGCTGGGTAACTAAGGTGACTGACTATGCATCACATGTCTCTCATCCTCCAGCAGGCTCGTCCTGGCGTGTTTTCATGGTGATGGTAGAGGCACAAGAGATAAAGTCCTAATACTCGAGTCCACTGAAAAAATTCTAATATTTCCCTTCAAAAAACTATTTTGAGATGATTAAAGATTCACATGAAGTTGTAAGAGAGATGGCAAGATCCCATGCACCCTTTACCCAATTCCCCTCAGTGATGATGTCTTGCAAAACTATAGGATCACAACTAGGAGATTGACATTGATGTAACCCACTGATCTTGTTCAGATTTTCCCAGTTTACTTGCACTCACTTATGTGTGCATGTGTATATTTAGTTCTTTGCAATTTTATCACAAGTGTAGATTTCTGTATCTACCGTTATGGTCAAGATATAGTATAGTTTCAACACGACAAAGATCCCTTTTTATAACCATAACCACCTTTCTCTATCCCCTACACCCCACCCCCAGTCCTTAACCCCTGGAAACTATGCATCTTTTCTCCATTTCTGTAATTTTGTCATTTCAAGAGTGTTATTTAAATGGAATCATACAGTATATGATCTTCGGGGGTTGGCTTTTTTGCAGCATTATTCTTTGGACATTCATCCAAGTTGTTGAGATATCAAGTTTTTTCCTTTTTTTTTTTTTTGCAACAGAAAAAATTTTTTTATTTAACTTACATATAATTTTCTATTTCTTTTTTGCTGTTGTTTTTTTTTGTTTTTTTAATTTTTTAATTTTTATTTTATAACATCTTTATTAGAGTATAATTGCTTTACAATGGTGTGTCAGTTTCTGCTTTATAACAAAGTGAATCAGTTATACATATATGTATATCCCCATATCCCTTCCCTCTTGCATCTCCCTCCCTACCACCCTCCCTCCCACCATCCCTATCCCACCCCTCTAGGTGGTCACAAAGCACCAAGCTGATCTCCCTGTGCTATGCTGCTGCTTCCCACTAGCTATCTATTTTACATTTGGTAGTGTATATATGTCCATGCCACTCTCTCACTTTGTCACAGCTTATCCTTCCCCCTCCCTGTATCCTCAAGTCCATTCTCTAGTAGGTCTGAATCTTTATTCCTGTCCTGCCCCTAGGGTCTTCTGACCATTTTCTTTTCTTTTTTTTTTTTTTTAGATTCCATATATATGTGTTAGCATACGGTATTTGTTTTTCTCTTAAGTTTTTTCCTTTTTATTTCTGAGTAGTATTCCACAGAATCGACCTAGTTTAACCACTCACTGACTGAGAAATATCTGGTTTGTTTCCAGTTTTTGGTTGTTATGAACAAAGCTGCTATTAACAGTTGTTTTTTGTTGCATACAGGTTTTTGTGTGATTATAAGTTGCTGCTTCTCTTGATAAATGTCTAAAAGTGCAATTGCTGGGGTGGGGGGCATATGGTAGTTGCATGTTTAGTTGTAGAGTTGACCCTTGAACAAAGTGAGGGTTAGGGGTGCTAACCCTCCCTGAAGTTACAAATCTGCCTGTAACTTACAGTCGGCCGTCTGTATCCGTGGTTCCCCGTATCTGCCAATTTAACCAACCACAGATGGTGTAGTACTGTACTATTTATTATTGAAAACAATCTGCGTATAAGTGGACTTGAGCAGTTCAAACCCATGTTGTTCACGGGTCAACTGTATAAGAAACTGCCAAACTCAACGTGGCTTTGCTACTTATCATTCCCAGCAGTGTATGAAGGACCTAGTTTCTCTGCATCCTCGCTGGCATTTGCTTGTCACTGTGTTTTCTCTCACACTTGATAGGTATGCAGTGATATCTCATTGGGGTGTTAATATGCATTTTCCGAATGGCTAATAAAGTTGAAAATCTTTTGATGTCCTTATTTGCGACCTGTATATTATCTTCAGTGCAATGTCTGTTCATCTCTTTTGCCCATTTTTAAATTGGATTGCTTGCTTTTTTACTGTTGAGTTTTGAGAGTTCTCTATATATGCTGTATACCTTTTGATGGATTGATTGTCTCCAAGTCTGTAGTTTGTCTTTCCATATTCTTAACACGGTCTTCTGAAGAGCAGAAGATTTCAACTTTGATGCCGTCCAATTTATCAATTTTTCCTTGTGTGGATTGTGCTTTTGGTGTTAAGTCTAAGTGCTCTTTGCCTAGCCCTAGGTCCCAAACATTTTCTCCTATGTCTGTTTTAAATGTTTTATAGTTTTACATTTTACATTTATGTTCATGATTCATTTTGAGTTGATTCTTGCATAATGTGTAAAGTTTAAGTCATGGTTCATTTTTAGCCTGTGGATGCTCATTTGCTCCAGCACCAATTGTTGAAAAGGCCATCGTTCATTAAAATGCTTTTGCACTTTTGTGAAAAATAAGTTGTATATATTTGTGTGTATATTTCTGGGTTCTCTGTTCTGTTGTATCAATCAATGTGTCTCTCCCTAAACCAATAACACATTGTCATGATGACTGTAGGCATATAATAAGCCTTAATATGAGGTACAGTGAATCCTCCCACTCTGTACTTCTTTTTCAAGATTATTTTTGCTCTTTTAAGTCTTAGGCCTTTCTATATAAATGTTACAATAAGCTTGTCTATGTCTATGAAAAGCCTTGTGATTTTGATAAAAATGACATGAAACCTATAGATCAATTTGGAAAGAATAGATATCCTTAATGTGTTGAAACACAATCCTTGAATTTGGTATAGCTCTCCATTTATTTAGGTCTTCTTTGGTTTCTTTAATCAGAATTTTGTGATTTTCAGCATACAGATCCGATATCTATTTTGTTGTATGTATATTTGAACATTTCATTTTCTTTGGTGCAATGGTAAACACTGTTGTGTTTTTAATTTCATTTACCACATGTTCATTTCTAACATGTAGAAATGTGATTGATTTTTGTGTGTTGGTTGATTCTGTACTCTAATACCTTGCTGAACTCACCTGTTAGTTCTAGAAGGCTTTTTTCTTCTTTCTTTCTTTCTTTCTTTCTTTCTTTCTTTCTTTCTTTCTTTCTTTCTTTCTTTCTTTCTTTCTCTCTCTCTCTCTCTCTCTCTCTCTCTCTCTCTCTCTCTCTCTTTCTCTCTTTGTTTCTTTCTCTCTCTCTCTCTCTCTTTTTCTTTCTTTCTCCTTGAGGTTTTCTATATAGACAGTTATAACATCTGCAAATAGGGACAGTTTTACTCCTTACTTTACAATCTGTATGACTTTTCTTTCTTTTTCTTGCTTTATTGTGCTGGCTAGAAATTTCAGTGCTGTGTTAAATAAGAATTATGACAGAGGACATCTTACTTTGTTTCCAGTATTAGGGGGGATGCAGTCAACCTTTCATTATGAAGTATGACATTAGCTGTAGGTTTTTGTAATAGATGCTTTTTATCAAGATGAGGTAGTTCCACTCTATTCCCAGCTTGCTGTGAGTTTTTATCATAAATAAGTGTTGGATTTTGTCAAATGCTTTTACTGCATCAATTGATATGATCATATAATTTTTCTCCTTTAGCCTGTTGATATGGTGGATTACACTGATAGATTTTCAAATGTTGAACCAGCCTTGCATACCTGGAATAAATCCCACTTGATTATAGTGTATAATTCTTTTTGTACATTGTTGGATTCTGTTTGCAGTATGTCATTAAAGATTTCTGCATCTAGGTAGCATGAGAGATATTCTGTAATTTTCCTTTTTTATTACTGTCTTTTTTGGTTTTTGGTATCAAGGTAATACTGGCCTCATGAAATGAGTTGAGAAGCATTTCTTTCTCCTCTTTTTTTCTGGCTGAAGAGGTTGTGCGAAGTTGGTGTTGTTTCTTCTTTACATTCTGCAGGGAAGCTGTCTAGTCCAGAGCATTTCTTTTATAGGTAGCTTTAACATTGTATATTCAGCTTTTTAAATGATTATAGGAGTATTCAAGTTACCTATCATCTTGGTTAATTTTAATAGTTGGTGGTTTACAAGAAATTGATGTTTTTCTTCTAAATTGTTGCATTTATGTGTAGAGTTGTTTTTAGTGTGCCCTTATTATCTTCCTTTTTATGGCTTCAGGATCTGTACTGATCTGCCTGTTTCATTCCTGATATTGGTGATTTGTGTCTTTTTTCTTTTTCTTTTTGTCAGTCTTATTAGAAGTTTTTAAATTTTGTTGGTTTTTTCCCCTCCTGATAACCAGTTTTGGTTTCATTAGTTTTCTCTATTTTCTTCATTTTCAATTTCAATTTCACTGAGTTCTGCACTTACTATTTTTATTTCCTTCTTTCTGTTTGCCTTGGGTTTATTTTTCTTTCCTTTTCCTAATTTTTTTGATGTAGTAACTTAGATTATTAATTTGAGACCTTTTCTCTTTTCTAATCTAAGCAGTTGGTGTTATAAATTTTTTTCTCAGTATTTCTTTAAATACACCCCACATATTTTAAAATGTTATATTTTAATTTTCATTTGGTTTTTGCGTACTTTAAAATATTTCCTTTGAGGCTTTCCCGTTGACTCATGGATTGTTTGGAAGCATGTTATTTAATCTCCAAGTGTTTGAAGACTTTCCTTTTGTCTTTCTGTTATTGATTTATAGTTTGATTCCATTTTAGTTGAAAAACAAAATGTATGAGTTTAATTCTTTTAAATTTGTTGGGGTTTGTTTTATGTTCCTGGATATGGTTTATCTTGGTAAATGTTCCATGGGCACTTGAAAAATGTATTCTGTTGTTGTTGGGTGTTGTATAAATGCCAGTTAGTTCCTGTTGGTTGATGGTAGTGTTCAATTATTCTATATTTTTGCCTATTTTCTATCTAATAGATGTGTCAGTTACTGAGAGTAGGGTGTTGACATCCCCAGTGATAATTGTAAAGTTACCTATTTCTCTTTTTAGTTTTTGCTTCATGTGTTTTGAAACTCTGTTTTTTAGTGCATCCACATTTAGGATCACTATGACTTCTTGATGAATGGATTGTTCTGTCATTATGTAATGTTCTTCTTTGTCCCCTGTAATTTTCTTTGTTCTGAAGTCTACTTTACTTGAAATTAATGTAGCCACTTCTGCTTTTTAAAATTATTACTTATGTTAGCATGATATATCCTTTTCCATTCTTTTACTTTCAAACACTGTCATTGTGTTTGAAGTGAGTTTCTTGTAGACAGTCTATTGGTAGGTCACGTATCTTTATCGATTCTGTGAATTCTGTGGATTCTGTGAATCCCTTTTAATATTTAGTATTTAATAGGTAGTATAATAGGTAGTATATTTAGACTACCTACATTTATAATAACTGTTGATATGTTAGAGCTTAACTCTGCCATTTTATTATTTTCTGTTTGTTTCCTCTGCTTCTCATTTCTCTGCTCCTCTTTTCTTGCCTTCCTATGATTACTTGAATATTTTAAAGAATTCTTTTATTTTTTTTAGTATCTATTTTATTGTTTGTATTATCTTTTATATTGTAATTTATATATATATTTTAATGGCTTCCCTAGGTTGTACAATATATGTATGGAGTTTATCACAGCCCATAACTCTTGCTGGTATTGATGTCTGTCACATTGAATGAAGTATTGAAACCTTAGTTTTATTTAGGTCTCTGTACCACCCCTACTTTTAATTAATTAATTTATTTTTAAAAAAGATTTAATTTTATTTATTTTTAGCTGCATTGGGTCTTCGCTGCTGCATGTGGGCTGTTTCTAGTTGCTGTGAACGGAGGCTACTCTTTGTTGCGGTGCACAGCCTTCTCATTGCGGTGGCTTCTCTTGTTGAGGAGCACGGGCTCTAGGCACATGAGCTTCAGTAGTTGTGGCTTGCGGGCTCAGTAGTTGTGGCTCTCAGGCTCTAGAGCGCAGGCTCTGTAGCTATGGCACACGGGCTTAGTTGCTCTGAAGCACGTGGGATCTTCCAGGACCAGGGCTCGAACCTGTGTCCCCTGCATTGGCAGGCAGATTCTTATCCACTGTGCTGCCAGGGAAGTCCCACCCCTACTTTTTAAATACAGTTGTTTCAAGTATTTCCTCTACAAGCCTTAAGCACCACAGCAAATGATGTTGCAGTGTTTGCTTCACCCATAAAATATGATTTAAACAATTCACGAGTATGAGGATAGTCTATTATTTTAACCCCCTTTAAACCAATTCCATTGTTCTTCCTTTTTTTAAAATGAATTTCTTTTTTTTTTAAAAATAAATTTATTTATTTATTTATTTATTTATTTTTGGTTGTGTTGGGTCTTTGTTTCTGTGCGAGGGCTTTCTCCAGCTGTGGCGAGCGGGGGCCACTCTTCATCGCGGTGCGCGGGCCTCTCACTGTTGTGGCCTCTCTTGTTGCGGAGCACAGGCTCCAGACGCACAGGCTCAGTAGTTGTGGCTCACGGGCGTAGTTGCTACATGGCATGTGGGATCTTCCCAGACCAGGGCTCGAACCCGTGTCCCCTGCATTGGCAGGCAGATTCTTAACCACTGTGCCACCAGGGAAGCCCTAAAATGAATTTCTTATCCTTCTGTTATCATTCTCATTCTGGTCTGAGAGTTTCCTTTAGCTATTCTTTAAGGGTAGGTCTGCTAGTGACAGAGTTTCATTTTTTTTCTCATTTGGAAATGTCTTTATTTCCCCTTTTTTCTTGAACAACAGTTTCGCCAGTTCCAGAACTCATGGTTGACAGTTATTTTCTTTTATCCATTGAAAAATGTGCCTCTCCTTTCTGGTCCCTATGGTTTCAGATGAGAAATAAATTGTTTAAATTGGCATTCCTTTGTAAGTAATGTTAAGTAACCAGTTCCTCTCTGGTTGCTTTTAAGGTTTTTCTTTGTTTTTAGTTTTCAAGAGTTTATAACGTGTCTTTGTGTTGATTACTTTGGGTTTATCATATTTGGTGTTCACACAACTTCTTGAATACATAGGTTTATATTTTTTTGTCAAATTTGGTAAGTTAGCCATTGTTTCTTTGAACTTTCTTTTTCTTTTCTTTGTTTTTTTTTTGCTCCATGCTTTCTCTTTTCCTTTAAGGATTCCAAAGATAAAAATGTCTTTCTCTTAGTGTCCCATAGGTCCCTGAGATGCTGTTCATTTTTTTCCATTTTCTCTCTTTTGCTCAGATTGAACAAATTCTATTTATCTGTCCTCACACTGACTCTACATTTTGTCATCTCCACACTATTCTTGAGCCCATGCATTGAATTCTTAATTTCACTTTTTGTTTTTTCCAGTTCTGTAATTTCCATTTTAAAATGTTTTATTTATTTGTTGAAGTTTTAATTTAAGAAAATTTTACTGTGTTTAAGAGAATTAATAATTACTCGTTGAAGCAGTTTTAGGACAGCTACTTTAAAATCTTCATCAAGTTCAAACGTCTTATTCATCTCAGCCCTGGTGTCAATTGATTGTTTTTTCTCATTCAAGTTGAGGTTTTCCTCATTTTTAATCCTATTTAACTCTTTTTAATTTTAGCAGAAAGTCACTTCGTTTGGTTTAGTGTGTAGGTGCTGGCTACTTTTGTGGGCTGTAGTTTCAGTGACAGTTTAGTTTTACTTTGCTCTACTTTGTTCTCTGGCTCCCTCCTGATCCCAGCTGCTGGACCCTCCTGGTGCTGCCCAGGGTTGGGGGGTGGAGAGTGAGCACTTTCCTGTGCCACCTGGTGTTGTTAGGTGGGACTTGAAGGTTTCTGGACCTACAGGACAGAGAGGGTTTCTCCTAATCTGTTCTTTGCCCACCTGGTGTAAGTGGGCTTCTCACTCTGTCTCTGGCAGTGCCTCAGGAAGGAAAGTGCCTGTAGCTTGGTGGATGGCCAAGAGTCACAAGCTCTGGTGGTTCTCTGCCACTGGGTGGGGAACCAGGAGGGTCCAGGCCTCGTTCACCTTCTGCTGCTGAGTGGAGGGCTGGAGATGCCAGATCTGGGTTGCCTTTTGTGTGGAGTGCCAGAGATGCTAGTTCTGCCTGTGTAACCTGGTGTGAGATGTGGGTTGATCCCATCTGCCCACGTTTCTCTCTTATTGATGCTGTGGGAAGATTAAAATGGCTTGTTCCCTGGAGCTCTGCTGGTGCTGATGTTGCAGGTAGATCAGGCTATCACTGTCACTGGATATGGATCTCCTTTCTAATTCCCTGATGAGGACTTGGCCCAGGATATAGCAGACTTTCTTGTGGTTTTTGTTTTATTTTGTTTTTTAATGCCTGTTGATGTTTCTGGGTTATGCACTATCTGGTACCCAGTCTGGGACATGTGGGAGAAGAAAACCCAGGCAACTTACTGTGCTTTGTTCCTGAAGTCCTGAGGTCCCTAGCCAGCCCACCTTCCTCTCTCCTCCTTTTATGGTCATCTGTTCAATTACTGCTATGGTACTTGGTTGTACTTAGAGGGCAGGTGCGAGAAAAGAGAATGACACCATCTTGTTACCCAAAGAGTCCATTTTTAGCCTCTGCTTATATCACATATGCTAACATCCCTTTGGCCAAAGCAAGTCACAGTTGAGCTTACTGTCAAAGGGAGGAGCAGGTCAGCCCAGCTATGGTGGGTGGGTGCTGCAACGTTACATGCAAAGTGCGTGGAGATTGGGAGGGGTGAGAATTTAGGGCCATCTTTGCAAGCGACCACAGTTGTCCTTCTAGTTAACTCCTCTTTTGTCTGGAGTCAGTCCTGCTTATAAACAAGGAACATAGATGATGCAATTTTCTATCCCATCCTTAGGTTAAGAGTTGATGCCTGTGTGGGCTGTGAAGCCTCACAGGGGTTGGGACAATGTACTTAAGTCAGTTACTATATCCTAAGTGACTAGAGGAGGCAATTCAGCAAAATATGTTGAATTCGACAGCACTGGGGTGTGGCATCTTCCGTCTCTGTCAGGATGCACAGTCAACGTGATGCCACTTTGTTCTTCTTCCCTGTAGGTCTCCAAGCGCAGATTCGGACCCAGATATCCCATGCAGCCATATTTCAGAGTCCAGGCAGTAATATTGATCCAAATTTATGTGTGCATCTTTACTATGTAATATGGTTGAGTGTGCTGCCCTTGAACTTTCTGTGAAAATGGCTACCACAGACCCCATATCTCAGTGCTGAGAAGTCTGATAATCTGGGCTGGCACATGTAGAGTTCCCTATTCCTCTTAAGTCATTTGGATCCAGACCAAAGAAGATTATGAGACTTTATTTGATCTCCCCAGTACCCTAGACTTGGATTTCACAGCTCTCCATGCAACTGTATAGAAAGAAGACAGAAGAGAGAACTGTGTCACAACTTCCTCACACACATTGAATTTGCAAATGCTAGACCCACTAGGATACATTGACCCTCTTGAAAGGGGTTGTACCTGTGGAAAGGGTATATAGTTGGAGGACGTTTTGCCATGTTGCTAAGTCAGGTACATAGAAGTGCTGTACGTATTAGCTCCTTTTGTTATTGCTTTATTCTCTGCATTTAAAACTTCCAAAGTAATGAAGATGATATTGCTGTGAGTAGTAATAAGAGCAACTAACATTTCTTTATTCATTTATGCAACAAATATTTATATAAACTTACTAGGTCCTAATAACCGCTCTAAGAAGTATGCACTGTGACTCTTCCCATTTTGCAGGTGAGAAAACTGAGGCACAGGGAATTTATGTAATTTGAATACCACCTCGTAGCTAGTGAGGAGTGGAGCCTGAAAGACGCTCTCCTAGTCCCCTGCTCCTCCATATAACCCCAGTCTTTGGAGAGGAGGAAAGCAGGCAACTGAATTCTCAAACGATTGCTTGTTTTGACACTGGAGGCACATGCTGTTCCCACACTCAGCATCTTTTCTTCTCTAGCAGTTTTGCAATATCAGAGGATGGCCTCTGATTTATCTGGTATATCTAAATGCCAATTCTGAGCTGCATTTTAATTTCCTCGTAATTTTGGCTTTTATCACAGGGCTTTTATCACATGCTCTCAGAGCATAGCCTCTCCCCTATAAGTCACTGTCAGCCACCTGTCCCTTCACTCAGATCTGCACCCAGTCCTAATAGGGAAGGGAAAGGAGTGACAGAGCAGCTGTGCTGTCACTGTTGGGAGTGCCGAGGAAATTAATTGAGAATCAAATATTTGCCTGCTCCAGGGTGATTTATCACAATTAAAAGGAGTAATTATTTGCCCTTTGGTCAATCAGAGATTCTGAGGGTTTGACTGCTGTGACGTGTAAATAAATCACACTACTGTAGAAGAGTCTTCTGGATTTGTTAGGCACAGCAGAACTTTCTAACTGCGATGCCCACGGGTGCTCAGGGAAGTTAATTCCTGCACCGGGGAAGGTTCTAAAGGCAGTGCGTCAGGAGCACGTGGACGGCAGCCCCAGAACCGTGGTTCCTTCTCACAGTAAATCCAACACAGGGACCTTCTTCCCCGAACTGGAACTCTCTGTGGTTTCTTCAGTTGAGACCAGATGTGATTAAGAGTTGGCTCAGGCTTAGAGTGACCGTGGGGACAGCTGAGTCTTATTTCCAATCTCATGTTCTCTCTGGGACATACGCTCATCAAGTGGATGGAGGGCAAAATCATTTGCACTATTTCAATTATTTCCCTTTCCACTTCTCCCTCTTTTTTTCTTTTTGGCCAGTGCATGTAATTGAATCTGCAAATGCCAAACCCACTAGGATACAGCCATCCCCTAGTGAGATACCAAGAAGCCATGACTCTTCAAAGTTAGAAAGCACTTTCGTGACAGTTCTGGAAAATTCCATCCTATAAGCCATGATGACAGCTGGGATTGATTAACTTTCACTAGTGATTCCAGTCAAGCCCAGGGCTGGACCATGTGATCAAAGCAGATGTAGGAATTAAAATGTAACAATGTCTTGGTGGCAAAGACTTTTGTCTTTGATAAGGCTCTTACAGATCAACTTTTAGGGATTTTTTTTTAAGCAGGAAAATGTGGGTTGTGTTGAAGCTTTTTCAGTGAGCAGGGGGGTTTCTCATGCTTGCCTGCGAGGCATAGAACTACCCCAGATGAACTGTTTAGAGGCAAGAGCTTGCAGCTCCAGGATTTCACAGGTTTTTGGAGAGAGGAGAGGGTTTGCTTCCAAAGAAAGTGGGTGGCGTGCACCATAGTCTGCATATGTGACCTCAGGCTTGCCTGAACTGTAGCCGAGTCTCCTAATTAACTCGACACAAAACAGCCCTCACCTGCCTGCAGGCTCTCAAGGCCTTTGCCACCCCAGTAACCTGAAACTCTGCCCCTTCTCCTCCCTGGGGGACAGCGGATGGCCGCTTTGCACTCAGAGCGGAGATTGGGAACTGCCAACAGCTGCCCTCGGATGCCCTAAGCCAACAGAGGGCCACTGTTCTGTCGTTTTCCTTCTGACTTGTTCCCTTTTCTGCTTTAATGACCGAGGCTACCTTTTGGGCCAGCTACTTCCTAATGCTGCCTGTAATTGAGACTCAAATAGTAAAATATACATAACTGGCCGTTTTACCCAGTCATCATTTATGAATATAGCTCGATTAATTTGTTTAGTCAGATGGAGAGGGGCAATAAAAAGTGATTGACTAAAAACAATTAAAACAGTAAAAGTAAATTGTTTGTGTCCATTAAAACCTGCTGAGGCCGTCAGTTGAAAATTGTGGGCCTCCATGTGAAAATTAAAACTATTGATTTTCCCCTGTATGTATGTGAATATCAGAGTTCTAATTTGTTTTGTTTTTACTGGCTGAAAGCCCCTGAGGTCAAAATGCAGGTGGGCTTTCAATAAGCTCTTTTGGTGGAGTTAATAAAGATTTGGAAAGGCAGATAGGATAAGAAATGGCTGAGATGTTTTAGAGAAGAATTATGTGTCTGATCGGTACCAAGTTGCACTGCTGCATGCTAATACTTTGTAATTTATGGCATTTTGGGGGTGAAAATGGAAAATCAACTGCAGAATATATGATAGTCATACGTTGAATTTTTAGGGCTTTGCCTTAATTTATGTGAGCGAGATGGATTTTTTTTTATTATTGTCATTTTATTTTTTTATGTGCTACACTAAATCTTGTATTCCATGAACTATTATTTTTTAGTGTTCAATTAAAATACCAACATAAAAGGAATTTTACATGGACAAATCTTGACTCATAAGAAGAAAACTTGGGAGAAAAAACCCTCTGGATCAGATGAGGAGGTTTTTCAGTTGACAGATATGATGGGATTAAACCTTGGAAGGGTATAAAAACAGTGCAACATGTTTGGAGTTCCACGTATTAGGCTATCTCTCATTGTACCAAGTTGGGCATGAGTTAATAACAGGTTTGCATTCTTAATAAATCATACGTTGAGAATGCAAACTGTTATATTTGGTAATTAAGTTAATGATCAGTAAACAAGTCAGACTTTCTTTTAATCTTTTTTTTTTAATAGAGTAACAGACCAACCAAGATGAACCACACCCTTTTTTTTTTTTTTTAACGGAACGCTATTTATTTATTTATTTATTTATTTTGGCTGTGTTGGGTCTTCGTTTCTGTGCGAGGGCTTTCTCTAGTTGTGGCAAGCGGGGGCCACTCTTTATCGCGGTGCGGGGGCCTCTCACTATCGCGGCCTCTCTTGTTGCGGAGCACAGGCTCCAGACGTGCAGGCTCAGTAGTTGTGGCTCACAGGCCTAGTTGCTCCGTGGCATGTGGGATCTTCCCAGACCAGGGCTCGAACCCGTGTCCGCTGCATTGGCAGGCAGGTTCTCAACCACTGCGCCACCAGGGAACCCCTCTTTTAATCTTTAAATATGTCAGGCATGTTTTTTAAAGAAGGGTTTATAAGGATGGAGATTTGGGCCTTTGAATATGGCATTTAAAAAGCTGTTACAGGGACTTCCTTGGTAGTCCAGTGGTTAAAACTCTGTTCTCCCAATGCAGGGGGAACGGGTTCAATCCCTGGTTGGGGAACTAAGATCCCACGTGCCTGGTACAGCCAAGAAAAAAAAAAAAAGTGGAGTTTTTGTTTCATTCTCCACCCCCATCCCACCCTGAAGAGTTTTCTAAGGAGAAAATAAATTCTTCACCTACAGGAAATGCTGTGCCTTCTGCACAATTCATTTTTTTTCCTCTAAATTTTATTTTTTTCCAGCATTATTGTGATATACTTGATAAATAAAAAATGTATATATTTAAGGTGTAAAAAGTGATCATTTGATATCCATTTACATTGTGAAATGATTGCCATGATCAAGCTAATTAACACATCCATCACCTCACAGAGTTACTATTTTTTTGTGCGGTGATAACACTTCAGATCTACTGTCTTAGCAGATTTTAAGCATGCAATACAGTATTATTAACTATAGTCACCGTGCTGCGTATTAAATCTCCAGAACTTATTCATCTTGCATGACAGAACCTTTGTGCCCCTTGACCAACAGCTCCCCCCCTCCCCAGGTCCCGGTAGCCACCATTCTACTCTCTGCTTCTATGAGTTGGAGTCTTTTTCCCCCCAGATTCCACATATAAACAAAGATCTTACAGAGTTTATCTTTCTGTGTCTGGCTTATTTCACTTAGCATCGTGTGCTCAAGGAAGTTGGAATCGAATACTGTTCCATGTAGGAATATGCATTTTAAAAAGTGTTCTCGTCTGGGTGGCCCTGATCTGGGAAGTCTTGGGACCACACATGGAGATGCATGTTCTAGAGCAATGATGCTTAAACCTTTTGGGGTCAGAAATCCTTGAGAATCTTCTTAGAACAATGTACATATTTTTTCTTTCCTGAAAATGTCTGAGTTTTATGATCTTATATTAAGAACTCCTGCTACAATTTTTTTTATAGGGATGGGTAAGTAGTTTCACCTGGGAGCATTAAGCAGGGAAACACCCAGGTTTCGTTGGTTTCTATTTGAGGACTCCTCGTGGTCCTCAAATATTTGCTTGTCTGTGAGCTGAGGATTTTTGTTATTTGGTGGCTTCTGGGTGGTGTCTGGATGCCAGAGATGCCAGGTAAGTGGTGCCAGGTATGCAGCCTGTGGTATTCTGATCAGTCCCTCTCCTCACTATGCAGGTTAGTTCTGTGGCCATAATTCTGAAGTTATTTAGGAAAACGAAATCCTGTGCAGATTAAGTTAGTGAATGGTGAGTAGGGGTTGGGGCATGCTTGGGATGGAGGGGTTTATCCCATGCCCAGTGGGGAAACGTCATCCCAGCTCTTTTTTGGTGCCAGCAAGGGGGACAAACAGGAGAGTTGGGTGAGTCACAGGGTCCTGCTGGACTAAGAATAGCTTGTGCTGTAGATTATCAACTTTGCAGCATTCATTGTCATCTTTTCTTAAAAACAAAAGCTGAAAACCTTCCTGCTAAATTTAGGAATAAGGCAAGAATGCCTACTCTTACCACTTCTATTCAACATAGTATTGGAATTTCTAGCCACAGCAATCAGACAAGAAAAAAAAAGTATCCAAATTGGAAGGGAAGGGGTAAAACTGTCACTATTTGCAGATGCCATGATACTCTATATAGAGAGCCTCAAAGTCTCCATACAAAAACTGTTACAACTAATAAATGACTTCAGCAAGGTAGCAGGATACAAGATTAATGTACATAAGTCTGTTGCTCTTCTTTACACTAATAATGAAATATCAGAAGGAGAAAGTAAAAATAACCCCAATCTGTTTAAAATTGCATAAAAAGTGTCTAGGAATAAACTTAACCAAGGAGGTGAAAGACTTATACGCTGAAAATTATGAAACATTGATAAAGGAAACTGAAGATGATTCAAAGAAATGGGAAGACATCCCATGCTCTTGGATTGGAAGAATTAATACTGTTAAAATGGCCATACTCTTTCTGACTTACTTCGCTCTGCATGACAGACTCTAGGTCCATCCACGTCTCTACAAATGACCCAATTTTGTTCCTTTTTATGGCTGAGTAATATTCCATTGCATACATGCACCACATCTTCTTTATCCATTCATCTGTCGATGGACATCCAGGTTGCTACCACGTCCTGGCCATCGCAAACAGTGCTGCAATGAACACTGGGGTGCATGTCTGTTTTTGAATTATGGTTTTCTCAGGGTATATACCCAGTAGTGGGATTGCTGGGTCATATGGTAGTACTATTTCTAGTTTTTTAAGGAACCTCCATACTGTTCTCTATAGTGGCTGCACCAATCCACATTCCCACCAACATTGCACGAGGGTTCCCCCTTATGTGGAATTTAGAAAAATGATGCAGATGAACCTATTTGCAGGACAGGAATAGAGACGCAGACGTAGAGAATGGATGTGTGGACCCCGGGGTTGGGGGGAAGGTGGGGTGGGATGGGATGAACTGGGAGATTGGGATTGACATATATACACTACCATGTGTAAAACAGATAGCTAGTGGGAACCTCCTGTATAGCTCAGGGAGCTCAGCTTGGTACTCTGTGGTGACCTAGATGGGTGGGATGGGGGGGAGGAGGGAGGTCCAAGGGGGAGGGGATGTATGTATGCATATAGCTGATTCACTTTGTCGTATAGCAGAAACTAACACAACAGTGTAAAACAGCTATACCCCAATTAAAAAAAATGGCCATACTACCCAAAGCAATCTAAAGATTAATGTGGTTCCTATCAAAATACCCATGACATTTTTCACAGAACTAATAATCCTAAAATTTATAGGGAGCCACAAAAGACCCAGAATTGCCAAAGCAGTCCTGAGGAAAAAGAACAAATCTGGGGGCATAACCCATTCAGATTTCAGACTTTACTACAAATCTATAGTAATCAGAACAGTGTGGTATTAGCACATAAACAGACATATGGATCAATGGAACAGAATAGAAAACCCATAAATAAACCCACACACCTACGGTCAATTAATCTACAACAAAAGAGGCAAGAATATACAATGCAGAAAGGACAGTCTCTTCAAAAAGTGGTGTTGGGAAAGCTGGACAGCTACATGTAAATCAGTGAAATTAGAACACTCCCTCACACCATATACAAAAATAAACTCAAAATGGTTTAAAGACCTAAATATAAGACATGACATAATAAAACTCCTAGAAGAGAACATAGGCAAAACATTCTCAGACTTTAATTGTAGCAATATTTTCTTAGATCAGTCTCCCAAGGCAAAAGAAACAAAAGCAAAAATAAATAAATGGGACCTAATCAAACTTAACTTTTACACAGCAAAGGAAACCATCAGCAAAATGAAAAGACAACCTATGGAATGGGAGAAGATATTTGTGAATGATGCAACTGACAAGGGATTAATATTCAAAATATACAAATAGCTCATACAACTCAGTATCCAAAAAGCAAACAACTCAATCAAAAAATGGGAAGAAGACCTAAATAGACATTTTTCCAAAGAAGACATACAGATGGCCAACAGGCACATGAAAAGATGCTCAACATCGCTAATTATTAGAGAAATGCAAATCGAAACCACTATGAGGTATCACCTCACACCAGTCAGAATGACCATTATCAAAAAGTCTACAGGGCTTCCCTGGTGGCGCAGTGGTTGAGAATCTGCCTGCCAATGCAGGGGACACGGGTTCGAGCCCTGGTCTGGGAAGATCCCACATGCCGCGGAGCAACTAGGCCCATGAGCCACAACTACTGAGCCTGCGCGTCTGGAGCCTGTGCTCCGCAACAAGAGAGGCCGCGATAGTGAGAGGCCCATGCACCGCAATGAAGAGTGGCCCCCACTTGCCACAACTAGAGAAAGCCCTCACACAGAAACTAAGACCCAACACAGTCATAAATAAATAAATTAAAAAAAAAAAAAAAAAAAAGTCTACAAACAATAAATGCTGGAGAGGGCGTGGAGAAAAGGGAACCCTCCCACACTGTTGGCGGGAGTGTAAATTGGTACAGTCACTATGGAGAAAAGTATGGACGTTCCTTATAAGACTAAAAATAGAGCTACCATATGACCCAGCAATCCCACTCCTGGGTATATATCCAGAAAAAAAGAAAACTCTAATTCAAAAAGATACATGCACCCCAATGTTCATAGCAACACTATTTATAATAGCCAAGACATGGAAACAACCCAAGTGCCCATCAGCAGATGATTGGCTTAAGAAGATGTGAGATATATATATATACACACACACACACACACACACACACACACATACATACATACATACATACATATACATACACACAATGGAATATTAGCTGTAAGGAAGAAGGAAACTTTGCCATTTACAGCAACATGAATGGACCTAGAGAATATACTAAGTGAAGTAAGACAAAGACAAATATATCACTTATGTGTGGAATCTAAAAAATAATACAAATGAGTCTATTTACAAAACAAACAGATTCACAGATGTAGAAAACAAACTTATGATTACCAAAGGGGGCAGGAATAAATTAGGAGTATGGGATTAATAGATACAAACTGCTATACATAAAATAGATAAGCGACAGGGACTTACTATATAGCACAGGAAATTATATTCAATATCTTGTAATAACCTATAATGGAAAATCTGAAAAAAAAATAACTGAATCAGTTTGCTGTACACCTGAAAGTAACACAACATTGTGAATCAACTACACGTCAATTAAAAAAGAAAGTAAAACTGAATTTAATAATTTAGGTAGGCAGTACAATTCCAAGGTTCACAACTTTAAAAGTATAAAAGTTGCACAAAAAAAAAAACAAATAAAACAAAACAAAACAACAACAACAAAAAAAGTTGCACAATGGAAAGCCCTCTCCCATCACAGGCCTCTGGTTTGTTGTGTAACTTAGGGGAAATTTTATGCAAATGAAAGCAGGTAACATGTATATGCAATTATCTTCCTTTTTGTTTTAACACAAATGGTAGCATATGAAACATTGCTTTTTGTTTTAAAATCTAGGTTTGTATTCTTTTCTGGAGCAAAATTCAGAAAGAGACTGTGATAATGCCTGTGTAAATTTTATTGCTCCTTTTTTTTCATACTAAACACTGTGTATAATCCCAAACAGATGTAGAGTGGGTATAAACATCAGCTCTTTTCTCGAGGGCAGATTCTTCCAGCTTGGAGCCATGCTCTGGGGTAAGGCCAGAGACACTGGATTGTATAAGATGCTGCATTTTAAGTATCCACTAAGGATTCCACTGGGGGTTGTAACAAATAAAAATAGGGAGAAAGATCTGGCCACAATTGGCACAAAGTCCCCTCAGAGTGGTGCTTCTGCTTTCCTGGTTCCCAGGACGGCCCCAGGGGCAGAGGAGGGTGTCTAGGTAGCTCCCCTAGTAGAGCGCTCAATGGGGAATCAGGGCTGGGGACTGTGGCATGTCACTTTGTTTTTCTCACCTAGAAGGTGACGTCTTTGTGGTTCTTAAACCCAATGATCACCAGAACCCCATGGGGGCTTCTAAAACAACATGAATCCTGGCGTCTCCCTCTGGCAGTTCTGCAGTAGTCCTGGTGTGTGGGTCTAATGCATGATTAACTAGCGCCCCCCACACGCCCACCAGGTGATTCTGATGTAGGTGGTCCACGGGCCAGAGGCTTTCTAAAGTCTTGTCAACTCTCAACGGAAATCATTTCGTCAGTATCTATCGTATATAAGAACTCATCTTACCTGGACCACTAAGAGTTAGTGTAGGTTTGACTGCCCACCTTCAGGCTGAATCTGCAAGAGATACCGTGTCATCATCTGTCTTAGACTAAACAGAACTCCCTAAGCTGTGAACCACAGAGCCCCAAACTTTCCCACCAATTAACTGCACCAGCTGTGGTTCAGACACCCCCTTCTGTCCTCATTAGGAACAGGTTTATTACCAACCAGCCGCCTTATAAACAGTCCCCACGGCCCCCATCATTCCTGGGAATCCCATGTTCCCAGCAGCACCTTGCTCTACAGCTTAGCACATGCATAGATGTGGAGGGGTGCGTGTGTGTGGGAGAGAGATGTATTTAGGAGTAGACAAGGTTCACTTCTTGTCCAGCTTCATGCCATAGTCCTGATGTCTCCCCCTCCGGCTGATGGGGACAAGAACGTCTAACACCAACATCATTTTCTTTTGAGTTCACTGCGTAATGGTTAAGCCCTGAGGTGTTTATTATAGTGTGTTTCGGGACCATCTGCGTCAGAATCATCTGGGAAGCCTGTTACAACAGGCAGGTTTCTAGGTCTTAGCAAAGTCCTTTGAATGGGTGTCTGGTGGCAGGGCCATGGAATCAGAAGTTTCACATGTTCCAAGGGTGATAATCACAGCACCAGGGCCAGCATTTCACTGATGGCCTTCACACAGGTTTGGTCCTATTTTACTGTGACAGCCCTGTGAACGGAGGCTACGTTAAAGCTTAGCTTTCTGATCATTTAAATCAAGGGCTCTTTCCAAACCAGATCAACAGGCATTTCTAATTATGGGAGTGTTGCTGCTGAAACTTTTTTCTTTTGTCGATCTTCTAGCACAGTATCCCATAAACTTCAGTACGCTTGTGAATCCCTTGGGGATTTTGTAAAAATACGGATTCTGACTCCGTGGGTCTGGGGTGGGGCCCGGGACTCTGCATTTCTCAGAACTGGCCACATGATGCTGACACTGCTCGTCTGTGGATCACACGTGGAGTGGCTCTGTTAGCGGGCAGATGTCTCCCACCTCTGATTGGGGTGCCCTCCCTCCTGGCTGAGGGTGTGTTAATTTAATAGCTCTCAGGCCTGTCACGTGCAGCTGCCTGGTCACATGAGTGTCCTGGTACCGCCTCTCAATTCCTCTGGTTTTATTCCTTTTGTAGATGAAGGAACCTCTGGGAGGGAAGCTGGGCTCTGTCGCCACCCACCTGCACCTGCGGTGGAGGAAGGCAGACGATGACATCGTGAACCAAAGGGTCTATTGATCCGGGGCAGTGGGCATAGGATTGAACTGGAAACAGCCTGCTCCAGTGTTTCAAAGGGGGCCTCTGGAGAGCAGAGACCTTCCTTGCTTTCGTTTATTTTGTAATTAAGGGGAAAAGAGCCCAACCTAAAACGTTGCTTGAGGGCCCTGGCCTTTAAATTTATGTCACTGAACACTCTATGAATCAAGGCACTCAGTGTGGAGCTGTCACTTCTGGTATCGGTTCTCTTTCTCAATGGCTGTATGCAAATTCGCTGAGCTCTCCGGGCAATAAGCTTTAATGGGGACGGCAGACCCGGTCCATCCTAAGCTGGATGTGTGTCGTTGGCTGTGCATTGGCGTCCGAATATGGAACTCCTGCTTTGTCTCCTCAGCCTGGGGAGTGGAGGTGATATCAGTTATTTCAAAGGCCTGTGTGAGGGGAACGGACTTGGAAGTTCTGTTAAGTGTGAAGATTTAGAAGCCTTAAGTCAGATTCCTGTACAAAGCGATTTCAGTTCAGGAAAACATCTCTTGTGCTGTTTTTTTTCTTTTCTTTTTAGAAATCAACAAAATCAAATAACCCTAAAAGATACCCAGTTAATACATATAAAATTGTGAGTTCCTTTGTGTGGTTTTTAAGTTCAGTTATAAAGAGTTTGCTTTTATCATCTTGATGATTTATTTAGCTTTTCTTAGTTGGGCACCTACCAAGGACCAGGCATTTTGCTAAGTCCTGTGAACGACAACAACAAAAGAATGGTCAAGCTATAATTGCGCCGTTACAAGATTTATAGAAATTATATGTGTGCCTTTCTGTTTACAAAGCAATTTTGTGATATTCAAATAATGCTTTGGGAGGATGGAAGTTGGGAGAGTCTGATGCTGTGATTATATTGTTCCATCATGTTTGTGTAAATATAATTAAACTGATTCCATGTTAGCACAGGCATTGGCTGGGCAGCCCAGATGTCAGTTGCCTGCTCCTTGGAGATCTGATTAAGCTTGACATGCATGTTTAATTTCTCAGTATTCCAAGGTTCCAGAGACCTGCTCCCTCTTCCCTAGAGATCGAAAGCTTCCTGGACCTTCCTTTCTTGTTGCTTCTCTCTGTCTTCCATTCCTGTTTTCCAAGTGTACTGCTTTGGTTTATATGTGAGTTTATTTAGTCTTTCCAACTAGATTGTCAGGAATTTGAGATCAGGAACTATGGCTGCTTCTAGGGGGTTGCTCAAAGTTCTTAGGCTGGGGTTTGATGGGTCCTCCCTCCAAAGCTGGGCTGATCCACGGGTACAGCTAGATTCTCAGAGCACTTGACTTCCATCTCTGGTGTAGAGACAGAAGTGGGCGGCCCCAAGGTCAGTAATAAGGGGTCCTGAGTTCTGTTCAAAAACCCAAGCAGTCTGGGCTGTGGGGCAGAACGTTTGCCCCTGTCTTTTTAGGTCAATACTTCATTTGCTTCCTCTTGCTTTGTCTCCTCTGTTTTATTGTGCCTGATAAAATAGAGTGGTTATTTTACTCTTTCATAATTTCTAACATCAAAGGAAGTAAATTAGTCATTTCTGCTCTTATTAATTAGTCTTTCCTTTCTCCAGTTAATTTTCCATTGATGTTCTCAACAGATAAATGCAATGTCATTTATTCCTCTCCATGAAGGCCATTTAAAGTCTTAGTGGATTTAACTTTTAATGGATTGTTGAATTTTAAGTAGGAAAAAGAAATGGGAATGTAAGTTAGAACAGATACGTTTAAATGGACATGTAAGTTGCTTTCCCCCCTTGGATTCTCCCCTTTCTTAAGCAAGCATGCCGTCCAAGCACCCACGAATCCCACATGATTGTACTTACATGTACCATCTGTAGTTTGTCATTGGGGGATGGGGGCGGAGGGGACATCCTGGCCAGGTAGTGAAATAATTAAATCTCATGATTTTCTAATCTTTGTGGCAGATGTTCTATTGGTGTTTTTATTCTACTCAATAGTGCCTCATTGCAGAAAGTTCTGGCAGTCTTAAGCTTCGCTACTGTAGGTGTTTCCATGATCACAGAAGGCACCTACTCTCAAGGAAACAAAAGTTCTGGGGAGGTTCCCAGAGGTGTCACATTCCCGAGAGGGGGCTGAGGTATTCACAGTTCTAATTCTGGGAGGACCCGTGGAAAGGCACGGTCATAGCAAAGAATCCGAGCGTTTACGTTCTTCAGTTATGTTCACGGACCATGCTGGACACCTTCGTCAAAGCAGGAGCCAGTGTTATCTCTGGTTTAGGAAGAAAAATGCTTTGCTTTGCTTTCTCGTAAACCAGGTTGGCAGGCAGGCCCGTCTATCAAAGGGAAGGTGATTTGCATGGCTTTTTAATTCTATTAGGTTACTTGCTAATTGGAAAATTTAAAACCTGGGTCTACCTTGAAAATGAATAAATAAATCTCTCAGGTTAGGGTGGATAAGTTGTTACACTGCGTGTTACATAACAGTCTTAAGCTGTTTGGGGTTAGTTTCTGTAGTTAAAACAGTGCTTGAAAAAAACTGAGAACTTTCAATGATACCAACATGCAAATATTTATAGGCAAACAGAAGCACACCATATCTTCAAGGACTTGAAAGGATGCTTGGCTGGTGTTATCTTCCCAGAAGCTAGAGGCTTACAGCCAACCAGGGCAGAACCTCCCAGTCTGAGCCACCAACTCCTCTTGGAAAAGGTTCACAGCAGTATATTTGTCCAGATCCTTACTTTCCCTCTGATTTTTTCTTAACTTGCAGTTTTGATTAATTACAAACATATTGATGTTTGGCTATGAGGTGTGCATGCTTCTCTGCACTTTCTCAGTGAAGGTTAGACTAAGGTGGCACACAAAATCTAATTAGTCCTTTTGAAGTCCCCTCCAAACCCCATTTCTTTCTAAGCCTCTCCCTTGGATAGTCTCAGGTTAAGTGTGTGGTCTCTTCTGGTGTGTGAAAGGGTTTTCATTATGTGTTTAAAAGCAGTTAGCATGCTACACATATGGAAATATTTAGGGGGAAGTATACTTGTGTCTGCAACTTACTTTGAAATATATGTATACTTCTTATATAAAAAATAAGATGGATGGGTGAAGGAATAGAGCAGTGGATAGATATGAGATAAAACAAGAATAGTAAAATGTGAATTGTAGAATTACATAGTGGGCATATAGAGATTCACTGTAAAATTCAACTTTTACGTGTGTATGAAAATTTTTGTAATAAAATATTGGGGGGGGAAAAAAGGGCAGGTTTCTATCACGCAGGATTATCACTCAGATAAAACCCAGGCTATGGAATGAATTAACTCTTAATGCTACAGGCAAACTCAAGGGGTGTTAATTACCTCTGGAGTTTGGAAAATTCTGTCAACATGAATTTGTTATTTTTTAATATATATATTTACAAATTAACTATAAAACCTTGCTTTTTCTTAAAATGTAAGAGTTACAGATGTGTATGACTTAAAAAAGTGAAACTTCTGCGAGTATTTCTTTTTTTTTCTTACCCCTTTTTCCCTCCTTGTTTCCACAATCTCTCCAGATTGGAAAAATCTGCATGAGCCTATATAGCACTCTGTTTTTCAATGGGACCATGATATACATGTATTGATAACTTGTATTTTATCACATAATAAAGGTGGAACATCTTTCCATGGCGTTACATGTGAAGCAATCTGCGTTTCTTCTGAAAGTGTCCATGGTACTCCAGTTGTATGAATATGCTGTAATTGATGTAACCAACTTTTGACTGATATTTTGCATTTGCCATAACAAACTACCACAGACTGGGTGGCTTAAACAACAGATGTTTATTTTTTCACAGTTCTGGAGGCTGGAATTCCAAGATCAAGGTGCTGGCAGATTCAGTTACTGGTGAGGACTCTCTTCCCGGCTTGTGAGCAGCTGCCTTCTTGCTGTGTCCTCAGATGGCCTTCCTCTGGGCTTGTGTGGAGGAAGAGATCTCTGGTATCTCTTCCTCTTCTTATAAGGACACCAGCCCTGTAGGACTGAGGTCCTACCCTTATAACCTCATGTAACCTTCATTACTTCCTTATAGGACCTGTTGCCAAATACAGTGACTTTAGGGTCAGGGCTCCGACATATGTATTTGTGGGGGGAGACCGTTCAGTCCACAACAATAGACATTTAAGTTGTCTCAAATTTGTGGGCTACTATCAGCAAGTCTGCAATGAATTTACATGTGCAATGGATGTGGAATTGCTGGCTTATAGATTATACACTTTGAATGGGCAATGCTAATTTATCTGTTGGAACTAACTTACGTGATAATTTGTGTTTTCTGCACATTGCCCACAATCACTTCTTACCAGATCAGTGTTTTTAATATGTGTCAGTGTGATAAGTGAAATATTTTGTGTTAATTTGTTTTTCTTTGATAACTAGTGATTACACATGATTGTATTTAATTGCCTTTTGTATTCCTCTGGATTTTCCTCTTCATATCTTTTAGTATGTTTCTACAGGGCCATCTGGATTTTTTTAAAAAATTGATTTAAAAGACTCTCTTCACATCAAAGAGTGAAGTCTTTGTTGTTAACAAAGCTTGCGAACATTTCTCTTCAAGGTATTTTTTTGCCTTTTAATCTTAGTTCTGGTTTTTCTAGTTTCTTATCCTACTGAAGCCTTTTCATTTTCTACCGGCAGTTTTAGTATATATATCAGAGTACAACTTTGCTCCTTCGTAAATTGGCATTGTCCATTTGTCTAATTGCTTCTCCACCTTATCCTCTGTTAGGGGGTAAATTGTGGGCCCCTCAAATTCCTGTGTTGAAGGTTTAACCCTCAGGACCTCAAAATGTGACTGTTTTTGGAGATAGGGCTTTAGATAGGTAATTATGGTAAAATTAGGTCACTAGGGTGGGCCCTAATCTGCTGTGACTGGTATCCTTACAAGAAGAAGAGATTAGGGCACAGACAACATAGACTGAGGGGTGATAGTATGAGGACGCAGTGAGAAGGCAAAGTTTACAAGCCAAGGAGAGAGGCCTCAGAAGAAATCAACCCTGCTGACACTTTGATCCTGGATTTCCAGCCTTCAGAACTGTGAGAAGTGGTATCACATGTGGTTTTGATATGCTCTTACTTTTTCCCTAATGACTAATGAGTTGAGCATCTTTTCATATGCTTATTGGCCATCTGTATATCTTCTTTGAAGAACTGTCTATTTAAGTGCTTTGCCTATTTTTTAATTGAGTTGAGTTATTTTGTTGTTAAGTTGGAGGAGTTCTCCTACATGGATTTTGAACTGTTTCCCAAAGTGTGTTCCTTGGAACACTGGTTCTGCAGAATCTTATTTATTTATTTTTATTTACTTATTTTATTTATTTTTTGGCTGTGTTGGGTCTTTGTTGCTGCGTGCGGGCTTTCTCCAGTTGTGGTGAGAGGGGGCTACTCTCGGTTGCGGTGTGCGAGCTTCTCATTGCGATGACGTCTCTTGTGGAGCACAGGCTCTAGGCGCGCAGGCTGAGTAGTTGTGGCAGGCGGGCTTAGCTGCTCCGCAGCATGTGGGATCTTCCCAGACCAGGGCTCGAACCTGTGTCCCCTGCATTGGCAGGCGGATTCTTAACCACTGTGTCACCAGGGAAGTCCCCTGCAGAATCTTAATGGGCTTTTTGAGTAAAAAGGGTTCTGAGACCAAATACTCAGAGTATGCTCTGGGTTAAAGTTTAAATTGGTTTCTTACTAATACATACAGTAAATCTCCATGTGGGGAGAGTATACAGTATTTCCCAAACTTAATTGACCACAGAATGCTTTTTATGTAGGACATTTTGCAGGACTAGAGTTTTGCAGAACAGGGTCTCAAGACTGTTGGCCTGGCTGATTCACTATGTCAGTTTCTGTAAATTTCCTTCTTTAACCGTATGCCTATATTATGCTCTCTCTCATCATCTGTTTCCTTAATGGCTTCTGGCTTCTCCTCAGCCTCCTCTCTTCCCTTTTACTCACTCTTTCTAGTCAGTGGGCAACAAATCTTGTTGATCCTTCCTCCCTAAAGGTGTTTTGAATCCAACCTGTTCACTCTGTTTCTTATTCCTCAGTACTGGTTGCTGGACTTCTGCAAAAGTCCAAACCGCTCTTACTTTACATCAGGCTACCAGAATGATCTGTTAAAAATATAAGTTAGACAAAGTCATTCCCCAACTTAAATTCTATAATAGCACTTAGCAGTGGTGTGTCACAATCATTTTGGGCTGTGTTGGAAAATGTTATTCAAGCAGCAAACTTGGTGATGTCTATTTAAAAAAAATAAATTAGAGCAGATTCAGTTCTCTCCCATCCTTTACTCTCAATCACTTGTGTTCTTCGAGAAAACAATCCTTTCTTGAGGGGCAGAGTTAGAGGAGTATGATGTAAATTGCATATTATCTACTGCCTAATGTGTTTATACCGTAATAACCAACTGCTACTGTTTTACAGTTTATATTTTGTGGCAATTGTTTATAGCAATAACTTGTTTCTTCTTGGCATTTCTTGAGTTTTGTCAAAACGTGGTTATACTTCCTGCATCTTAGAAGAAAATGTAAGTAAATCTCACTTACCAGTGGTTCTCAACAGGGTGTGGTATTCCTTCCAATCTGGGGTTGTTTGGAATGGGTATGGGAGTTGGGAATGTCATAATTATTGGGGGTGCTACAGGCATGGAGTGTCTGCTGCCCAGGATGTTAAATATCCTGCAATGGATCGAACAGTTCCAGACATAAAGAATTGCCCCACCCCCAAACGTCCTCATCATGAAATACTGTAACAGGGCCACAAGTCTAAAACCGTGTGATGGATAATTTCTAAGCGAAACTGCTTTTCCCATTCTCTCTCTCTGTTGCTGGGAACTAAAACTTACGTCCTTTGTTACTGTGCAGTCTTTGTTACTGATTAATGTGGGTGGGCATTCTTGCTGTTTTTGCTTGTTCCTCTGATCTTAACCCCAGCCCCAGACTTTCCTTTAAATACGCCTGCTTTCTCCCCACAAGGCAGGAAGGTAGTTTTCAAGACGCTAGTCTGCTACTCTCCTCATTTGCTGGCAGATCAATAAAGTTCTCTTTCCTTTATCCTCAAAACCTCGTCCTTGTTATTCTCGTTTGGCATCAGGGACAAGGACCAAATTTTCGATAACGATAGTGTTGGTCATCACAGCGTAAACTTAACCCTGCCTGTGGTCCCTCATCAGACCTAACCCCTGACTGTGTTTTCAGCCTAACACACATACCCTTTCCTTCTGCTCCCTATTATTCTCCAACACATGCAAATTTATTGGGCAAATGAACTGTTTATGTGTTTTTCTACCTGGAATGCTGTTCTGTTCTTGACTAGTTAAAAAACTCTTCATACTTAGCATTTATTCCTCTGCAAAACCAGCTCTGACCCTTTCTACTCCAAGGGGAGGTCAGTTGCTCTTTTCTCTGTGTTCTCATAGGAGCCAGCATATGTCTGGTAGTCACTGGGGATGGTCTAAATATCTTATATCCCCTAGTCTGGCAACATGGTAGGATTATATTCCCCTGTCCCTCCTTAAACTTCAGCACAATCAAATGACTGTGTAACTTCCCAATGGAAGCTTTAAGAGGCAGTCACAGTTGGCCATTTTCTCTTCCATTCTGCTCTGGTAACTCGAAGTAAGCCATATGGGGGCTGCTCTGACCCTCGGTCCTAGAGTTAAGATGGCAGGGAGCTCAAGCACAATTGACATGAAACATGTCAAGAATAAGAAATAAACTATGGCAGCTCTACCCACCACCAGTCCCTCCCATCAGGAAACTTGCACAAGCCTCTTAGATAGCCTCATCCACCAGAGGCCAGACAGCAGAAGCAAGAAGAATTACAGTCCTGCAGCCTGTGGAACAAAAACCACATTCACAGAAAGATAGACAAGATGAAAAGGCAGAGGACTATGTACCAGATGAAGGAACAAGATAAAACCCCAGAAAAACAACTAAATGAAGTGGAGATAGGCAACCTTCCAGAAAAAGAATTCAGAATAATGATAGTGAAGATGATCCAGAACCTCAGAAAAAGAATGGAGGCAAAGATCGAGAAGATGCAAGAAATGTATAACAAAGACCTAGAAGAAATAAAGAACAAGCAAACAAGAATGAACAATACAATAACTAAAATGAAAACTACACTAGAAGGAATCAATAGCAGAATAACTGAGGCAGAAGAACAGATAAGTGACCTGGAAGACAGAATGGTGGAATTCACTGCTGCGGAACAGAATAAAGAAAAAAGAATGAAAAGAAATGAAGACTGCCTAAGAGACCTCTGGGACAATATTAAACACAACAACATTTGCATTATAGGCGTCCCAGAAGGAGAAGAGAGAGAGAGAGGACCCGAGAAAATATTTGAAGAGATTATAGTCGAAAACTTCCCTAACATGGGAAAGGAAATAGCCACCCAAGTCCAGGAAACGCAGCGAGTCCCATACAGGATAAACGCAAGGAGAAACATGCCGAGACACACAGTGATCAAATTGGCAAAAATTAAAGACAAAGAAAAATTATTGAAAGCAGCAAGGGAAAAACGACAAATAACATACAAGGGAACTCCCATAAGGTTAACAGCTGATTTCTCAGCAGAAACTCTACAAGCCAGAAGGGAGTGGCATGATATATTTAAAGTGATGAAAGGGAAGAACCTACAACCAAGATTGCTCTACCTGGCAAGGATGTCATTCAGATTCGATGGAGAAATCAAAAGCTTTACAGACAAGCAAAAGTTAAGAGAATTCAGCACCATCAAACCAGCTCTACAACAAATGCTAAAGGAACTTCTCTAAGTGGGAAACACAAGAGAAGAAAAGGACCTACAAAAACAAACCCAAGACAATTAAGAAAATGGTAATAGGAACATACATATCGATAATTACCTTCAACGCGAATGGATTAAATGCTCCAACCAAAAGACACAGGCTTGCTGAATGGATACAAAAACAGGACCCATATATATGCTGTCTACAAGAGACCCACTTCAGACCTAGGGACATATACAGACTGAAAGTGAGGGGATGGGAAAAGATATTCCATGCAAATGGAAACCAAAAGAAAGCTGGAGTAGCAATACTCACATCAGATAAAATAGACTTTAAAATAAAGAATGTTACAAGAGACAAGGAAGGACACTATGTAATGATCAAGGGATCAATCCAAGAAGAAGATATAACAATTATAAATCTATATGCACCCAACATAGGAGCACCTCAATACATAAGGCGACTGCTAAGAGCTATAAAAGAGGAAATTGACAGTAACACAATAATAGTGGGGGACTTTAACACCTTACTTACACCAATGGACAGATCATCCAGACAGAAAATTAATAAGGAAACACAAGCTTTAAAGGACACAGTCGACCAGATAGATTTAATTGATATTTATAGGACATTCCATCCAAAAACAGCAGATTACACTTTCTTCTCAAGTGTGCACGGAACATTCTCCAGGATAGATCACATCTTGGGTCACAAATCAAGCCTCAGTAAATTTAAGAAAATTGAAATCATATCAAGCATCTTTTCTGACCACAATGCTATGAGATTGGAAGTCAATTACAGGGAAAAAAACGTAAAAAACACAAACACATGGAAGCTAAACAATACGTTACTAAATAACCAAGAGATCACTGAAGAAATCAAAGAGGGAATCAAAAAATACCTAGAGACAAATGACAATGAAAACACGATGATCCAAAACCTATGGGATGCAGCAAAACAGTTCTAAGAGGGAAGTTTATAGCTATACAAGCCTACCTCAAGAAACAAGAAAAATCTCAAACAATTTAACCTTACACCTAAAGGAACTAGAGAAAGAAGAACAATCAAAACCCAAAATTAGCAGAAGGAAAGAAATCATAAAGATCAGAGCAGAAATAAGTGAAATAGAAACAAAGAAAACGATAACAAAGATCAATAAAACTAAAAGCTCATTCTTTGAGAAGATAAACAAAATTGATAAACCATTAGCCAGAGTCATCAAGAAAAAGAGGGAGAGGACTCAAATCAATAAAATTAGAAATGAAAAAGGAGAAGTTACAACAGACACCCCAGAAATACAAAGCATCCTAAGAGACAACTACAAGCAACTCTATGCCAATAAAATGGACAACCTGGAAGAAATGGACAAATTCTTAGAAAGGTATAACCTTCCAAGACTGAACCAGGAAGAAATAGAAAATATGAACAAACCAATCACAAGTAATGAAATTGAAACTGTGATTAAAAATCTTCCAACAAACAAAAGTCCAGGGCCAGATGGCTTCATAGGTGAATTCTATCAAACATTTAGAGAAGAGCTAACACCCATCCTTCTCAAACTCTTCCAAAAAATTGCAGAGGATGGAACACTCCCAAACTCATTCTATGAGGCCAGCATCACCCTGATACCAAAACCAGACAATGATACCACCAAAAAAGAAAATTACAGACCAATATTACTGATGAATATAGATGCAAAAATCCTCAACAAAATACTAGCAAACAGAATCCAACAACACCTTAAAAGGATCATACACCATGATCAAGTTGGATTTATCCCAGGGATGCAAGGATTCTTCAATATACGCAAATCAATCAGTGTGATACACCATATTAACAAATGGAAGAATAGCAACCGTATGATCATCTCAATAGATGCAGAAAAAGCTTTTGACAAAATTCAACACCCATTTATGATAAAAACTGTCCAGAAAGTGGGCATAGAGGGAACCTACCTCAACATAATAAAGGTCATATACCACAAACCCACAGCAAACATCATTCTCAATGGAGAAAAACTGAAAGCATTTCCTCTAAGTTCAGGAACAGGACAAGGATGTCCACTCTCACTACTATTATTCAACATAGTTTTGGAAGTCCTAGCCACGGCAATCAGAGAAGAAAAGAATTAAAAGGAATACAAATTGGAAAAGAAGAAGTAAAACTCTCACTGTTTGCAGATGACATGATACTATACATAGAGAATCCTAAAGATGCCATCACAAAACTACTAGAGCTAATCAATGAATTTGGTAATGTTGCAGGATACAAAATTAATGCACAGAAATCTCTTGCATTCCTATACACTAATGTTGAAAAATCTGAAAGAGAAATTATGGGAACACTCCCATATACCATTGCAACAAAAAGAATAAAATACCAAGGAATAAACCTACCTAAGGAGACAAAAGACCTATATGCAGAAAACTATAAGACACTGATGAAAGAAATTAAAGATGATACCAACAGATGGAGAGATATACCATGTTCTTGGATTGGAAGAATCAACATTGTGAAAATGACTCTACTACCCAAAGCAATCTACAGATTCAATGCAATCCCTATCAAATTACCAATGGCATTATTTACAGAACTAGAACAAAAAATCTTAAAATTTGTATGGAGACACAAAAGGCCCCGAATAGCCAAAGCAGTATTGAGGGGAAAAAACGGAGCTGGAGGAATCAGACTCCCTGACTTCAGAGTATACTACAAAGCTACAGTAATCAAGACAATATGGTACTGGCACAAAAACAGAAACATAGATCAATGGAACAAGTTAGAAAGCCCAGAGATAAACCCATGCACCTATGGTCAACTAATCTGTGACAAAGGAGGCAAGGGTATACAGTGGAGAAAAGACAGTCTGTTCAATAAGTGGTGCTGGGAAAACTGGACAGCTACATGTAAAAGAATGAAATTAGAACACTCCCTAACACCATACACAAAAATAAACTCAAAGTGGATTAGAGACCGGACACTCTAAAATTCTTAGAGGAAAACATAGGAAGAACACTCTTTGACATAAATCACAGCAAGGTCTTTTTTGATCCACCTCCTAGAGTAATGGAAATAAAAACAAAAATTAACAAATGAGACCTAATGAAACTTAAAAGCTTTTGCACAGCGAAGGAAACCATAAACAAGACGAAAAGACAACCCTTGCAATGGGAGAAAATATTTGTAAACGAATCAATGGGCAAAGGATTAATCTCCAAAATACATAAACAGTTCATGCAGCTCAATATTAAAAAAACAAACAACCCAATCTAAAAATGGGCAGAAAACCTAATAAATAGACGTTTCTCCCAAGAAGACATACAGATGGCCAAGAAGCACATGAAAAGCTGCTCAACATCACTAATTATTAGAGAAATGCAAATCAAAACTACAGTGAGGTATCACCTCACACCAGTTAGAATGGGCATCATCAGAAAATCTACAAACAACAAATGCTGGAGAGGGTGTGGAGAAAAGGGAACCCTCTTGCACTGTTGGTGGGAATGTAAATTGATACAGCCACTATGGAGAACAGTATGGAGGTTCCTTAAAAGACTAAAAATAGAATTACCATATGATCCAGCAATCCCACTACTGGACAGATACCGAGAGAAAACCATAATTCAAAGAGACACATGCACCCCAATGTTTATTGCAGCACTGTTTACAATAGCCAGGTCATGGAAGCAACCTAAATGCCCATTGACAGACAAATGGATAAAGAAGATGGGGTACATATATACAATGGAATATTACTCAGCCATAAAAAGAACGAAATTGGGTCATTTGTAGAGATGTGGATGGATCTAGAGACTGTCGTACAGAGTGAAGTGTCAGAAAGAGAAAAATATCATATATTAATGCATGTATGTGGAACCTAGAAAAATGGTACAGATGAACCAGTTTACAGGGCAGAAGTTGAGACACAGATGTAGAGAACAAACGTATGGACACCAAGGGGGGAAAGCCACGGGGGGGTGGTGGTGGTGGTGTGATGAATTGGGCAATTGGGATTGACATGTATACACTGATGTGTATAAAATTGATGACTAATAAGAACCTGAGGTATAAAAAAATAAATAAAATTTAAAAATTAAAAAAAATAAATAAATAAGCTATGCTCTGTTAAGCCACTGAAATGTTTAGGTTGCTTGTTACTACAGCATAACCATGCTCATATTGATGGATACCCCTGTTACAGCTCTTATCACATGGTGGTGTTACTGTTGGTTTTCCATAGTTGAATCTTCACAGTGAACACTGGAGATTTGTTTTGGTAGAGACTGTGTTGTTTTCACTCCGATGTTGCCAGAATTTTGTGAAGTAACAAGCTGTATTAGTTATTTATTGCCACATAACAAATAACCCCAAAACTAGTCGTTTAGAGCAATCGTAAACATTATTCTCCTCATGGTTCCTGTGGGTGCTTCTGGCTCCGTGTCACTTGTGAGGTTGCAGTCAAGATGTCAGTTGGGGCGCCAGTCCTCCGAAAGCTGGGCAGGGCCTGAAGGATCCAAGTTCAAGGTTGCTCTCTCACGTGGCTGGCAAGTTGGTGCCTGTTGTTGAGAGGCCTCAGTTCTTGCCCACAGGGGCCTCTCCACAGGCCGTTTGAATGTCCTCACACCATGGCAGCTGGCTTCCCTCAGAGCAATACAGTAAGTCCCCTACGCACGAACGAGTTCCGTTCCGAGAGGGTGTTTTTAAGTCCAATTTGTTTGGAAGTCCAACCAAGTTAGTTTAGGTACCCAACTAACAAAATCAGCTATATAGTACTGAAGTGTAATAGGTTTATAATACTTTTCACACAAATAATATATACAAATCAAACACAAAAAATAAAGAAAATATTTTTAATCTTATAGTACAATACCTTGAAAAGTACAGTAGTACAGTACAACATCTGGCATACAGGGCTGGCATTGAGTGAATAGGTAAGAAGAGTTACTGACTGGAGGAGGGAGAGGAGGTGGGAAATGGTTGAGCTGAAGGATCGTCAGCAATAGGAGACGGAGGGTAAGCTGCAATTTCACTCACGCCTCACGTTGACAGAATGCAAGTTCGCATCTTTGCAAGTTCGCAAATTGAAGGTTCGTATGTAGGGGACTTAGTGTCATCCAACGGCGAGTGAGATGGGAGTGATAGTGTCTTTTATGACTTAGCCTCAGAAGTCACACACGGTCACATCTGCCACATTCTGTTGGTTAGAAGTGATTCACTAAGTCGGGCCCACATTCAAAAGAAAGAGAATTAGGTTCTACCTTTTGGAGGGAGGGGTGTGACTGTGGTCTGAACATTTGTGCCTCCCCAAATTCATATGTGAAATTCTGACCCCTGAAGATTATGGGATTAGGGCATGGGGCATTTGGGAAGTGAGTAGGTCATAAGAGAGGCGCCCTCAGGAATAGAATTAGTGCTCTTGTAAAAGAGACCCCCTCAGGGATCCCTTGCCCCTTTCACCATGTAAGGGAAGAGTGAGAAGACTTCAGCTATGAACTGGGAAGAAGGTTCTCACCATAAGGTGGCCATGCTGGTGTTTTGATGTTGGACTTTCCAGCCAACAGAACAGTGAGAAATAAGTTTCAGTTGCTTATAAGCTACCCAGTCTGTGGTATTTTGTTATCACAGCCTGAATGGACTAAGACGAGTATCAAAAAAAAAAAAAAAAAATTGTGACCACGCCTTAAAACGATCACACTAGCACATAATGGGTCCTCAGTAAATACTTCCTGAAGGAATGATCAGCTTTTTTATTCAGTATGGTAGAAAGTGCCTCAGCCGGTTTTCTCTTTTACTTCAACATGTCCAAGTTGTTTTTTCCCTCTCTTCAATTAACCTTTATTTCAAACTTCATGTCTTCATTTCTTTAGGTTATTTATGCTCCAGAGAATGAATTATGTGTAACCAGTACCAGACAAGTGTTTTGAGTGTGCCTGAGGAGCTTAAAACAGTAGGAGAGCTAAGTCTCATCTGCCCTGTAAATTAGACCCCCCAAATCATCACAGGAAATAGAAAATTTTATCCTTTCCAAAGGGTGAGAAAATCACCTTTACCTTGTTATTAGAGGTTTTTCCAAATGGCCAGTGGGATGTGGGATTTCATCATCACCATTTGTAACTACAAAGAGGATCATTTTCCTCACTCATGGTTTTCTGGACAAAACCCTGGTTGGTCTCATTAGTCTGGTCATTTTGTCGGCTTTAAGCTGATATAAGATTCTGGGTAGTGTTTCTGTCAACTGTATTGCCTCAGCATGGCCTACAGTGCTAAAAATATTCCTTTCCAAAGTGCCTGAACTTCTAGGTTTGTTAAAGTGGATTGCGTTAAATGTTCACGTCTTCAATTCAAGAAACATCATTTACCTCCAGTTTTCTTAGGAAGGAATGGAGCTTCTTGTTGACTAAAGCTCTTCCAGGCACTGTCTTCTCATGGGGAGACCCTTGCTGAGCCATGGCATAGATTCCTCTTGGTTAGTGGTGATTTCTCCCAGCTTCTCAGAGTGGGAATGGGACACCTGGGGGGTCAGGGCTGGTGCACCAACCCAGGTGACGACTCCCATGTTGGTGAGGAAAGGCCATAGCTGGAGCCAATCCTTGACCCTTCATTGTGTACACACTCTGTGGGAAGTATGGAGGGAGAGGTTCTCCAGCGTTCGTAAGCCACCCCACCATCTGTGCTCCATCTATGGCACCATGTACAGCCCACGTCTCATCCTCTGCAGAGGAAGCCCCCCAGAGCCCAGGCTGTTCAACCTCGTCTGTTTCTCTCCTTCACCGACGTCTCCACTTCTCTATATGCTAATCGTCTTTATTTTGGGAGGAAATTTCACTGTACCCTACTGTCTTCTTGTACATTTTGTAGCCAAGCTTTACCAGGATGGCTAACTGTTCTGCATTCATTTCTTCACAGTGAAGTCCCTTTTTATCCTCCTGCACTTGCCATATTGCCTGTCTTGTATTCCAGTGCATTGATGTCTCCAGGAAACATTTCGGGAATTGGTGGGGGCCTCATAATGATCAGGGGCCTCTAATGGAATGTAGCAGGTGGAAACCAGAGATGCAGGATACTCCACATGTATGGATTCATTCTACACAGTAATGAATTGCTTTAAACCTGTATAACTCTTAAATGCCCTGCTGGTTACTTATATGAGAGCAAACCTGTTTGATTGTACAGACACCAACTACTTTTTATATAATAAAACATTTTTTAAACAGTTTGAGTATATGCTGACTTTTCCAATAATGCTACTACGAAGAGTTTAGCGTCTTAGAAAATTCCCTCACTCCTGGGAGGCACTTGTATTCAGATTGTCAATAGTATACACTCCTCCCATCTGTCCTTTTAATGGCAGTGTTTTTGTGATTCTACATGTAGGTGCCTTTGTCTTTCTTCTCTAAGACTCCTTTTTCTCCCTTTTCTGCAAATGTACCTACTATTGGGGCTCTGTATCTTACATGTTTATGCCAAATTAACCTAAGCAGCGATGGATTTAGGTTACCTATTGCTTTTAGGTGGAGTGGCTGTACAGTGTAATGATTACGAGTACAGATTCTGCCCAGCTCTGCCTCGGAGCAGGTCCTGGCTCTAACTTTTAGTAAACCTGGGGACACAGCATCCTCATCTACAAAGAACGAGACCCACTGAAGAAACTGGAGGGGGTGAGGGCTAGCTACTCTCCCATAATATCTTTATCAGGGTTTACTGTATAACAAAATGAACGCAGACAAAATTTCGCCACATACACAGGCATTTGTTAGTCAAACAGTAACAAGTGAACAGAAAACATGCATATCCTCTTTTTTTGTGAGTGTGAGACGTGCTCTGTCATTTTTAGCTGTTCTGGCCGGCACCTTTCATGCAAGGTTGACTTGAGGTGCTCTGACAGGTAGCATCGGGCAAATCCCATAACAGTGGACAAATAGAGGACCATTTAGGGATTGAGATTTGGGTACCGTTCCCAAGGATGCAGGTCACAGATCTTGGTAGATTCTTATACCTTGTTGAAGGGGGGAGATATCCTAAAAATATGTTAGCCAGAGTACCTTAATGTTGCCTGTCAAGAGTCTTCCTTGAACATTTATTATGCTGTTTAGCAAACCATTAATTTCACCAGTAAGAGTCTGTTTCTGACATTCATCACACTAATTAACCCAACCTTGAATGCTGATGGAAATACAGATAACAGAAACTTTGTAGTAGCTGCCTCTGGAGTGTGGTCCTTCTGATATGACATCAGTTAATCATTCTGAAGTACAGGCTTTTTTTATTAGAGCAATGCATTGGCCTTTCGAGTTAGAGCTTCGACTAGCTAGAACATACTTATGTGGGAGCATTTTAGAGTAAATTACAGACCTTGTACTGCCTCTTTGGGCTGTTGTGCTGCCTAAATGAGTTACTATATGTGAAGTGCTTAGAGCAGTTCAAGCGACATTGTATGTGTTGTATAAGTACAGTTGACTGTTGAACGACATGGGTTTGAACTCTATGGGTCCACTGACATGTGGATTTTTTTCAATGGTAAATATACTACAGTACTATATGATCTGCGGTTGGTTGAATTCGCAGACATGGAGGACCCACCCTAAATTATATGTGGATTTTCAACTGGTGGAGGGTTTGAGCCCCTAACCCTCACGCTGTTCAAGGGTCAACTGTATATGCAGTATTGTTATAATTGTTATTAATACTCTGAGTGCTTTGACGTATGTTGTCAGTTTGGTATCCTAACATGGTCTTATTTTCCCACGAATTGGCTGGGTTCTCATACAGCAAACTGAAAAAAAAAGCATAGTGCAGTCCCTCCACATTATTCATGGATTGGGTGCTTGCAAATTTACCTACATGCTAAAATTCACTGGTAACCCCCAAATGAATACAGCACTTTCGGTCATTTGTGAGTATGCACAGAGTGGTGAAAAATGAGGGTCTGGGGTCCACCAAAATGAGGTGGAACAAGGTGGTGCTGTGTCTCCTCGTTGCAGCTCTCACACTGTAAACAAGTGTCCTTCTCGTGGGTCACTCAGAGACAAGTTTTTGCATTTTTGCCTTTGTTATTGTTGGTGGGTGATTTCACTGTTTAAACAACACCCTTGCTTAGTGCTAAAGTGTTGTCTAGTCTTCCTAATTGCAAGAAGGCTGTGAGGTGCCTTATGAGGAAGCATGTGTTAGATAAGCTTCATTCAGGCATGAGTTACAGTGCTTTTGGCAGAAGTTCAATGCTAATGAATCAACGGCATATTCTAACTAACGTGTCCTTAAGCAGAAACGCACGTAACACATTGATCGGTTGATGAAAATGGTGTGATCAGAAGCTCACAGGAACCTAACCCTGTATTTCACCTAGGAGCATCGTTCAATACTCATTAAGTCAGTGTTTGTGGCAACTTTATAGAACATAGCTACCATGAGTAATGTGACTGTATCACTTTCTTGAGGCTGCCTTTTCAAAAACATTCCTCTGAAATTATTCAAGAATCTCAGGGGCAGGACCAGTTACAAAATTTGTAGGCTCACGCAGAATAAAAATGCAAGACCTCTTGTTCAAAAGTTAAGCAGTTCAGGATGAGCATTGAACCAGGTAAGCTGAGCATATGGGGTCCTCCGTGAGTGCAAGTGTCACAGGCCCACAGAGATGGTCCAGCTTATGGTTTTACTCTATCTGAAAGACTGTACCTCAAAACAGCAGGCTGGGAGAGAAGGGGGAGAATGTGATGAGCCCACAATGGTTAATGCTTTTGGTGGCCAGTGTGGAAGGTGTCACAGTTGAAAGTGAAGGCTCACAGTTCAATGGACGCAGCTTGTCCACTAGTGTATACTGTCCTTGCTGGTCCAGGCCCTGCCCAGGCTGTCATGTTCCTATTTCTAGAGTTCCCATCACATGATCAGTTACCCATCCCCAAAGCACAAACACCATGGGAGGGTAGCCAGCTCTTGGTAGAGTGTGGAGTGCAGCCCAGACTTCTCCCACCTTTTTCTTTTTTAAAGTATTTGTTTATTTATTTATTTATGGCTGTGTTGGGTCTTCGTTTCTGTGCGAGGGCTTTCTCCAGCTGTGGCAAGCGGGGGCCACTCTTCATCGCGGTGCGCGGGCCTCTCACTATCGCGGCCTCTCTTGTTGCGGAGCAGAGGCTCCAGACGCACAGGCTCAGTAATTGCGGCTCACGGGCCTAGTTGCTCTGCAGCATGTGGGATCTTCCCAGACCAGGGCTCGAACCCGTGTCCCCTGCATTGGCAGGCAGATTCTCAACCACTGCACCACCATGGAAGCCCTCTCCCACCTTTTTGAAGCTCTCTTTGGAGGACTTATTTGGCATCTCATCTCAATCCCCCCAATGGTTTTCTAAAACGTTTGATTTGGGGGAAGCAGATGTCCTTAATATTTTTACCCAGGAAGGTCCTGGAACTTGATGCTAATTTGACTTTTCTTATTCTAGAGGTCTTCACAGCAAGGGGGAGGGAACAGCTTTGCTAACTTAAAGGACCAATTAAAAAAAAAAAGAGAGAGAGAAGATGAGGATTTAACTTTTTTTTTTTGCAAGTTGTTTTATTTACAATGCCAACTTTTAAAAGTCACTAAAGTAAAGTTAACTGGACAATAAACTAGGCAGAAATTGCTTTACAAAGAGAGGGAAAGCCCAAAATGCCACTTTCTCTAGAGAACCCACAGTTCAATTGTATTCAGAGCAAAGAAGAAAGAACTTTTGATCATACTAGAAGAAACTGAGCCATAAGTTTGGAATCTGTACTGAAACTACACATGCAATGAGGACAACATTCTGCTAATACAACTGATTTGCTGCTGCATTTGTGGACCGTTTTTCTAATATTAACAATTATAAACAAAGCAGTGCGACTAGTATTTGAAACAGTCCTTACAGTGTTACAGCATCAGACACAAAGTTTCACTTCTCCTCACACCACTGGTTCTCTTTGCATACCTGGGCTTCCTCTTCTTCAATAAAATCATTTTTGATATTGAATGTCTTTCTAATCTCCTCAGGAGTTTTCCCCTTGATCATATTGGCAACAGTCTTGCAGGTCACATCAAGCAAACCTTTGATGTCTAAGTAGTTTGCTGCCAGTATAAGCTCAAAAAGTGCTCCTTGGTCAACTTTCAGGGATTCTTGATCCCAGACAGGGATGTCATCTGTCCGCTTTCCTTTGTTCTCATCATCCTCTGGAGGACGAGGATCATCCTTGGGGTGGGTGCACCCCTGAACGACCTCTTTTCATATTGCTGCGTTAACGTTTGGCAAGGGGACAGATCATCATCTCCTTCATCACCCACTCCCAGATATTCCAACATGGTCTTAATAGTCACAGATTGTTTCGCAGTTTCAACATCAACTTCAAATATCTCTCCATCAGAACTCTGCAACTCAGTTGAAGGCATGGTGTTAGGACTCAAGGAGATGGCGGGCCAGAGGCTGATGAGAGCAGGGCGGCATCTGCAAAAAGAAAAACAGAAAAGGGAAGAACAAGGCCAACGACATCTGCCTCGGATTTAACTTTTTAACTCTCTCCTTCCTCTCTCCTTCCACATACATACACATGCTCATACACACTTCCAGTCTCCCTAGCCTGGCAATTCAGTTAAATTATACCTTTTGGTTATATCAATATCTTTGTTTTATTACTGTGAAATTTAAAGGTGATTCACAATTTTTCTATTTATTATGTCGTGCATCTTATCACTTATTACTTCCTTCATTGTACAACTCTGCTTGGAATAAAATTTATTTTTTAATTACTTAAAAAAAAAGGGACCGGGGGCTTCCCTGGTGGCGCACTGGTTAACAATCCGCCTGCCGATGCAGGGGACACAGGTTCAAGCCCTGGTCCGGGAAGAAACCACATGCCGCGGAACAGCTGGGTCTGTGAGCCACAACTACTGAAGCCCGTGTGCCTGGAGCCTGTGCTCAGCAATAGGAGAGGCCACCGCAAGGAGAAGCCCCCACACCGCAGGGAGGAGTAGCCCCTGCTCTCTGCAACTGGAGAAAGCCCGCACACAGCAATGAAGACCCAACGCAGCCAAAAAAATAAACAAATTAAAATTAAAAAAAAAAAAAAAAGGGACCAATAGTTTCATCCCCTCAAAGTGTGAAAGCCTAGGAGTTTGGCCGCATATGAAGAGGCTCCTTACGTTACCCTACATAGAAAATAACGACAGTGTGCTTCAAGGTGCTGCTTGGCTCTGCCTTTGGAGCAGCAGCGAAGAACTGACACACAGAGCTCATACACATTCATTTCTTTATTTGGTTTCGCCTGTAAAGAGGTTTTTTTCTTGTAAAATTTCAAACAAGTTGTCAATATTTAAATTTCATAAAGAAATCGATTGTAGCCTCTCTGGGAAAAATCTGTGTATGTGAAAACAGATGGCTTATATTCCCACATCTGCCGTTATGTGGAGCTGATAGCAGCTTCCCCTACACGGCGAGCACGAGCTTTCCTCTTCCACAGCCCCCTGTGGGGGGCTCCTTCCTTTCACCTGCTGGGGCCACGCGGGCAGGGCTGATAGATGCTGACGGGGACTGTTCTGAACCCATGGGTGCCCAGGTAGTGCCAGTTGTTAAATATTCCATATTTTGAATATCACCCCCTCCTGGAGCCATTTGAGCTGTTAACCTTGCTCTGCAGAGAAGCAGCTGTCAGCTTCTTGCTAAAAAACTAAATTCAGACTCCTGGGTCATTCTGTTACAATGATTAATCTGTTAGATTGTCAGGATTGTTCACCATTTCGTTTATCCGGAGCGGGGCTTCTAGATGAGTCTCAGGAATTCACAAGCTCTGGCCATGTCTATGCTGATGGAGTGGGCACCCTGGGAAGCCAATCTGCATGAGGACTGAGGCCCTTCCTGGGGGATGATTCGTCCTGATGAAACAAGGAGCCAGCTCTGGACAGCCCGACCCTGTTAGAGGAAGCTCCGCGGTCAGATAACGGTGTGAAGTCCGCCATCTGGATTTCTCTCTGCATCCAGCCCTCACTGGATTCTCTCTGTATTCTCGGAGAGTAGAGCAACAAGTAAAAAAGGAACAATTTCTCCGCAAACTCTTGGATATCCCTTAAACAGAGTTGAACATAAAGGAGATAAAGAGACATTCTCCCATCAATTCCCCATGGGCACTTTCAACACTTGGAACACACCTGTACACCTGGCAGACACTCCAGTGCCCCGTGGGAGAAGACATGTGGCCCCTGTGGATGGTTTGGGGTCCTAACTAATCAGCGTCACACCTTTCCAGGTCCTGAAAGTGTAGCAGACATAAGGAGCCAAATGGGTTCAAACTCAGAAATTGACAATATGGCAGGGTGGTTATATTGTCTGCAATTTTCTTAAAATATTTCATTGTGGATGGTGGTGTGTGCTCTGTGTGTGTGTGTTTATTAACTTCAATATATACCCTAGGAACTGTTGATTAACATTTCGATTCCTTGTAGTCCGGTTACCTATTGCTGCATAACCCACCCTAAGATTTACTGGGTTAGAAAGCAGCATATTACCATCGATATTTCTCATGGGTCTGTGGTTGGACTGACTCAGGTGGGCAATTCTCACTTGGAGTTTCTTGCGTCGTTGCAGCCTGATGACAGCTGGGGCTGGAGGCACTTGGGGCCTTATCTGGGCTGGATGTCACCATGGATTCTCTCCTCTTGGCTGGCACCTGGGCTGGGATGGCTGGAACAGCTGGGGCCTAGCTGAGCAGCTCTTTCTCCTCAACCCCAGCCCCTCCCCTCTCACGCCTACAATGTGCTGCTGTCTTATTTCGCCCCTTTAGTCCGTTGGCAAAAGTCTTTCCCTACTCCCTCCCCACACTTTTATTAACAGTTTCCATATTCAACCCCCCTTGCATTACCCAATCTGAGTGTGTCCTCTCTCTCCTGCTCGGACCCCGACTCAGACTCTAGGTCAGCTGGTTTCTCAACTAGGGACCATTTTGTCCTTCAGGAATGTCTGGACAGATTTTTGGCTGCAATTAAGGGAGGATCCTACTGGCATCTAGTGAGTAGAGACCAGGGTTGCTGCTAAACATCCTGCAACGCACAGGACGGCCCACAGCAGAGACTTATCCACCCCGAATGTCAGTAGCGCCCAGGCTGAGAAACCACACTCTAGGTGTTAACTCTCACGTCTGGTATACAAGTATAAAGTCAACACAGATTTACAAATCACATAGGAATAAAACTATATAACCAACGACATTTAAATTAACAATGTTAACTGAAAGTGAAGGATGCTGTTATTTTGCTGAAATTAAACTGCTGCTCGCGGTACGAGGTGGTCCTCACTGCTCGGTGCTGGCTGCGTGTGAATTTGGTGGATGTCCATCCCTAAGCCAGCCAACTCCCTTCTCTCCAGACGCCTCTCTGCTCAAGCTCCCAGGACGCCTCTCCTCCGAGGGCACACAGCGGGGTCTTGTTGGCTTTTACTTGGCATCAATATAATTTTCATCTGAAGTCTACCAGTATCGTTTCTCTCATCAACTCGTGTCCATGGAAGTTATGCTAATTGGTACCAATATACACATGATTGCCAAGGAGAACCCTATGGCAGTTCTCTGTCCTTCAGATATTCTTTAAGATTTCGTCGAAATGAAGGTAGGAGACTAAAATAGAATGTTTATAGAGAGCTCATGGCACCCTGAGAAGCTATGCTTGGAGTCCTGGGAGAGAACCACTCTTCTGGTATTCGATGGAAAATGGAAACAGACCCTGTTCCTTCTCGTGGTTGAGGATGGAAACACAGAAAGCCTCCACTGTGGGCAGAAGCCTTTGCTAATGGGCAACCACAGCTTTCTTCTTGGCTCTTTTTGTAGTGCCTCAAATATAAAGAAAGGACTTTCTAATAAAAGCTTTATTCCCTAGCCACACAGCGGGAAGTTCTTACACATTCCAGTCAACATGTTTTGCTTCCTCAGCTCTGGCTTTCTTAATGAACTTCCCCCGTGACAGGAGGATGGCAACATGAGATTTTTCTCTTCATAAAAGATATTTGTTGGATTTCCTCCTTTTTCCCCTGGCTGGGGAAGTGTGTAAGCTTCTGAGGGCTGTTGAGTTTGCGCTGTACAGACCAGCTCTGTAAAGGACCTGTGTTCTCAATTCCACCCAGTACATGCAGACCTTATTCTTGTATTTAATAACACATCGGGCCTACCAGATCCATCTTATCTTGCGCTTTCTTTTGTTCACGTGTTAGCACCTTTTGCAAATCTAAAACAATTATGAAGCCATTTAGAAACAATAATGCTTAAGTGCAAATACTTAAATGTTATTAAACTGTTGGCATCTTGCTGAATTATTTCCTTATGGTTAATTACTTCATTTCTTTATAGCTAGCCATGATTGATTGCTGGTTAGGGCTGTTTCTACTCTGTAAGAAAATATAGTTATGTACTTTGAAACTGTTAGGGATGCCCACCACTGCTTTCCAAACTGTCTGAAAGCATTTTTTTTTGGTCATGGGAGTTCTTAATTTTAATTTAGTTTTTATTTTTAAATAAATATTTAGCTACAGTGATTTTGATGAAAAGCTCTTTACTGGCTTAATGAATTTTATGGGTCTATATAACATCAGTGTCTTAATTACTACAAATGGATAATAAACCCTTTCTCATATACGGGAATGGGAAACACACAGAGTGAGTGCCATTAGGAACAATTGGATTTTCACTTGATAATTCAGTAAAAGAAAAAAAAAAAAGAAAATGTAAATACTGCAAATAACAGCCCAAGGGGTAGTCTCTGCAGCTCCACCAGAAACCATAGAGCATAACTAATTTTTACAGAGATTTTCTCCGTGTTTTTTGGGCTGTGACAAAAGCAAAATATAAATTCATGCAGGGAGTGAAATAGTTGTTCATTTGGTACGTGCTAATTAATTTCTCCCTGTATGTCAGAGACATTTAATTCCTCATCATAAGAGGTCCTTGAATTTAGGAGGACACCCGGAGAGGAATGTATGACCCCAGGCGAGTAGTTGCAGTGTACCAGGAAGAGTATCGTGGGTTCTTATTGTGTGTGTGGCTTTAAGAAATTCACTTGGTTTTAGAAACTGTCAGTTACTGCCGATGCAGAGTGGCCTTTGCCTGGTTAGCAAAAGGCCAATCAGAAAATAATCTCAGAGAGGTAGTAGAGTCAGTACTTCAAATAAGTGAATGAAGAGTTATTTAGTAGATCTTGAATGAACTGTTGAATTATTGCACTCTTAATATTTACAAATCAGAGGTTTTCAAGCTAGGGTGTGTCTAAGAACTGCTTGGAAAACGAGGTAAAATGAAGATTTGGGAGCTCTTCTCCAAGAATTGATTCAGCAGGTTTGGGTGGAGTCTAGGAATCCTTTATTGATAAGAATCACAGGAATGGACCATATTTTGAGCACATTGGTTTCTTTTGGTAGGTTAAACATTCCCCTTGAAGTTATTCCTTTTATTTTTTTTCCCCATTACATAAAAGTATTTGATTTTACTCAGTCCCTCATCAGATGGGACCAAATTTCAAGTTAAAAATCTTAAAACCTGTTGATATACAGAAGGTATTTTCCCCACCTTCTTGGCCATCGAATGTGTTTACGGTCTTTGGATTATAGCAGCCCAGAGATCGTTCTAGAAAATGGCAGTTATTTGAAAAAGCTTATAAATTGAGTACGTAGCTATATCTCTACCTTTTTTCATAGCTCTGGTTTGAATTAAGATAGGGAATCTGCAGCCCAGGTCTGAAGAAAGATTGTGCCCCCAGCTCCAAAAACTTAATTTGTAAGCTTCTTATAACAAGATTTTGGTTGGACCTATGTCTACAGTGTTATTTGATTAAAGATTTATGACTTTAATTGGGGTTTAGCTTTTATTTCTGATAGTATAAAGCATTTCCTTTGTCCTATATTTTGCTCCTTTGCATCCCCACCTCCATTTTTAAACCCTCAGTGCTCCATAATATGTCGTTTATTTTCAAATGAACTAGTCACGAAACCAAAACATTTTCTTCATCTACTTCAATTTAGGATCTTAAGAAACTGACCCATCTTCCTCAAAAAAAAAAAAAAAAAAGTATCCACCATATCTAACATAAGAGGACCACTGGTGTCCTAGGTAATTCTTATATATCACTTATTAGTACAAAAACTGAGGTTTAAGTTTTGATTCAAAAAGTAACATAGTTTCAGTTCTTAAAGGATTTAAAAAGTACAGAGGAGAAAATAAAAATCGCCCATTGTACTACCCTGTAACTCAGTTAATATTTTGGCATAGTTGACCTTCCGTCTTCTAAGTCTAGGTTTTGTTAGAAGGAGTTTACATTTTACAGTACTTGCTCTTAGAAATTTATTAAAAACCTCTGACCTACATGGCCACGTTTTGTTTTGTCTTTTGGAGCTTCTCCTAAGAGGAGAGAGACTACACTGTGGGGTTATTTTTTTTTAAATTTTATTTTATTGAAGTATAGTTGATTTACAATGTTGTGTTAATTTCTGCTGTACAGCAAAGTGATTCAGTTATATATATATATATTCTTTTTCATATTCTTTTCCATTATGGTTTATCCCAGGATTTAAAAAAATTTATTTATTTATTTATTTATTTATTTATTTATTTATTTGGCTGTGCCAGGTCTTAGTTGCGGCATGTGAGATCTTCATTGCCGCATGCTGGATCCTTAGTTGCGGCATGCGGGATCTAGTTCCCTGACCAGGGATCGAACCTGGGCCCCCTGCATTGGGAGTGTGGAGTCTTAACTGTTGGACCACCAGGGAAGTCCCTATCCCAGGATACTGAATATAGTTCCCTGTGCTATACAGTAGGACCTTGTTGTTTATCTATTCTATATGTAATAGTTTACATCTGCTAATCCCAAGCTCCCAATCCATCCCTCCCCCACCCCCTCCCCCTTGGCACTGTGGGATTGCTGGAGATATTTCAGAGTCTTTGCACCAATTCTGTTATGGGCTCTTTTCAACTAGCTCTTTCTCCTAATCCTCTTGGAGGTTATGGGATCCAATTTGGGGACCAGTGAAAGAAACTTCTCTCTTCCTCTTCTTCCTTCCTCCTCCTCCCTCATTTCTTTCCTCAGCTGGCCCTTGTCTGGGTGAAAACACAAACCTTCCTGTGGGGATCTTATTAATCGATACCCACATGACGCACTAGAGAGGTAGATTTCTCTCTCTGTTGTGTGACTGCTGTAGTTTGATATTTGCCGTGCCAATAGCCACCACGTGCTGTCTTGTAGTTAAATGACATTTATTTGACAGCCTTTGTCACGTGAGTAATCTTTATCCTGCGCTGCCCATTTATCTTCTTCCAGTCTTTTGGTGACAATCTTTGTTCAGATAATAACAGTAGCATGTATCCATCAGTTATTGACCATTTACAGTGTGCCGGGTGCTGGCATGAGTGCTTAAAATATACTTACTCAGAATCCTTGCACCCTTCTCTGAGGCCAGTGATGACATCATGTTCTTGTTTTTTTTAAAAAAATTAATTAATTAATTAATTAATTAATTAATTTTTGGCTGTGTTGGGTCTCCGTTTCTGTGCGAGGGCTTTCTCTAGTTGTGGCAAGCGGGGGCCACTCTTTATCGCGGTGGGCGGGCCTCTCACCATCGCGGCCTCTCTTGTTGCGGAGCACAGGCTCCAGACGCGCAGGCTCAGTAGTTGTGGCTCACGGGCCCAGCTGCTCCGCGGCATGTGGGATCTTCCCAGACCAGGGCTCGAACCCGTGTCCCCTGCATTGGCAGGCGAACTCTCAGCCACTGCGCCACCAGGGAGGCCCAGGCATCATGTTCTGACAGGCGAGGCAGTGAGGTTCGGAGGGCTGAGACATTTTCTTTGACGTGGCAGGTTCCAGCCCTGGTTTCTTGCATTGCCAGCTTGTGGTGACGATGAATGGAGACTGATGACTAGGCAGTATTATTGTTTGTTTTAAAATTGTCTACAGTCAGTGCTCTTCCTTATTTCCTGTACTTGGGGAGGATCACACCTCCCACCCCTTGGCCCTTGGTACATTCCTGCTTAAAAGATCGCTTTGGCTTCAGGTGTGTTTTGAGCTTTTTCTAATCCATTTCTTGATTTCGTTTTCCCACCATTTTTCTCAGATGGAGGCTCCTGGAGGACAGTCTGGGCCAGGGTTTGCACTGTTTGATGGAGGACCTCATTGGTCTGAGCACATGGGCCCACTGCCCCACTGCCAGGAAAAGAGGAGCGTGGTGATGCCCCCTGGAGGGCTGGCTTTGCCTCGGTCATTGCCAGTCTCATCCCAGTCCCCAGGGACACCACTGGCCAGGTGTCTCACCACAGTTGAAATGCCCCATGACCCTGGTGCAGAGCGAAAGTCAGTGGTCTGCATTAAGATCGAATCTCTTTCTAATTTGCGTTCTTTAGGAGGGTGCTCAGATATACCAGTCCCCCCATTTCCACCAGATGCAGAAAGAGTACCAACCTAGCTCTCCAGGCTATGCCAGCAAGTGGCGTTCACCAGCTGTGTTTACCGCCCCCCCTCCTCTGGTTGCATTTTCTTCTAAAATGACTGCTTAACAGCTCAATGTAATCTTGATCAGCAAATCCCATTAGGAGATGGTCCCTTTGCAGGACAATCTCATCAGAAATTCCCCTGGAGAAAAAATTATATTAAATTTGGTTGAGGGAATCCTAATTCCATCCAATACAGCGTCTCTAAAATATATTTTTCTTGTGATGAGACCAGAAAGGCCTGTGGATTCATCCTTATCTTGCTGGTACTTGCTTCGTAGAGATTTTATTTTTACTGTAGAAATGATAAATACAGCAAGTGTATTCCATTTGGCTTTCCATGTGAGATAAAATACTTATTGAAATGAGGAGTGTTGGAAGCCTCTGAGACTAGTAAGTCCATAGAACATCTGGAGGAGAGACCAAGAAAATGCTTTTGCAGGTTTTTGTTGTGGGGAGACAAGTGGGACTTGGGCTGTAGGAGGTGGGCTGCTGAAAGTGCTTTGTCTCATTTGAAAAGACGGAACAGGATTAGGCCAGGAGGTCCCCAAGGAGTTGGGAATCACGTGAACCAAGCCTGTTGTAGGCATAACACACTTTATGTGTGAGAGTTGGTTTGCCAGTCCTGGGACTGTTTGCCTGGAATCCAATCTGGGGGAGGAGGGGTGGCCCCTGCAGGCTCCTACAATGCCTGGCTTGGTTGGGCCAATGGGATGCATGGGTGGGAGGTTGGAAGCAGAGGTAGGGGTAAGCCAGGGTCTATTTCCTCCCATCCCCACCCTTCTGTCTTGGGCAGTGTCTCTGGCAGCAGCTGTGATTCCTCTGTGGCCTCGGCCCTGTTGCTTCAGGGCTGTAAGGACTTTCTGCTGTTGCTTTTTTCTGGGGCCGCCTCACTGTCCCTTATTGGCTTCTCAGCTCTTTCCTCCTTTGGGTAATCAATTCCCTGCTTTAAATTCCCTCTGCTTCAAATGCAGAGAAGTTTCCATTTTTCTGGCAGGATCCTGAAGGCTACAACCTGAATTCTTTTCTTTTCTTAGAAGTGGCCCCATGAGAACCATACATGAACCATACATGAGGCAGATACATGTTTGGTTTATTCTTCACTTACAGTCGTTCTTGTCTTTCTTGTCTTCCTCCTTGGATTCCATCAAGGACCTGTTCTAGACTTGTATCTCTGCTGATCAGAGCACCATTGGAAAAGAATTGTTGGTTTCATATTGATAAGGTTAATTGACTGGATGGATTTTGGGGGTTCAGTAAATAGACTGAATGCTGCAGCCCCAGAGTTGGGAATAGATAGGAAGCCCAGCACCGCCCTGGTCGTAGAAACGCTCCTGCTACTACTTCCATGGCTGACCTCTAACCTGACTTTCCATCCTGATGATCCCCGAGACTCAGAGTCCTGATGGATAGAATGCTGTTGGCTGAGCTTAAGTCATGAGGCCCCCTCCATCTGTACCAGAGGACATGGGAGTTGGGGAGGAAGGAGCCCCATGCTTTGACTTCCACAATGACTGTGAGTCTCTGTAATTACCATCCCACAAAGACCACACACAAAGGAGAATAGACGATTCCCCAGTGGGAACTGGGCCACTGTTGGGAAGGGGGTATGGCAGCTGGGCAGCCATAGTGGGACAAATATTCACCACGTGCTTGATGAAGGATCGTTCTTGTTGGTTACTATTCTTATTCCAGCTTCTCTGGGGAGGGTCTGATAGTCACTACTGGTTGTTTTGTTTTTTGACATTCAGCTAAGAGCATCATTTCTTTTGTCAGTTTATAGATGAGAAGACAGTGGCCCAAGATGCTGAAATAAATGCCAAAGCTCACACAACTGGAAAAGTAGCACAGCTAGGTTTTGGTTCAGGTGTGTCTGACCCCAAGGCTTTGGATGGCAACCAGGAAGCCTCCTTCTAGAGAAGCTAGTTACGCTCACTTTTGTGGTTGCATCCACCTAGAAGGAGCTCTGTAGGATTATCTCCCTTCAGGGACTCATGGTGTGTACCATACTAGAGGCTCTGAAAAGTCCTAAAATGATAGACCCTGTAGAGCTTTGTTGAACTTATCATTTACTAGCCTAATTTGACCTTGGAACCCATTATACTTATTAACATCTGTGTTAGGTAGGAGTCTCCAGAGAAACAGAACCAACAGGATACATATTCGAAGCTGGAGAGGCAGGGAAGTTGGTGGTGTAATTCCAGGCTGAGTCTGAGGCCTGAGAACCAGGGGAGCCAATGGTGTAAGTCCCAGTCCCAGGGTGGGAGGAGATGAGCTGAGATGTCCCAGCTCCAGCAGGTAGGAAGGACAAGGGGCCATTTCCTCCTTCCTCACCTTTTGTTCTATTCAGACCCTCAATGGATTGAGCCTAATCCAAACTGGACTTTTGAGTTCCCCAAGTCAAATGCTAATCTCATCCAGAAAGACACTCGCAGACACACCAAGAGATAATGTCTAATCTGGGCACGCCATGGCTAGTCAAGGCGATGCATGAAATTAACCATCACAGTATGTCCTCTGATGGACACCATATTGGAAAATTTCACTGCACCGCCGCTCACCCTTCTCGGTGAATAGGTGAGGATGCTCCCGGCTGAAGATGACCAGTGCAGGGGCTTTGACTGCTGTAAGGGATGGCGGGAGATATTCTGGTAACTCAGCGTGATGTGCCACACTGGTGCGGACTATGCCATGCAGTTTTGGTGCCAGGCCAGAAATTCTGGACTTTTTCTTCTCATTCTCAAATAAATAGGCATGCCACCTTGCTACGTCACCTCATAAAATGATTGAAATGGATTTAAATAGATTTTTGGGACTGTTATGACATCACTTAAGGTAACCAGAAGTCTCCCAGGTGTTTCAAAATTACATCTGGGGCCAAAATTGGTTTCAATGTTTTGTTACTAGATTATTGTATTCTGGGATTAGAGGCACACTCCTGATGCCATCTTGTCTTTCCCCAACCAAGATGAATAGAAAAGAGGATTCTATAATTTCATTCATGCATTTTTAATTAAAAAAGCAATCCTGCCTCAAATCTTTTACATCTGACTTTGTTTTAGAAATCAACACAGTAATCTTTCCAGATGGAGTTTTCTAGCATGCATGTGTATGGGTGCGGGTGTTAATGGTGGCAGCAGTGGTGGTCATTTCCTGGTATCTTCATTAGAGAATTAAAGAATAAGGTCTCTGAAGAATGACAGTGACTGTATTTGAACTGTCAGCCATCTTCCCATGACACATTGCAGCTTGCATCTTTTGGCTGTAAAGCTGCAATACTATAAATCTGGAAAGAGACAGGCAAATTACAAATTAGGCATCTTGTGCTATTAGCTGCAGATTTCATGATAAATTCTGCACATAAAAATTTCCCTGCAATGGTTCTATCTATGAGAATTTGTACTCCATATATATCTTTCAAAATGAAGATCGATGAATAATGCTTTGGCTAAGCAATAAATACATAATGAAGCATCACCTTTGATCTTTCCTGCTTTCTATGAGGTCAAAGTTGGGATAGGTTATAAATCATGATTTATGCCTTTAAATCTCTGTTTTTTTTGTTTTTTTTTTAAAGTAGCCTCTTCCCCCCATTGGTTTGATTTTGAGGTGTTTAATTATTCATCAATCTGCAGTACTTTCACTTCTTCGATATTAGGTATATTTGTTTAATTTTGGATACCATTTGGTTTTTGAGGTTTGCCTTTGTTTTTCCATCTCAGTGTATCATTTTGTTTTTAATCTATTGCATTTTAATAACATCACTGTGAAGACTTAGCTGAAGTAATAAAAACCTAAAACACATCTGTATATACATGGGATCAACTGCAATGGAAATCATAGATTTTTAAATAGAATTCTGAGGCATTTTCTTCACTGGGTACATCTTTTTCTATTTTTCTTCAAAACTCAAACATCTAAATGCTCACGGGAGCCGTGGGGGCTCAAACACATGGGATGTTTCTCCCGCAGTTATAATGACTTTTAAAATACTGCTCGATGGTATAGGCATTTGATGAGAAGGAATTTTTTTAAAATAGTGTTTCTTTATAAGATAATTGATTAATAGTAAGAGAAAACTCGAGTTGGTTTTGCAAACCCGGGGATGAGGTGCAGGGGGGAGGCACACACACTTTTGAACCTAGAGAGACAGCGTGCAAATTCCTTTTTATCTTAGTGGTTGGTTTTAAATTTTAGGGTTGATGGATAGACAAGACCATAATGTATCTAGCCCCTCACTTTTCTGCTATCTGATGTTAAAATACATCCATCAACCTTTTAGCATAACTTGATGCTATAATTGGATACTGGCAAAAGCTTATTTCATACATTACTTCTGTTAATTTGTTTTTATGCCCCAGTTAAATTTCCCTGCCACTCAGTACCTCATGGGGAAGAAACAGTTGGCAACATACCTAAGAAAAACCCTGGAGTTCCTCACATACAGGGTAAAATACCTCTTTTCTCCCGCATATTGTCTTCGTACCTTGAGAGTTAGTTCTGCTAAGGTTGAGGTTGTGGAAACAGCACAGAATATTTTAGTGAAAGCATCACCTCATTAAGCATCCTTAGCAAGGATTGAATATGGCCTTGTGGCCACTCTCGTGAATATAGTCCCCGCACTAAAAAACATTTATCGCCACCATTAAAAAAAGAACTTTTAAAATGAGTTTGAAAGAAAGCCATTACCTCCTTAACTACCAAATAAACTCAGTGGTCTATGTATATTATGATGAAATATCTCTGGTGCTTCCATCTTATTCTCTTTGTTCCATAAGCTGTAATTCATACCGCGCTTTTGCTGACATTCGGGTAACTCTCCTCTCCAGGTCCCTTCCCACGCCCGTCAGCAACCTTTGCTCACTTATGGTTTTTTGCTTTGTTTGCTTTATGCTCTTGTTTTCATCTTGGAATCAACTTGTTTGTTCATTATTTTCTTTTTAGCTGCATGTGTGCAGGTATGTGTGGATATAGCCTAAGGTATAGAAACTTGAAATAAAAGTTTGTTGCTATGGAGGGTGGTAGGAACAGGCTATCATAGCAAGCATTACTTTTAGATTTCTGTGAGTGTTTCTTGCAAATGCTGTAATTCACTGATAAGTATAGACTAGACTGCGTCATATTTGGGAAAACTTAAATGAATTGACCTAGATCATCAGGAATAGAGAAGTATCCAGTTACTCCACCATCAAACTGACCAAGGTCTAAAAATTTAGTTTCTCGAAAGCTCCATGAATCCTAAGAAGACATAATCAACAGTTTTCCATTCCGAGGGGGCAGAGCACAAAAGCTTTTCCTTCTCATTTTCTCTTGGCTGCTTTGCAGTAGGTTCTGAATATGGCTGTGCTCTGTCTTTAAAGGAAACAATAGGAGTGGAGTTTGGCAAAGTCTTTTGTAGGAGTAATAGAATCCCTGGGAGGTCTGAATTTTTCTGCCAGTCAGCCATTTTATTAGCCTTGTTCCTAACATAAACCCAGCAACATCCAAAATGCTTTGGGCAAGAATTAGCTAAGTCTCTCTCTTCAACTGGCCATTCTTTAAAATTCATTGCAAATCATTGGTACCATTTTATGACTGGAGGTTTCCTGAACTTAATCCCAAGTCTTCTAATGCAAAGGGGCTTCCAAGAAAACAACTAACCAACAAGCAAGTAAACAAACAAACACCATATCTAAGTGGGTGAATGTTCATGTTCATTTTCAGCTCATAATCTCTCTAGTGTGGTTGAGACCCCAGACTGTGTCCATGGAAGTTCCCACCTGTGACTTCCAGGGCTGGCAAGCAGGACGAAGAACAAAAGACTTTGTGGTTGCAGAGGGGCAGGCGGGGTAGGGAACGAGTCAGGAGACCTGGTCTTAATTCCTCCCATCTCTCCTTCCTTCCTAGATGTGACCTGACACCCCCCCCTAAGGTTCACTTTCTCATCTCGGGAGTCAGGATAAGGCCAGGGATATGAAAGCAAACAAAGTAACAGATGCGGAAACACTTATTAATAACATACATTTCTTAAGGATTGTTATTTGGATTGATTTGTGGCAGGACCAGTGTCATGGGAGATGAGCAATTCAGTCACACCGGGCTCATGCTCAGAAGGGCCCTGAGCTTGGTTGAATGCTCTCCTGTTGCCATCTTGAAATTCTTCATACTTTTTGAATACAAGGCTACACAGCCCCGCACTTTGATCTTGCACTGGGTCCCCCAGTTATGTAGCCAGTCCTGATTGTGAGCCCACATTTGGTTTGCACAGATGGATTTGCCCACCTAACAGGTGTTACTGGGCCCTGCTCTGGGCAGATGTGATTCTTAGTGCCGCGTCTGTTTCCATCCTCACAAAAAGGCAGCGGCAGATTGTCTGGGAAGCCGGTGCCACTGAAGCCTCTGGGTCCCTCCCTTGCACGGCCCCCTCCAAGGCTTTGGGACGACCTTTAGAGGTTTTGAAAGTATATTTATGCAAAACTGTATGACCTTCCGCTCCATCTCTACATCCACCTCTGCTGTCAGGGAGCACTGTTTTGAGATTTACGGGAGTGTTTCTGGTTGTCATAGTAATCAGAGGGGGGCCATGCTGGCCCTTGGTGGGCAGGGTTAAGGGTTGCTAGACTGTCTGACATGCACACGCAGTCCCACATGTTAGAGAATTTCCTTCCTTCCCGTGTGATATCCCACGTGATGTTCAAATGACTTAACCAGACATTCTTGTAAGTGAACACTGGTTTCTGTTTACAGAAGGCAGGATCTTAGTGCCATTTTCCACGTAAGTACAATACATTTTTGCATGGTTTTAATATACACTGAATCATCCAGGAATGCAACTGCAGTAAAGTAAAAAGAGAGGGCATATTATAGTGTGCTTCATCTGCAACTTTACTAAGAATTATCCTCTATTATTGAGGGGACTGAGGGCAACAGTGCTAGTGGTTCTTAACCCCTGATATGGCACTCTTGTCTGAGTCTACACTGGCTGAGGCTTTCAGGGTGCTCTGATGCACATATATACACAGGTATACTTACGTAGGCTTTATTTAGACATGTCCAGTCCAGACCTAGTGATGAGGAGGAGGTCCAAGCATCTGACATCTTGTTTTTTTTTTTAAAATAAATTTATTTATTTATTTATTTATGGCTGCATTGGGTCTTCATTGCTGTGTGCGGGCTTTTCTAGTTGCAGTGAGGGGGGTCTACTCTTTGTTGCGGTGCGTGGGCTTCTCATTGCAGTGGCTTCTCTTGTTACGGAGCACGGGCTCTAGGCGTGCGGGCTTCAGTAGTTGTGGCACGCGGGCTCAGTAGTTGTGGCTCGCAGGCTCTAGAGCGCAGGCTCAGTAGTTGTGGCGCATGGGCTTAGTTGCTCTGCGGCATGTGGGATCTTCCCGGACCAGGGCTCGAAGCCGTGTCCCCTGCATTGGCAGGCAGATTCTTAACCACTGCGCCACCAGGGAAGCCCCTGACATCTTGTTATAGGTCTAGTTACTGTTGTTGTTCCAGCAAACTAGAGCTTCTGGGCCAAATCCATCCCATGGTCTGTTTCTGTACAGCCCATGAGCTAAGATTGATGCTTACATTTCTAAAGGGTTGTGTATAAAAAAAAAAAAAAAAAAAGGAGTATGCAACAGAGACTCTCCGTGGCCCGCAAAGCCTGCAGTGTTTACTAAATGATCCTCTACCAGAAAGGTTTGCTGACCCCTGGTCCACCATAATAATGTTCAAGCACCTATATATCACAATACATAGTTCATTCTAATTATTTTCTTTTTTATTTCTCCTTTATGTTAGAGTCAGGACAAGGTATTGATTTAAGCAACTTGTCAGCTGGTAGGATATTTACTACTTTCTTTCCGAACAGTAGATGATGATGTTATCCACGACCTCGCCATCTCTTGGCTCAAGGTGACCTTCATTCTCTAGCTGGCCCTTCCCACCTGGGAGCAACGCTAGCTTTGGGTGAGCAGGAAACGCGTATCTCCTCATTCCTCCTGCCTCCAGAGAAGCAGGAACTCCTATTACCCTCTCTCTCCCCAAAGGAGAAGGAGTGACGTCTGACGATATTTGCAAGAAGGAACTGGGCATGTGCAACTCAGTGGCCTTCTCTTTTTTGGGATGATCTGTCTTCAAGATGATCGTATTATTGGCTGTTCATGTGATAAGCTTACTAGGGTGGGGCCTGCCCGTAAGACAGATGCCTGCGGTTTTTAAGGCTGAAATTAGAGAGTTCAATTGTGACTTTAAGAAGCTTCATTCTCCAGTAATAAAGCTGAGATTGTTTATCTGTATCATTGACTCCTATGTCAGTCTCTCTTAATTAGATTTGTATACAGGAGTGGAGAAAGAGTGGTATTTAACCACCAACTTCCAAACCCCATGTATGACCACAATTCATGGTTTCATTTCACCAGTTTAGCAACCTGGAAAGAAAAGGTTCCTTTCTCTGTATCGTGTTAGCAGAAGTGTCCATCTGACCCTCCTTGGCTAGGCCTGAGTCACATGTGTATCCTTGAACCAATCGTACACATCAGCCACGTCTGAGGGTCAGCCCCACTGGGGTCACAGACACAGTGAGCAGAGAAAGGGTGGGTGTCTTAAGACAGTGCTTTCCAAACTGTAACGTACAAACGAATTACCTGGGTACCTTTTTAAAATGCAGGCTCTGATTCAGTAGGCTCCTCGGGTGGGGCCTGAGATTCTGCGTTTCTGACAAGCTCCCCGGTGGTGCTGATGCTGCTGGCCCACGGACCATCCTTTGCGTAACAAGGTTTTAAGGAACATTTTAGTGTGGTTACCGTAGGGGTAAAGACGGTGGGCAGGGGAAGAAAACCACAGATGCTCATCACGCTTCCTATTGCCCACCTCTTCTGCTCAGTGAACGTGAGTCCCAAATTTCCCATGAAACTTTCCTCAGCAACTGCAATCCACAGGGATCTGTTCCTCAGTGATCTCTCTAATGGTTACTGTACGAAATTAATCCAATTTTTAAAAACATTTTTACTTATTTATTTATTTATTTTATACAGCAGGTTCTTATTAGTTATCTATTTTATACATATTAGTGTATATATGTCAATCCCAATATCCCAGTTCATCCCACCACCACCCCGCCCTCCCACTTTCCCCCCTTGTTGTCCATACGTTTGTTCTCTACATCTGTCTCCATTTCTGCCCTGCAAACAGGTTCATCTGTACCATTTTTCTAGGTTCCACATATATGCGTTAATATACGATATTTGTTTTTCTCTTTCTGACTTACTTCACTCTGTATGACAGTCTCTAGGTCCATCCACGTATCTACAAATGACCCAATTTTGTTCCTTTTTATGGTGGAGTAATACTCCATTGTATACATGTAGCACATCTTCTTTATCCATTCGTCTGTCAGTGGGCATTTAGGTTGCTTCCATGACCTGGCTATTGTAAATAGTGCTGCAGTGAACACTGGGGTGCATGTGTCATTTTTTTTTTTTTTTTGGTATTTATTTATTTATTTATTTACATCTTTATTAGAGTATAATTGCTTTACAATGTTGTGTTAATTTCTGCTGTATAACAAAGTGAATCAGCAATATGTATACATATATCCCCATATCCCCTCCCTCTTGCATCTCCCTCCCACCCTCTCCATCCCACCCCTCTAGGGAGTCACAAAGCACTGAGATGATCTCCCTGTGCTATGCACCTGCTTCCCACTAGCTATCTATTTTACATTTGGTAGTGTATATATGTCAATGCTACTCTCTCACTTTGTCCCAGCTTACCCTTCCCCCTCCCCATGTCCTCAAGTCCATTCTCTACATCTGCCTCTTTATTCTTGTCCTGCACCTAGGTTCATCAGAACCTTTTTTTTTTTTTTTTTTTGGTTCCATATATATGCTTTACCATACGGTATTTGTTTTTCTCTTTCTGACTTACTTCACTCTGTATGACAGATTCTAGGTCCATCCACCTCACTACAAATAACTCAATTTCGTTTCTTATTATGGTTGAGTAATATTCCATTGTATATATGTGCCACATCTTCTTTATCCATTCATCTGTCGATGGACACTTAGGTTGCTTCCGTGTCCTGGCTATTGTAAATAGTGCTGCAGTGAACATTGTGGTACATGTCTCTTTTTGAATTATGGTTTTCTCAGGGTATATGCCCAGTAGTGGGATTGCTGGGTCATATGGTAGTTCTATTTTTACTTTTTTAAGGAACTTCCATGCTGTTCTCCATAGTGACTGCATCAATTTACATCCCCACCAGCAGTGCAAGAGGGTTCCCTTTTCTCCACACCCTCCCCAGCGTTTGTTGTTTGTAGATTTTCTGATGATGCCCATTCTAACTGGTGTGAGGTGATACCTCATTGTAGTTTTGATTTGCATTTCTCTAATAATTAGTGATGTTGAGCAGGTTTTCATGTGCCTCTTGGCCATCTGTATGTCTTCTTTGGAGAAAAGTCTATTTAGGTCTTCTGCCCATTTTTTGATTGGGTTGTTTGTTTTTTTAATATTGAGCTGCACGAGCTCTTTATATATTTTGGAGATTAATCCTTTGTCTGTTGATTCATTTGCAAATATTTTCTCCCATTCTGAGGGTTGTCTTTTCATCTTGTTTATGGTTTCCTTTGCTGTGCAAAAGATTTTAAGTTTTATTAGGTCCCATTTGTTTATTTTTGTTTTTATTAATCCAATTGTTTATGATAGTAAGACATACGGATGTGAAAAAAAATCCTTGAGGAGAAATACATCCTTAAAAAACTAAAAGAAAGGAAGAAGCATTGTTTCCCACATTGGAGGACTATTCTGTAGAGCTTTTACTATCAGTCCATCCATTCTACAGGTAGATTGGGACTGAGAGGCTTCTGTGGCCACAGGATAGATAACTTGCTTTGCTGGAGAAAATTGGTTCTACATTCCAAACCAATAATTTATAAAAAACAGTCTTCTGGAACAAAAAATACTTGGTTGAGCAAGTTTCTTCCATTGCTTGGGAATAAGCAAGAAATCTATATATCATTTGAGAGTAGTATATGCCAATGTGGTAACAGTGGTTTATCTGAAGTTGATGGGCTTGTTCCTTAGTTAGCTAATGCTCTGTAACAAAACATTCCAAAAATTTAGTGGCTTAAAACAACAACCATTCATTTAACTCGGGAGTCTGCCATCTGGGCAGGGTTTGGCGAGGATAGCTCATCTGTGCTCTGCTTGGCATCAGTTGGTGGGGGGCGGGTGCAGGAATAGGAGGCTGGAGTCACCTGGCGGGTCACTGGTGTGTCTTTTACAGACTCAAACAGCCGGGGATGGACAGCTGGAGCTTAGCGGTTATCTTCTATTTAGTTTCTCCTTGTGATCTCTTCAGCATGGAGACTTCTTTCATGTCCATCCAGGGCTCCCAAAGCCCATGTTGAGAGAGAGAGAGAGACAGAGAGAGAGACAGAGAGAGAGAGAGAGAGACAGAGAGAGAGAGAGACAGAGGGAGAGAGAGAAAGGGGGAAGAGTGCAGAACGCAGTTGCAGCCCCATCACCTTTTATGACCAATCCTTGGAAACTATACAGCATCACTTGCACTGAATTTTAAGTGATCAGTGCAGTTTCAAAGACCCACGTAGCTTCAAGGGGAGGAAACATGGATTCTCAATGTGAAGTATCCATATCACAGTGTAAGAAGAGCTTGAGGGGTGCTGTGTGTGTGTGTTTATAGCCATCTTTAGAAAATAAAAACTGCCGCAGAGGCTATGAGTGACATTATAGCCGTTAAAAAATACGTACCTTTTTGATTTTTTCAAGGAGAACATATTGTTTTAATAACCAGAAAATATTACAGTAAAGCAACTTTGATAAAAAGGACTTTGTATAGGATCTTAGAACCAAAGACTTGGCTAATATCTAGTGTGTTTCTTGGCCCTAATCTCGTAGCCCCTCTGATCACTGATTATGACTGAATCAAGCCTGCTCAGCACAGAACAAGCCATTGGTAACCTGGCTGGCCAAATCACAAACAAATTGATTTCTTCTCAGTACTTCTTGATATTTCAGACCAGCAGCAAGTGAAAAGCTGAGGATTTTCTAAGTCAAATTAGAGAACCCCCACCCTGAAACACTTGTCAGTCCTTTCTGTTCAGTGGAACTATGCAATTGCGGAGACTGGGGTTGGGCTCCGACAACAATATCACAGCTGCAGGACATGGCGGCAGGTGGAGTACGGCATCTAATAAGCTCAAACTCCCCATCATGGCCCGGCCACATAAGGAGAGCGACAGAAACACTCAGAGAATGAAAACATCCATCAAAGGCTGACAAACCTCTGACATAGATTTCCTTTCTCTTGCTAAAGGAGCTAGTTCAATGTGATGGAGCTGCTCATAAAAATTCTTTGGTGGTCCTAATGAAACAGCTTTGTATGCCCCATCTCCTTCCTTGTTAGGTGAGCAGAAAAGAGGCCCTAGAATGTTCGGTGGCTAACACTGTAGCCTAAGGCAAGGAGACCAGTGACACCCAACTCAGTTGTCTCTTGGAATTGGTGATGACTTGGTGGTGAATTGTTTGAATGGTGGACTTTGCCACCGAAGGGCTCGCTTTGTCATTGTAGCCAAAGAGCAGATGCTTTAGAGCCAGCGGGAGGTGAGGGGGACAGGATCTGCTCTTCCCTCCATGAGTCTACTGTGTTGCTTTTTTCTATCATCAAAGATGGTACCTTGAGGCAAGTGAGCTACTTCTTCTAGGGCTCAGCAGAGGAGAATGATCTGTTCCATGCTGGAGGAAAAACTGGTTTCAGAGGAGTTAGTGAATAAGGTACTTTAGTTGCAACATGGTCATTCTTAGGTTGTGTCCCCTTCTTACCTCACCTGCACTGACCACAAAACATCTGGGGTGACAGGATATTGTCTTGGTCCACATTGATTACTTCCTGTTTTCCAGTGTCCACTGCCAGGAACTTTGATTCCGGTGGCACCCTTGCTTTCCTGACATTGAAGGGGGTGGCCTCTTTGGCCAAGTAGGAGACCTGTGGCCTGTGGGCCTTTGTCCTCCTGTGCTCTACACAGCCATCCCTCCTGAGATCTGGCCACCTTCCAGGGCGCAGGCAGGGAGCAGGGACTTCTCCTGGCAATGTAGATTGTGACTGTTCTCAGGACCCAGAGACCCCTGTCTTCTTCCCAGTCTGGGGGGATTCCTCTTCCTCCTCGTTCTCCTTCCTTTCCAAGCCTCTTGTTTCTTGGCTCATCTAGCATTATGGCTTTCCTGGAGTTGGGCTTTCATAAAACACCGAGAAGGTGGCAACATCAGTCTGCTTCGGCTTTCTTTCCTATTAAACAAACAAATAAAAATCCCTGAAACAGTCTAGAAGGGACTGTCTACCTTCCAGGAGGGGAAAACAGAGAGAAAAACATATAAAGCAACTTCTCAGAAACATAGCCTTCTCTATCACCGATTCTGGCATGGCGTGCTCTTCTGCAGATGAGGAAATCAAGGCCTGGGGAGACGAAGGGATTTGGACACAGTGACGTTATTAGAGGCTGCTCTAGGCCGAGGTTCTGCCAGTCAAAGCCCAGTATGTCTGAGTACGTCTCCATCAGTTGGAACCGACTCTGCTCGTCAAATGGGTGATGCACTTCTGAGTGCTTACTCTTGGCACGGCTACGACTTCTGTCCTCTGGACAGATAGGGGGACTGTCAGAGCACCTTGGAATTCCAGCTTTCAAGCCGCCATAGTTGTGTGATTTTGGACAATTCACCAGCCCTCTCTTGATCTCCAATTTTTAAAATCGAAAACACTTCCTAGATCAACCTCAAGAGATGGTGAGGATTAGAGGAAAATTCTGGAAGTCTTCAGTGCGTTGTAAGCCCCCCAAGGGTGGGGTGTAAGCGATCAGAATTGCTATGATCTGCCTTTGCTTGCTTCAGACTTCAAGGGATCGTTTTCTTCACCTCTTCTAGTCTTAAAAATCTCCACAGAGTCTTGACGTCACAATGTGGGCATTAGAGACATTTATTTGCTTATTATTGTTTTTACGACCTGTGACTATCTCTTGCCTCCTTGGGATTTGACTCCTCCTACACAGAAGTAGTTTGGGATGTCATCCTTTTGACAGAAGTCACCGAACAATTAACCTGTGTCCTTGATAGTTTGTTACCAACTTCTATGCTTTGGTGATGTGTGGCCCTGGGCATCTCAATGAACCATTGTTCCTTCCTGGTCTATTGTGAAAGGGGTTGACTGTGTCTAGGGCAGCTCTATCCTGGAGGAAGAAGTTCTCCTTATTGAAAATAAAAGGTTCTTCTCACATCTGCTTTGCCAATACAGCCCCTTCCCTTGCTCAAGACCTGTAGGTTTTAGGTGCCAAGTAAAGCAGAATGCTTCTTTTGTAGGTCTTTGTTACCATCAACATAATGGAACTCTTGTTTACTTAACGACTTCTTTCCTGACCAGATTGAGTTACCAGGGGTCAGGGCTCCTCTATTCTTTCTAGTATCTCCGACACCATGTAGCCAGATATTTCGCATATTGTATTTGGTGGATAAAGCTTGTTTTGAGCTGAAGTTTACTCCTGAGTTGCCTTCTCCAAACAGAATGGCTGGTGGACTTATGAGCTGTTGGTATTAACCTAGCAAGTTTATTTTACAGATAAATTGCTTGTTTAACTGCAGAGGGTGAGTAGAGAGACTCATCTTGTGCCATGTATGATTGCACCAGATAGTATGTTGAAGTAGGAGAAATCATGGCGTTGGCAGGCCTGATGTCTTTCTGCTGCAGCTGCCAAAATGCCTCTAGAATTACTTTGGAATTTGCCTTGAAAATAAGCAGACTCAGAATTTCAGAAGGTCATGAGACCAGAATGCATATATGTTAGGTGTGAGGGAAGTGTTTAAAAATACATGTTTTAGGCTTTACTGTCAGAGATGAATGTTCAGTGGGTTTGAGATGGGACCCAGGAATCTACATATTTAACAGCCCCAGATGTTCAGATGAAGGTGGTCCTCAGAACACGGTTTGAGAAACACCGATATTTTCTCCCAATTCCTGAACAAAAAGAAAACCGAACCTCAGAGTGATTGGCAACGTTGAGATTTGCGAAGTATTGTGTTGACTAAAAAAAATTATTCACAACCTACAAGTTGAGAGTTATGTGTTATTTGGTGGGAATTTTTAGAACTTCAAGCCCGGAGGCGGCATCTCAAGTCAGCTTTAGAGAACTGCTCAGAGGAGGCGAGAGGGGAGCTAGGATGTAAAGGAGTTTTGCAACAAAGGGCGGGTAGTCTGAATGTCAAAAGATTATGGTTAATTAAAGAAAACCAGATATCCCAAGTTAAGGAATTTAGCGCTTTTTTATGTATGGGAAGATGCAAGAGTCTGGGCTCACTGAAATCATTCCCTTGATATGCACCTCAGCTATCTGGGGCCAGTATCTTGGAGTTTCCTCAGGGCTCACCATAGGGAGTGGCTGCAGTCTGATGGCTGCTAGGTGGCAGGTATTCTTTCCTTCCTGAGTTCCCTCAGGGCTCACCGGCACACAGCAGAGGGCTGCAATTGCTGCTGACTGTGACATCCTTTGTTTACTGATATGGCATGAAATATTCCATTTCTCAAAAGTTGCATGACTCAAAATTTCGGAGAAGGATGAAATCCTTAGAATGCAACGTGGGCAAAATACGCATTTGCAAGGTGAAGTTCAAATGTGCAAGATTGATGTTCTGGTTACCTACTGCTGCATAGACAACTATCTAATTTGTAGGTTAAAATAACCATTTTATTTTGTTTTCGAATTCTGGGGGGTCAGGAATTGGCGAAGGGCTTGGCAGGGCAGTTGGAGTCTGACTCACAGGCCACCAGCTGGGCCAACAGAGCCGGGAGATCCACTTCCACGACGGCCTTTACAAGCACATGCCCGGTGCCAGCAGTGATTCTTGGTTTCTCTCTGTCCACATCCTGCAAGGCCTCTCCGTGTGGCTCGACCTTTCCGAGCATGGTGGTTTCAGCGTAACTGTACTTTTTCACAGTGGCTGACTTTGGAGGAGCAGGAACAGGAAACCCGCAGGCCAGTGAAGGGCTACGTGTATAACTGGCGCGGTGTTGCTTCTGGGGCATCACACTGGTGAAGGCTGCCCAGGTTTAAGGGGATAAAGGAATATACTCCACCACCGGATAGGGTGTTGGGAGGTCTCATTGCAAAAAGAGGCTGTGGGTTGGAGGATGTTGTTGAAGCCATCCTTGGAAAATACAGTCTGCCATGTGTACCTTGCCCGGGATTAGGCAAAGAAGAGGTCCCCTGGAGGATGCAGGCCTAGGGAGGGGGTCCCGTTGTATGTATCCTTTAGGAACAAGTGCATATATTGGTAATGAAAATGTTGGGGGTAGACTGTTACAGCACATGCTTAATAATCTCCATGTTTACAGAATGTTTACTCTGTTACTTTGCATATTTTCTTGGCATTTTTGAGAAACGCAAACTCGCATCACACACACATTTTCACACGTATTCTCTTTGTCCTGTGTACCTTCGTGAAGAGTGAGACTCCGCATATCATGTGCCTCCCATTTCCTGGATGGCCTTGGAATGTTCACCTGTACTCATGGGTCACTTTTCAATTTACATATCCTCTGACATTTTTTTTCTAGTTAAAAAAATTCATAACCTCATGTCTTTGCTCCTTAGTGGTATTTCCTCTTTTCCAATCATGCTTGAAAATCCAATTTCAGTGTCCCATTAGATGTGGTTCTTCTATTTCGATTTCTGCTTTTTCACTCTTTGCAATTGGTGCTATCACATCAGTGACACTGACTAGTGGTTTTATTACACAAGAGCGCAAAAGAATTGCCTTTCCTCCACTTTTATAAATGTCGTACCCACATTCGGGCTGTGCATAGATTTCGCTGAAATAACCTGAACTCGTTAGTTGTTCCGCAAATAGCTCCTCTCTCTGTTTATGCTAATACTTTATGCTGAACAACAATTTCACACTTAGAACTGTCCCTGTTGGTGTGTCTGTTTTAAATGTCATCTGCTCATATTTATCAACGTGGAATGAGCTTACTTAAATTGGATTTCTTGGGTCCAAGACACTTCTGATTTTCCTAATGACCAAATAAGCAAAAAAGCAGAACCGATTAAGAAGAAAAAAAGAAATCGCAGGCATACACAATCTCCAAGCAGTCAGGGTTTGTTTAAAGCTGCTTTGTTCGGCAGGAATGGTTAATAAAAGAAACATTTCCCCAAAGAATTGTTGTGGTGTTTAATTAAACTCCTTTCGCATAGGTTTGTAATATAGCATTGGACAATATTTGGTCAGTTTCTCTGCCTCTCTTTCTTAGTCACAGGCTGGACTTGATTGGATCCCAGGTCCTAAGGGAACATTAGGAACAGAGAGAGGCAGGCTGCATCCGATGAAAAGTTAATTGTGTTTAAGCTGTGTTGGAAACCAGCCTCCTGTGCACTTCAGCTGACAGCCAAGTTCAACATGCAGGTGCCCTGGCTGTCTGGCTGGATCCACCGCCAAGAGTTGTCTGACACAGAGTTTAGCAGCACAGAGGCTCGTGATCGTGGAAAAGACCTGTCCGCAGCCTCACCTTTTAGCTGTCATGGGCTCTGGAACAATGCACAGTGGAGGTGATTCATTCTGCTGGGGGGGCTGGAAGTTGGGGTTTTCTCTTTGAAAAAAGGGCTCCTGGGCAGCAGTTTCAACATATAGTTCGTTAAGACCCAGAAGTGTCTTGTGGGAAAGCTCTGATGAATTGCTCTAAATGATCAGGAAACTAATCGCTGTTGGAATTGTTGAAGAAGTATTTCATCTGGCTTTCTTCCTGCCCTTGAACTGAAACTCACTATACCAGAGCAGACACATGTCGTGGGCCATGTTTTTAGAGGAAATGCGCCCTTTCCTTCTTGTCTGCGTCTAGGGTGGACCACTCCCATCTCCCCCAGCCGTGGCACAGCCCTGCACACACATCATTGGGAAGGGATACTCAGAGGTCTTCTGGGGGCACTGTGAACATTCTCTTTTCTTCATCTGGCTGGTGGTGCTGTACCCACGCGATTTATGATTACTTATCCGTTCATGTGTTTTACTTACGTTAGGATGTGAATTAAGATACAAAATTGCTAGTAGTTGAGCATTTTTCAGCCTATAAAAATGCTAATTTTATAAGGTTAAACATATATTTTACAAGGAAATCATAAAGTAATGGAGTGCAAATACATATTTGATCAGTATTTGATCAGTAGTCATGAGATGCATGTAGGGCAAAAAAAGAGGCATTTTCTATAATCTAGGTGTTGGTGGTAATTATAGAAGCTATTCCATTAAAAAATGGTCCTATTTTCTTTTGCTCTGAGAGACAGTGCAGTGTGGTGCCTCCACAGCCAGACATACTTGGGTTTGATCCTCTGCTCTACCATCTACCAGCTGGTTGGCCTTGGGGAAAGCTCAGGGCCCCAGTTTTCGCATCTGAAAATAAGGCTGGTAGTAGTACCTACTTTCTAGGATTGCTAAGCAGATCATATTAAATAATAGAGTCGATCCTTGGACAATGTGAGTTTGAACTGTATGGGTCCACTTATGTTCAGATTGTTTTCAATATAAATACATACTACAGCACTACATGATCTGTGATTGGTTGAATCCCCAGCTGGTTTAAACCACGGATGCATGAGCTGACTGTAAAGTTATACTTGGATTTTCTACTGCACAGAGTGTTGGTGCCTCTAATCCCTGCATTGTTCAAGGGTCAGCTGTAGCTATCTTGCCAGATACATCTCCCACCACATTCCTTTCACATTTGATGCCCTAGATGCTCTGGACTTCTTTTCCCTTGAGTCTTCTGGGTCTTCCCTTCTGCCACTGAGTCTCTGCATGTGCTCTTTTTCCACTCTCCAGAATGTTCTTCTCCCATTCCTTTGCCTACATGATTCCCCCTCCTGCTTGGGATCTCAGCTCCCTTCTTGTTTTCTTAGCTGTCCTTGACATCTCTAGCTGGGTCATGATTGTTGACTTAAACTCTAATGGAACCCTGTAACTCTCCTTTGTGACACTGATGACATCTGCGATTTCAGAGTAAGACATGCGATGGTTTGATCCATCTGTCACCCTCATTTGACTGTGAGCTCCATATGGGCAGGAAATGAGATGTTTCATCGTTGTTCTCTGGGGGATCTGGCTCATAGTTGGGGTTCCAGAAATATTTAATGAATGAAGGGGCTTACGTTCTAGCCATTCTTATGATTTAAGACTTTCTGATATTTCTTGTAAAATAGTGAAATAGGAAACCATGTACTTAAGCACATGTATATGTGTTTGCATAAGAATAATTGATCAACCCATCAGCTTTCAGAAAGTCACTCTCGGCATTTTGTATAAAGTAGTGGGTGGGCAGTGAAGTGCAAGGTTTAAGAGCAAAGTCTTTGCAGAAGTTGAGGTTCAAGCTTAGCTCATCACTTGTGTGCCCTGTGATCTTGGAAAAGATAGTTTTTCTGAAACTCAATATCTTTATCTGTAAACTGAATATTAAAAATAGTACCTATATGTTGCAGGTTGAATTATGTCCCTCCAAAATTCATATGTTGAAGTCCTAACCTCCAGCTACCTCAGAAAGTGACCTTATTTGGAGGAAGGGTCTTTACAGAGGTCACCAAATTAAAACAAGGACGTTAGGTTGGACCCTAGTCCAATATGATTGGTGTCCTTATAGAAGGGGAAATTTGGACATAGAAACACAGATAGAGGGAACATGATTAAAGAGATATATAGAGAGAAGATGGCCATCTACAAGTTAAGGAGAGAGGCTTGGAGACAGGCCCCAGAGCCCTCAGAAGGAACCAAAACTGTCAACCCCTTGATTTTGGACTTCTAGCCGCCAGAACTGAGGTGTTAAGTTTTTGTTGTTTAAGCCACCTAATTTGTGGTACTTTGTTTCAACAGCTTTAGCAAACTAATATGCTGAATCAGTTTAATATACAGTGATGCTTTGTGTTGAACAATCCAAAAATCTCAGTGACTTACAGCAGAAAACATGCATTTTTCTTGCTTGTGGGCCTGTGGGTTGGTTGAAGTTCACCCAGACTCTAGACCAGTTGGGTTCTGATCCTTGTGCATTTCTAACTCTGGCACTGGCAGCTGCCTAGGGCATGTTCTCTCACGGAAGAAGGTAAGAGAAATGCCCAACGCAAATGATGCAGACCCACTGAAAGTCTTTCATGGCACCATAATCATGCCTGGTAGCACTGCGTTGGCTAAAGCAAATCACCTGGCCAAACCTACTTCCAATAGGCTGAAATAGATACACTCTGTCTCCTGTAGGGGGAGGCATTGAAAGCCACATGGAAAAGGCAGTGAAATAATCCAATTGACCCCAATACCTACACATCACAGGGTTGTCTTCGATAGATAAGATTTTGCAGGTAAAACTCTTTGCACAGTGCCTGGCACCTAGTAGCTGTTCCATAAACGGTCATTGCTATTGTTGTGGTTTTTGTTCTTATTCTTGAACAAATTCTAGTGTTCATCTTCAATTGCAAGTCTTCATGGACATTTTCCTTTCAAACAAGTAGAATTAGCTGAATAAATTGCATTAATATTTGGTTAAGTAAAAGTCTCTGTAGACTGCATTCTCGCATCTGTGATTAATTCTTTTAAATTCTTTTAAATTGCATGTCTGCTTCAGTGGATTGGAACAGAGATATGACTTCAAGCTTATGTTTCTCGTTAGGACATAGAGGCCACAATTAAATGTCCTTTTTCTTCTTCTTTGAAAAAAATCAAAGTCTCTTAAAATGGATTGTTGTGAAAGGACACATAAATATGTCTAAATCGATAGTTGAATTCTCCAAAGCACCATCGAGACAAAAGTGTTAAATGTTCTGATTAAATTTGTGATTGGTTAAGCTAGAAATCCATACAGTTGCATGTCACACAATATTTAATAGATGGCATGTAGAGTATCTTAATTGTACCCATTTATCTCTTCCCTCTGCTTCTAACTGCATAAAGTTATCAAAATCTGGACACTCAAACATTTTTATTTCAGCTTGTTTGGTTGGGCTTTGTTCTCTGTATTTCTTGCCGTATTGGGTCTGGTTTTGAGTTAAATATTTCTGACACAACCTTCATGACTCATTTACATTTAAATAGTAACAGGAAATCTCTTTGCCAAGAAGGCTATTGGAATCAAATTTTATACCAGATCTTTTCTTTTAAATATGTTATTATCAAATATTTTGTACATCAAAGTACGTTTTTGCTTTCCTTTTTGTAAATCTAAGTATTTTAGGCTGTGTACAAATGTTTCATTTTTCATCTTGGGTGATTATTATTGCTTCTGACGCTCATAATTTATGCCAGTTGCTATAATGTTAAAAATTAGAAACGGACTTCTGAGACGTTCATTGCCATTGAAGTTTTGTTAAAGAGAGTTTAAAATATAATGCATGCCCTTGAACTTGTTATTTCATGTTGAATGAGATCTACCTATAGGATAGGGAGTATATAATTATAGGAAAGGTGATGAAATCAAACGGATTCCTAATCAGCAAATTGAGGTGTGATTTACCGACATCCAGATGATGAGAAGATTTAGTGGAACTTGGTGCAAGTAGAAGATGATCAAGAGTAAATCTCTCGAGCTGGGAAAACAAGTATCTTTTTTTTTGTAATTAATTAATTAATTGTTTTTGGCTGCGTTTGGTCTTCGCTGCTGTGCGTGGACCTTCTCCAGTTGCGGTGAGCGGGGGCTATTCTTCGTTGCAGTGGGCGGGCTTCTCGTTGCGGTGGCTTCTCTTGTTGCAGAGCACGGGCTCTAGGTGCGTGGGCTTCGATAGTTGTGGTGCGTGGGCTTCGGTAGTTGTGGCGCGTAGGCTCAGTAGTTGTGGCTCGTGGGCTCTAGAGCGCAGCCTCAGTAGTTGTGGCGCACAGGCTTAGTTGCTCCGCGGCCTGTGGGATCTTCCTGGACCAGGGCCTGAACCCATGTCCCCTGCATTGGCAGGCAGATTCCCAACCACCGCGCCACCAGGGAAGCCCAAAACAAATATCTTTAATAGAGGCTCAGAGAAAAAAAATTCGAAAGCATCCAGGTGGATTTCACCTACCACACTACCTCATATTCTAAGGAATTCTTTTAAGGAGGTATTAGAATCACAAGAAGGTTTCCAAGCTTGTAAACCAACGTCAGTGGCGTCAGCTTCATTAGACATTGTTATTCTAGATGTCTGTAGGAGGAAGAACAAAAACATTGTGTGCTGAGATCTTGTCATGATTCTCCATGAATTGGATTTTTTGAAGGGCTGGTTAAAGCCTTGTTTAAAAATAACTTACATTTTACTGAGTGCTTAGTTTGTACCAGGCATTGAGGGTCTTACTTATATCAGTTCATCTTATTCCTCCCCAAAGTCTTTTTTTTTTTTTTGGAGGTGATGGATAGGTTTATTACCTTGATTACAGTGATGGTTTCATGGGTGTAGGTATATGTCCAAATTCATCAAATTATATGCATTAAATATGTGTAGTTTTAAAATATATCAGTTACATCTCAGTAAAGCTTAAATAAAATGAGAGGATACAGATTTCTTGAGCTTGAAAATCTCCCCATTTTCCTCCTGAATCTTCTTTGAGGGAGATTTTTTTTTTTAACTTTTTATTTTATATTGGAGTATAGCCAATTAACAATGTTGTGATAGTTTCAGGTGCACAGCAAAGTGACTCAGCCATACATATACATGTATCCATTCTCCCCCAGACTCCTGTCCCATCCAGGCTGCCACGTAACATTGAGCAGAGTTCTCTGTGCTATACAGTAGGTTCTTGTTGGTTATCCTTTTTAAATATAGCTGTGTGTACATGACAATCCCAGACTTCCTAACTAACCCTTCCCTTTGAGGGAGATCTTTGATGCCCAGGTTTCTCCACTACACATCTTCCTGTATCTAGAATTCAGTGAAATTCTCCTGGGAAATCCTCATGTAACGGACTCACTGGGACAGGCAGGGCTGGGGGTGTCCTCCCCAAAGCCTTTTGGGGTAGGTCATATTATTCCCATTTTCAGAAGACAGAACTGAAGCCTGAGGAGGCTGGGCAGCAGGCCACGTGGTGGAGCTGCACATGAAACCTTGGCAGCCAACCTGGAGCGTCCACAGTCTTAATCGCTGTGCTTGTCTTCACACTCTCTTGCCGTCCTTCGTGCAGTCTCTCCCTCATTCCCTTGCGTATATATATATATAGACACTATATGTGCTGTGCTCTGTTCTAGACACTGGGGATGAGATGTATTTACAACAGAAACGATGCCTGTCTTCAAGGAGTTGATAGTCTCCTGGGGCAAACAGACAATAAACAAGTAAGTGAACAAAAACATAATGCAATTTCAGGTTGTGCAAAGTGTTATAAACATAAAGCCGTGTCAGACTAGAAATGCTGGGAGGAGAGATGCTGTCATAGAGATGCTGATGTTTGAGAGATTTCCAACAAGGGATTCAAGATGTTGAAAAATTCATCGACTTGCAAAGTGAGCAAGCATGCTCACCCAGTGTAACTAAGGCTGTGATGTGGGATGTCCGGGAAACTCTTTGTGAATCTTTTACCACATTGGACCACAGACGTAGAAAGTATAAAAGCCTGTAGGCTGCATTTTGAATGATCTCAGAACAAACTTGGGACTTACTTGTTTTGCCCTATTCCCCTCCCCAACCCCCGGTATCTTCCCTTTGAAAATCCAGGCTGAAAGAAGCAGCAAATCAACTGTTTTCTCCTTAATTGGGAAGGCACTACAACTGA